>NC_091826.1:111203473-111512640 GCF_038994185.2 Dermacentor albipictus
GACCGGGTTAGTTGGAGAAGTATGGGAGAGGCCTCTGCCCTGCAGTAGGCGTAACCAGGCTGATGATGATGATGACCTAGCAACAAGCTAGCGGCCCGCCAGACGCGCCATATGATGCGTCATGCACCAGACGTGCCGCCAAAGCGAGCGAGGACGGCTGCGCCTGTGAAGTTCGCCTATCCGGCGACCGGTCTCTTTTGTATGTAGCCTGTTTGTTGGTCTCCCAGCGTTTTCTTGCCTTCCTTTTGCATTTCGACAAGGCACCATTGCACTATTGGACTATGGCAAGGTGAGAAATCTTGTTTGACAGTCTGCGACACATTTCAAGCAAATTTAGGTTTACGGCACAAAACCGGGTCTAGTGACGCAGTTAGCGAAAAACAGCTCGGCCGGCCTGGCTGTAGTAGCTTTGACGGGGCGGCTGGATGCGGGACCTACGGCGTGAGGCCTAACGGCCCGGGGCGGAGCGCCGCAAAACAAGAGCCGGACTGCTCGAGTCGGGAGTATGGAGCAGCATAGCTGGAAACACGTCTGTAGTCTTATGTGGAGTAAACCTGTAAATTTCCAAGTATTCTAAGACCGCAAACCTGAGGTCTCGCTGTTCAAAAATAGCAATCTGTATGAACTCTTTGGGGACACGGTTAAATCTTTCTACCTGGCCATTGGCCTATGGGTAGTAAAGATAAGACAAGAAATGCTTAATGCCTCTCTCCTTCGGGAAGTTCTGGAACTCTATAGAAACAAATTGTGGTCTATTGTCGGACACTTAACATCGGGAAATCCTTCTCTACTGAATATGGAGATAAGACTGCGCATGATGGTTTCGGATGTGACTGAAGGCATAAACGCAACTTGGGGCCATTTGGAAGGATAGTCAATAATGACTAAAGCAAAACGTGCATGCTGTGGAGCACGATCAAGAGGTGCTGTTATGTCTATAGCTCATTTTTTTCATGCTTTATGGCCATTCCACAGGTTGTAATGGAGCAAAAGACGGTTTGGCAGATTCATCTGCTCTTTGACACACAGAGCAGTTTCCGACCAGTTCCTCAACTGTGAGGCCACCAGTAGATGACTCTCAGTCTGAGCTTTGTTTTCGTGATGCCTAAATGACCCTCATGAGCAATGGACAGTAGTTTCTGACGCAAGGAAACAGGAGGAACGACACGTTCACCTCGGAGAAGCAGATTATCCACGTAGGACAATTGGGACTGTACGGCAGCATAGGCCTATAATTCTGGCGGAAGATCCGCAGCATTTCTCCATCCTCTTACTATTCTTTTTTTTCTTGTATCGCTTGGCAAACTGGATCTGTCTGTGTAGCTGCTTGGAACTCTTCCTTTGTAATACATGATCTAGTGCTTGTTCAGATTCGGGAGGAAAACATAAGCGCGACAATGCGTCCGCAATGTCATTTTGGTCACTTTTACAGTACTCAATGTTGAAATTGTAATATAGTAACTTTGTACTCCACCTTGAAATTCTTAATGGACGCTGCCCAGAACCCTTTGAAGACAGTAATATGTGACAAGAGCTTGGTGATCAGTTCGCAATGTCAACTGCCTACCCTACAAGTAAATGTGCACGTGTTCACACGCAAACAGACATGTCAGTGCTTCCTGTTCGCCTAGGGAGTACCGTGGTTCTGCGGAAGATAACATTCTAGATGTAAGAGCCACTGTAGTGAGCACATTTCCGCATTTCTGCTGTAGGACGGCTCCTATGCCAACGTCAGAAGCATCAACCGTCACAATAGGAAGATGCGGTTGAAACATCCGCACCACCAGGCGTAATGCAAGCGCGGTTTTATCTTTCTGAAAGCTGTATTCAGTATCCCGATCCCAGACAAAGGCTTGTCCTTGCTGTACGAGTTTCCTCAACGATTTCACTAGGATAAATTTAGCGTAATAATTTCCTTTAAGGCCCTGAAATGAATGTAGAACGTTTTTGTCCTTAGGCTGTGGTGCCTCCACGATTGCCTGGATTTTTCTATCCATCGGCGAAATACCGTTTGCGGAACTTTTATGTCCTACGAAAGTTAATTCTGGGACACTGAATAAACACTTGTGGTTAAGTTGCATGCCTGCATTACTTATTCTGGACAGGACAGTTTGCAAGTATCTATCGTGGTCACGTTGAGTGTGACCCCACACAAGAACATCATCAAGGTAGCACAAGGTGCCTAGACAATTTTTTTAAACAGAAGACATTATTTGCTTAAAAGCGGACGGCGCAGAGGCCAATCCGAAACACACACGCTTATAGCGAAAGAGACTGTCGTGAGTGATCAATTTAGTAAGCTCACGGCTTTTCTCGGACAACAAAACCTGATAACAAGAGGACAGTACGTTCAACTTACTGAAGACAGTAGCATCAGCGAGTCGATGCAACAGTTCGTCAGCCCTCGGTAGTGGAAAGGCGTCGATGACGATAGCCTTGTTGAGTTGTCTAGGATCGACGCACAGTCGAATGGAATTGTCTTTCTTCCGAACCACGTCGAGCGGAGAAATCCACTCGAACGCTGAGACTCGTTCGATGATATCAGCTACCAGCCGTAGCAGTTCGGCGGAGACTTGCTCACGGTGAACCAAGGGCAGAGGACGCACTTTCGCTGAGACTGGCTGTACTGAAGGCCGAAGACCTACCTTGTGGATGAAGCCCTTTACAAGTCCAAACTATCCTGAGAACAGTTGGGCGAAGCGGTAGAGACGAAAGCTGAACGCTTGGGTCAGCTGGAACTCCTGACACTTGTTGACATGTGAGCGAAGACCCTTCAATGTCAATGCCCAACGCTTGAATGGCGTCCAAGCCCAGAAGAGAAGTGCCTTGGTTCGTGACGTGAAATGTCACTACTGCAGCCTTGTTGCGGTACTTGACGAGCACGGAGAAATGTCCTGAATGCCAAATTTCGTGCTCCAAATTCTTGAGTCGAAGACTCGAAGGAGATAAGGGGAAAACCTTGACATGTTCGTACAGGGAGCTGTTCATCAGCGACACCGTAGCTCCTGTATCTACGAGCAACTTCGCCGACTTCGTCGTGCAAATTATATTTACAAGACTTCGTCGTGTAAATTATTGCCGGACGGGAATTCGGCGCTTCCATTATAAGCACATACGGGACTGTAGTGGCTGATTCTGTATCGGTGGTAGCGGAAACAAACTGCGCTCGAGCATGGGACTGTCGGTGCGTTCGGTTCCTCGAACGGCAAACTGTAGCGTAATATCCCATTTTTCCGCACGCACGGCAGGTAACGTGCTTGGCCGGACAGCCTGGATCAGATGCGATGTGGTCAGTTGAACCACACCGGTAGCAATGGACCGCGAAGTCTCGACTGGCTTCGCGGAGTTCGGGCCGGGCGCCATGTTGGCCGGCCTCCCCAGGTCGCGACTTTCCGCCATGCCGTTGAGAGCCATGTTGAAATGACCTGGTCGAGGGAGAAGGGTGGCGAGGACCGCGATCTTGCGCAACTGGGTGGAGAAGGTGATGGCTGGCGACGCCATCTTGACGTTGCGTCGAGACGCGATGAAACGACGAGATGTTGAAAACTTGAAGTTCCTTGTGAACTTGTTCCACGCTTCGTCCGATTTCCTCGGCTTTCTTGAGCGTGGGGGACAATCTTTCATAGAGTAACATGTCCCGTATTCTTGCTGACGCGAGGACTTGCAAGATTTGGTGGCGAAGGGACTCGTCGTGCCAAGCGCCGAACGCACAAGCAGGCGCTAGCCTTCGTAATGCGGTGACGAAGTCTTGAAAGGTTATCCCGGGTCGTTGCTTTCTGTCCCTTATGATAATACGATGCACCAGGGGATTGGTCGTTTCTTCGTAATGCTGGTCGAATATGAGAAGAATGTCTTCGAACATTGCAGTCGTCAAGTCAGTTTGCGACGCGAGGTCGTATAGAGACGCTGCCCCTCAAAGCTTAAGTTACTTAGTAAAATGGAGAAACGTGCAAAAAGAACGTTTCCACGTGAGCCACGGTACCGAAGGAGTACCAGGTGGGGCAAGGAAAGGTGACATGGGGTGCACGAACGCCATGCTGGGCACCAGGAACAAAGATCGGGAAGTTGAGCTTAATTTAATGGAGCAGAGGTAGTATTTGTAGCGTCTTGCATGCCGGGCAGCCGTATAGGTGCCGTAGTAGAACGCCAGAGGCAAGCAACAAACAGAACAACCGGTTTACCCTGTCGACGCGCTGCGCAGCTGGACGTTGTACAAGTGGAACGCTGGCAGCGTACGGGCAGGAACCGGCGTCTGCGGCAGCAAAACGGCATGGAAGCGTTGATCCTCGCCGCCAGTTTTTAGTAGGGGAATGGCGACGGAACGCGCTTTGCAGCCGGATGTGGCAAAGGTACAGTGCTAGCGGCGTCCGGGCAGGATCCGGCACTCGTAGTAGCAGAAAAGGTTCATCCTCGTCGCCAGTTTGTCGTAGCTTCGACGGGGCGGCCAGGCGTGGGACCTACGGCGTGAGGCCTAACGGCCTGGCACGAAGCGCCGCAAAAGAAGATCCGGACTGCTGGAGCCCAGGGCTAGACAAAGAATACACTGTAGTGAGGGAAACGCAACAGGTATGCTTACAGCGTTTGGCGCTGATCAGTGACGCCCTCGGACGTAACCGTTCGAAACAGAAACTGGAAACCGATACATGATATCAGGCTGGCGTAGTTACTTTGAGTTATTATCTCGTACTGGGAGGTGTTTGCGACGCTTTCTATGGGCCCCGACATTGATGGATAAGCTCAGCCTCTCCGCTATTCCGGCAAACGGGGGAGGGGGGGGGGGGGGGGGCTGATGTCGGATTTGCGAGGGTTTAATCGGGACTGACCAAAGCGGTGCAGCCACCTGGTGGCGTAGAGTTCAACCAGACAAACACAGAGCTAAAACTGAAGTAACGACTATATCCAGCTTCGCTGCTGGTGCAAATTTTCGGCATCGACGACTCGTGATCACGTTTACGCCACTGTCGAAAATTTACGCCAGCAGCTAAGCAAAATATAGTAATTGGTTTTGTGTTTGTGTGGTTGAGCTTTGCACCACCAGCTGGCGCAACTAATCTGGCCGTTCTAAAGTCCCTTGATAATTTGAAAGTACTGCCACTCTTTGAACTCTGCCGCAGCCGCGCGACCTCCTCGCCTCATCCTCGCCCATTGTGCGTCCCCCCACCGCGGCAGCCAGGCTTGCCCACGTTTTGCCGCACGACGATTGGTCTCCCCACCGTTGCCCTTGGAAACGCGTGGACCTTGCGCCTTGCTTGTGTTTTTCTTTTTCGTTCGCGCCATTTCTCTCGGCTCGGCTGGCTCGGCGCTTTAGCTCGGCTTAGCAAATGTGTAGTGTTTCCTGCTCTATGTACTAGCACTCTGCCGTGCTATTGCGCATATAACTGCAGCAAAAAGCCTAACGATGGTTATGCCGTTTATATGATATCACAAGGAAAGCGTGACGGCTTCCGCAGGAAGCAGTGGCTGCATAACATTAGCCGAAAGAACTTTTCTCCCACAAAGAACAGCGTTGTTTGCTAGGTGAGGCGTCTTTCTTATTGCTTGTAGCAAAGAATCATGTAATGCTGCATTTTTATGCGAAGCATATTACGAGAGCTCAACCCAGCTCCTCAGGCGCGGCGGTGTCGCCTTGAAACCACGTGACACCGTGACGTCACGACAGAGGAGAAGTGGCTTTGGCTCAACTCTTGCAAGACGGGCTGGGTGGGAATCGAACCAGGGTCTCCGGAGTGTGGGACGGAGACGCTACCACTGAGCCACGAGTACGATGCTTCAAAGCGGTACAAAAGCGCCTCTAGTGAATGCGGTGTTGCCTTAGAAACGAGCTGTTTCTAAGGCGTGCGTCTCTTGCTCAGGCGCACATTTCGTTGCCGCGCCGAACGCTGCTTTGCTCGACGCTCACCGCGTCCAATGCGGGGAGCGTAGTCGCTGCCCTGTAGCCCATTGTCTTACACCCCTTGGCGGGTCGACGGGAACGCTGTCGCGTTCCACTCTTGAAGGCGAAGCAGTAATGCATGAGTTGTTTCTTCGTCTAGCCGAACCAAATATAGCCAAGCAACAGCAGTTCACCAGGCTAAACAGTGGTTCAACAACTAAAATAAAGGCTAGTATGCTTCGCATCCTGGGCTTAACCTTACCTAAGCCACAGCCATTTTTTCATTCTTCCGGCCTACTCACCAGCGTTTTTGTTGCGGCAATTTGTACGTTGCATAAAAATGCGGTTGTCCTGAGTATGCTTAATATTCTGCGGCGGCTCGATCACCTCGCACGTCGCTAACTGTTGTTAAGGTACGGACACACTAGCGGCAAAACGCGCGCGGCGCGCCGCCGGCGGCGCGCCGCGTGCCGCGAAACCTGCCGCGGAACCGGTTTGGTCTGCCGCGCAGAGGATGGGTCCAGGACCCATTTTCGGCGGCTTGCCGCGTGCCGCGAACCAATGAGAGACGTCCGGGCTTTCTCCTAAGCGCCACCTCTTGGCTACTGCCGAAGTTACTTCCAGCGGCGGCGGCGGAACCACGATCGACGACCGAGCGCTCCGAGCCAGCCGCGACTGCTTTATGTGCATCCACGTGTGCATCCACGGGGAAAAATGAATTTGAACCGGCAGAATATGATGGAGCAATTTCTAGAGACTGTTCGCTTGTTCCCTTTTCTATATGATAAAACCCATCCGGATTATAAATACAAGGACGCCAAAATGAACCGGTGGGTGATCATTGGCAAAACATTCGATCTGACTGGTGAGTTGTTTTCATTCTTTATCTGAGCTTCCGCTGAATGTTCACGTCGGCAGGAATGTGCGGGGGTGAGCACACTTGTTTAGAGTGCTCTAGCGGTGTGCTGCGGAGCAAAACATTCGCTTGCCCCTCGACGTCTCGGTAGCGCCAGCAGGGGTGCACCCAAAACCTTCGTCTACGTGCCTTTTGCGCGCGCCGCCGTCGCAACAGCAGAGAACACACAATGACCAAAACGCTCATCGTCGTCAGAACATCGTCGTCTGCATCTGCCATTGCAGGAATCAACGCGATCAGCGCGGTAGATAACGAGGGACGAGGAGCTGGCCTGCTCCGAGCAAGGAAAAAGCGCGCGACAACGGCGATGTCGCGCCTATGCTCGCGCAGTTCGAGACAAGGCGAGATCAGCGCTGTCACGTGACTCGGCGGCGGCCGCCGCACACACAACCGATGTGGCCTATCTGCCGCGCGGCGTTCTTGCCGCCGGCGGCGTACCGCGCGCGTTTTGACGCTAGTGTGTCCGTACCTTTATTCAGTCGGAAACGCAGCACTGTAGATACTGCTATCCGGAACAATTATGTGCGAAGATACAGCCTCTCGATCGCACTTTTCGCGATTGTTAGGATCCGTTGCCTGTTTTACTGAAAATTTAAATAGCGGCTTGTAGAGGAGCTATTATTTCTAGTCATATACAGTGAATGCAAGCCATGAAAAAGTTAGTGCCAAGTATACCCGTGATTTTGCGGGTGATGAGCGCAAGCTAGTCCACATTGCGTTCTTTTTTTTAAGTTTTAAGGCGAAAACCTTCAGATCTGTATGTTTCAAGGTCGCGTTGTGCACAGAAAATATCACTTGACGCAATAAAGGCCAGAGGTGACCCAAAGCATGTCCACCCCTGTATAAGAGAATGATTAGCAAAGTTAATTAATGTCACATTAGTGGTTGAATTAAGGCGGATAAGGGAAGCTTAGAGTGTATTAAGGCATACTGGGTTGATTAAGATGAATTAGGGTTGATGGAGTACTAAGACCGATTATAGTGGATTAGGGTACGTGAACAAGGATTAGGGAATTTTAAGGTGGGTGAAGGAGGATTAAGGTCGATTAGGGTAGGTGAAGGTAAATTAGTGTTGATAAAGGATGATTAAGACCTATTAGGGGGATCAGGGCTGATGTAAGTGGATTATAGTGTAATAAAGTAGATTAGAGTATATTAAGCAGGATTAAGGTCGATTGGTACATGGATGATGAACGTGTATAAGAAGAAAATTAAGGCGGATGAAGGAGCATTAAGGTGAATTAGGGTTGACAAAGGATTATTAAGACCGATTAGGGGGGACTAAAGTGGATTAAGAAGGATTAAGGTCGTCAACGAAGATAAAGGAGGATTAGGCTGGATTAAGGAGGATTATGGTTCTAAGGCCCACTGTAATAAACCTTAACCCACACTAAACCTTCGTGCACATTAATTGGCCTTAAGCCTCCTTAATATGCCTTAATTCATTTTAATTCACCATAATAATAATAATAATAATATATGGGCTTTTACGTGCCAAAACCACTTTCTGATTATGAGGCACGCCATAGTGGGGGACTCCGGAAATATTGACCATCTGGGGTTCTTTAACGTGCACCTAAATCTAAGTACACGGGTGTTTTCGCATTTCGCCCCCATCGAAATGCGGCCGCCGTGGCCGGGATTCGATCCCGCGACCTCGTGCTCAGCAGCCTATAGCCACTGAGCAACCACGGCGGGTTATTAATTCACCATAATCTACCTTCATTATTTCTCAGTATCCCACCCTAACCTCTTTAATGCACCTTAATTAACCTTCGTCCACCCTAATCGTCTTTTATTCACTTTAATCCACCCTAATCTACCTTCATCGACTTTAATCCACCCTAATCTTCCTTAATGCACCTTAATCCTCGGCAATCAGCACTAATCCTCCTTTATTTACTTTAATCCACCATATTCCTCCATAATGCACCTTTATCCACCTTCATTTACCCTAATCAACTTTCATCGACTTTAATCCACCTTAATTCTCCTTAATCCTCCTTAATACACCTTAATTCATCTTAATCCAATCACAAATGAATTATTGCTTTGCTAATCAGTAATCATCTCTTATACACGTCAGCACCTGCTTTGGTTCGCTTCCGGCCTTCCTTCGGACAGTTGATATTTTCTGTAGCTCACAACGCGACCTTGAAATAGATCTGAGGCATTCGCTTAAGAAGCCCCACGTAAAGGGATATGCCACTAGCAATACCAGATGAGACGCACGAAGCATCTCATCATGTGGCAGAAAAATTGTCTGGAGTATAGAACTCGCCTCGAAGCTCCTTTTGCATGAGTATGCCTCGTTCATATGGCTTTAAAGGAGTACTGACACAAAAAAAATCCATGTGTTTTTTTCTGCTTTAATAAGTAGTTAATGACCCAGTAATCACGGCACGAGACCTCATTTACTTCAGAGCGCGACAGGTAATTATCTGCAGTCTTTCTTGTAGCGACCAGTCCAAGTTTCGGTTTCAGAGAGCAACGAAACGGTCCACCGGGAGTGTAAACAAAGTGGTCACGTGTTCGCAAAAAGCCATGACGTATGCTCTGCCGCGCAGCCAGCATGCGGCGCGCCGGCACGCGAGCTTCGTGTTGCTAGTCGTCTGCTACGCCTGCACGTGGTTTGCCATATCCTCGCCATCATCGTCGTCGTCGTCCTCGTTTTCGTCGTCCAGCGGCGAAGATTTCCTGCATGTGGGAGTCGCCGCCGTATTAGACGTGGCCAATCACTTTCAATTTGATCCACTGGAGAGCAGCGACTCGGATATTGCGGCCGGCGACGGCGAGCACGTGTAAAGCAGGAGACACACAGTACGATTCGGCGTCCGATCCGACGTGCGGCGCCGGCATGCGGCATGCGATGATTCGGGACACACGGTGCGTGCATCCTAAAGATTGAGCGGCGCGTAAGCTCCGCCCAGATCCAGCCCTCCAGCTTGACTTCAGAGCCACGTCGAGAAACGCAATATAAACAACTCTCCAGAACACTGCGTCGCTTTACGCGAACACTGCCAATAACGTTATGCCCCTGCGAGTGACAGAACACTTCACGACGGCGCGTCGTCCACTGACGACTCCGCTAACAGCCAGCGATAGGGCAGGTAGGCCTAGCTAGGCAGACGCCGCGGCCGACGGCGCTTACGATCCAACCCGAGCTCGTCGAAGAGCGCTTATGTTTGCCAAAACAATTAACACTGTACACTTAGGTCGCCCGTAATTAAATAGAATTGGTTTACTCGACGCAGTCGTTGCGAAGGGCAAACGTGCAAGCAAAGCGAGCAGCCTCGCTCAGACGGTCGGTGTGTGCTGTCTGCCCGCGAAATGCCCTCGCGTCGCGTCTCCTGATCTCGCCAGTAGCTTAGTCCTAGTGTACTAGGCGTTGCTTTGAATAAGAGGCACACGTCGGGATAATTTTACTGAACTGGTAACTATTTCGTGTCGGAAACAAACTGCAGCAGGCAAAGAAAAAAAACACTGCGAAAAACCGGCCAGCCAGCGCCGCCTCCGTGGAGGGAACGTCACATGCCAGCCGCGCTGTCATTGGCTGCGGCCAGACGACGGTGCGATTGTCGGACGCGTCGGACGATGAAAATCTGCCCGGTTTGTCGCACGCCGGACGTCCGATCCGGCGCTTCGGCACGGCAAAACACCTCGATTCCGGCTGCCGTTCCGGTGCGTCACACCAAAATCTTCGTGTGTCCTTCCGACACCAAATCTTCGTGTACCTTCCGACACCAAAATCGGACCGTGTGTCTCCCGCTGTAAAGCCGCATGGCAGCCAACGAAAATTCGTGACGTAGCCACATGACGTAGCGTTTTCTTGGCTATTTACAGACCCGGGTGATGTCAATGTCGCGAGGGGCTCTGTTTTACGGTTGGCTGCGCGCACGTACTATAAAATTGATTTTAAATATGTTCTAAGCGATATTCGCCGCTGATATTTTACACACGATGTGTGTGTGACCCACTAAATCGATCTCGCAAGTTATCTCGACTTCAAATTTTTGTGTCAGTACTCCTTTAAGAAAAGCATAGAGTTTCCTACAAAAATTACTAGAGGGAACTCTGGCGCTGCAGTCGTTGTCCTACCATGGGAATGATGGGAAGTACATGGATTTGTCTGATCTTCGTGCTTATGGATTCAGACGTTCTTGTAGCTTTGTATATTACGCTATTAAAATCTTATTGTCGTATATTTCAGCGCAATCTTTATTCTTCGAAGTGCAGAAGACGCCGAGAACGCGTACAATTGCTATTAATTGCAACGATCGGGCTTGTCTATGTGCCCAAATCGAAACGCACCAAGCGTCTCGGAGCACTGGCATGCCCTCGATAAATTCACAAGTGACGGGGCCCGGTACTTTAACATCCACACTATGGTGACGGGGCCCGTCGCTTTAACAAGAACACTACACCGACGGGGCCGTCACTATAACGTTGTCGGTATCGAGGGCGTGTTTGCATAGAATGTTTGAACATAGCCTCCTCTATGGTTTGAAAGAAGTGCGGCCATTGACGTCGCTACAGTGTTGACGGTCCCGTCTGTGGTTATGGAGACGGGCCCTGTCACTGCAGGGCAGAGGTTAAAGCGCCGGGCCCCGTCACTGTAGTCACTACCAAAAAAATAAGTTTGCTACTCAGACTTTCTGCGAGAAAAACTCGGCATCCGCCAGAGTGCGCGCAACGAATGCGCTCTCGTATGCAACGCAGCGAATGCGCTCTCTGCCGTAGTGGTTGGTCGTGGCTCGCGGACGCTCCTGTGGACGAGGCTTCAGCGACTTCGCTCGTAGCTAAGTGCTCTTTTATCTTTATTAGCTAGTGTTTTGAAGTGTTTTCTTTTGCATGGAGTAGGGGCGCAAATTTTGAATTTTTGGTAGGAGTAGGAAACGTACCGGCTTTGTCTAGGTCTGGCGGCTCCCCCGTTAGGCCTAGGGGGTAGTTCTTTCAGCTAGCTCTTCGGATTCTTACATAGAGTAGGGAGTGATAATTCTTTGTTTTTGTTTGGGATAGCGGTCGAGGTCGGATTTGCGTGAGTGATTCGGCGAACTTGCTCGTTGGGCCTAGGGAGGTAGGCCTAGCGATGAAATCGAAAAACGTGAAGGCCGCGGGGGACGGGGAGCAAGTGCAGTGCGACGAGTGCCTGCGCTGGTGCTTCCTCTACGAGACTGAATTCCAGAATTTAGCAGAAGCGGTGGGGTCTAGCTTCACGTGCAGGTCGTGCGAGGGCGTCAAGGAAGCCGTCCAAAAACTGGAAGGGAATTGGGCGGCTAAGTTTGAAGAGCTTAAGGCAAACCTGAGGGAGGAGCAGGAGAAGCGGGTAGCACTGCAGGCGAAGGTTGGAAATTTCGTCAAGGTGGAGGCGGCCCAGGCCGCGCAGTTGGTGAGGACTGTGGCCGAGCTTGGGGAGGCGAAAGAAAGGAGCGCCGAACTGCAAAGGCGGCTCGACGCTCTTGAGACTCGGGCAGCGGATAATGTCGGGTCAGGGCACCAAAGCGAGGGCGAAGTGGGAGGCAGGGAGCCAAAGCAAGCGGTCGCCAGCTCGCCGCCGGTGAATCGGCGTAGCTATAGCGAAGCAGCGCAACACGCCTCGAGTGAGGCGACGCTGCAGCCACAGGAAGCCGGGAAGCAGGGAGAGGTAAGAGAGAGTGAAAGGGTGATTATCGCTGGCGACTCAAACATGGCTGGGTGCTCAAAAGCAATTGTGGAGAGGGTGAAAGGCGACAAAAGAGTGGCGGTAGGCACATTTCCAGGGCGGACACTGAGTTCTGTCATGGAGCGAGCAAAAGAAAAGCTCACGGAAAATGCCCACGCTCGCAACCTTGTCGTAGTAGCAGGTGGGCTAAATGACGTCCTAAACAGGAAAGGGCCAGGACTAGCCCAGCGCTTGGCGAAGGGGGTGGACGACTTGCGCGAGCTATCCCCTCAGGTGCAGATCGTGGTGTGCACGGTGCCAGAGGTGCCTGTGCGTGACAGTCACGTACAAAGAGCCGTAATGGCTGCCAATGAGGCAATATGGAAAATGAGCCGAGAGAAAGGCTTCGAGGTTGTCGAAGTAAACAGGGAAGTGAGAAGTTGTGGTGGTTTTAAACGAGATGGGATCCACTTCAATTACAGGCTAGCGCGAGAAGTGGGCTGGCGACTTGGGGGTCGCGCTGTTGCTTTTTTAGGGGGCCCGCGGGCGCTCAGGAGGTCAGAGTTGGTAGTAATAAAGACGGTCCCCTAGGGGAACAGCAGAAGAGCATCGCCGTCGATAAGAGAAAAAGGAGGAAAGCAAGAACAAGAGCTCGCCATGCAATAGGCTACATAAACATGCAGGGCGGCAGAAGAAAGGAAAAGTGGGCAGAGATTGAGGAGCAGTTACATAGAGAACAAATAGGGGTGTATGCGGTTACAGAAACGCACCTTAGAGACTCAGAAGAGCCGCCAGTTATTGAGAATTATGTATGGGAAGGGTGCAACAGAACTAAGTCGGAAAGAAATGGAGGGGGAGTCGGAATGCTCATCCATCAGGGAGCCAAATGTCAAGAGCATGTCAATGTCAATTCACAATGTCAAGAGCATCTTTGGTTATCAGGTACAATGAGTGGGAAATAAACTTGGCTTGGAGTTACGTATTTGTGGACCGGAATAAATTGCACAGAGAAGAATAAAGAGTTAGTGGAATGCATAAGCGCTGATATTAGGGGTTTCGGGAATGGTGCTGAGATAGTCCTATTAGGTGACATGAATGCCCACATACAGGATTTAGATGGCTATACCGACAATAACGGGAAGTCAATGCTAGACCTTTGCGAGCAACATAACCTCGTGATCGTGAATACAGGGCCTAAGTGTGAAGGACAGATCACGTGGGAAGTGGGAAACCGGCAATCGACCATTGATTACTGTCTGATGACAGAAGGAATTCATGATAAGTTGAGAGAAATGGTCATCGATGAGGAAGGGTTTAGCAGCATAGGGAGTGACCATAAACGCATCATTTTCAAAATGGGATATGTAGTTGGGAAAGAGAGCAACGAAAGCAAAATGGCCAGTCCAAATTTGAACGCTGAACAAATAGCAAATATAGTCACTAGAGTGGAGGAAGAAATTGGCAAGTTGCCAAGTAAGGGGTGGGAATATGGTGAGCTTCTAAGTGTAGTAACGACAGAAATACGGAAAGAGAAACAACATGTTCATTGGAAAGGAAAAAAGAAACCGAAAAGCTGGTGGAACAAGGAGATACGAGAAGCGATCGCCGAACGACAGAAAGCATCTCGAGAGCACAGGCAGGCAAAGAAGGCGCAGTTGCCACAGGATGAAGTAACCAGTAAATGGGAAATATACCGGGAGAAAAAGTCTATGGTTCAAACACTGGTGCAAGCAAAATTAAAAGGTGAAAGTGAAAGTTGGTTGTCAGAAATACGTGAGAAAAAGAAGGTCGCACCTAGAATATTTTGGAATGACATAAAATTATTAGGCAGGAAGTCAACAACAATACAACAACATATCCTAGACGAAGATGAAAACAGACTGGAAGGAGAAGCAGCAATAAATTACATCCAAAAAATAACAGCCGAATCTTTCCAAGGCAAGGACGAGGTGGTATTTGAAGAAAAAAAGAGCATGAAAGAGACCCAAGGGGGAAAGGAGCTAGTGCTTACAAATTTAAACTGGAAGAAAGCGGAAGAGAAAATTCCTAAGCGCACAGCCACAGGGCTAGACGAGGTTCCCGTTAGGCCGATAAATGAACTGGGACCAAAAAGTAAGCAAGCTCTCGTGAAAGCAGTTGAAAAAACTTTAAAATATAGACGAATACCAGACAGTTGGCGACAAAGTAGAATGAATTTAATTTATAAAGGTAAGGGGGAGAAAGACAGAATTCACCCGTATAGACCATTGACCATTACATCGGTAATATACAGGCTAGCAATGCAGGCAATCAAATTAAAGCTTCAAGCATGGGCAGAAAATAATAGCATTTTGGGAGAGCTTCAGAATGGCTTTAGAATAGGTAGGCGTTTGGATGATAACTTGTTTGTTCTTACTCAGTGTATTGAAATATCAAAAGCAGAAAGCAGACCGCTGTATGTGGCCTTTTTGGACATTACAGGAGCATACGACAACGTAGACCGCAGCATTTTGTGGGATATTCTGGAAGGGGAAGGCTTAGGTAACGATTGTATACAGCTTTTGAGAGAGATTTACCTAGAAAATACTGTTTGCGTTGAATGGGAAGGGATGAGGAGCGCGGAGAAAGTTCATATCAACAAGGGACTGAGGCAGGGGTGCCCTTTATCCCCGCTGCTGTTTATGATGTATATGGTGAGGATGGAGAGGGCGCTAGAAGGAAGTAATATCGGGTTTAATCTCTCATACAAACAGGCAGGTACGGTAATAGAGCAGCAACTCCCAGGTTTATTTTATGCGGACGACATTGTGTTGCTCGCAAACAAGCAAAGTGATTTGCAACGTCTGGCTAATATCTGTGAACAGGAAGGCAACAATTTAGGTTTGAAATTTAGTGTTAGAAAATCAGGTGTTATTGTATTCAATGAAAACAGTGAACAGAGAGTGGAGATACAGGGCCAAGAAATACCTCGGGTAACAGAATATAAATACCTTGGTATATGGATAAACGAAGGCAACGGATATATGGAAACACAGGAAAAAACCATAACAGTCAAGGGGAAGAGAAATGCAGCCATAATGAAGCACAGAGCGCTATGGGGATACAATAGGTACGAGGTCCTCCGAGGTATGTGGAAAGGGGTAATGGTTCCAGGACTTACTTTTGGAAATGCGGTTGTTTGCTTTAAATCAGGGGTACAATCAGGACTCAACGGGAACCAAAGGTCAGTGGGTCGCCTCGCATTGGGCGCTCACGGGAAGACTACAAATGAAGCTGTGCAAGGGGATATGGGCTGGACTAGTTTTGAAGTGAGGGAAGCTCGCAGTAAAATTGAGTATGAAGAACGGCTGACGAATATGGAGGAAAGTAAATGGGCTGGGAGAGTGTTCAGGTATCTGTACAGGCAAAACATTGATTCACAGTGGAGGAAAAGAACTAGGAAGCTTACCAGCAAGTATGCGGCCTGTGGGGTGGGCAACACAGCAACAAAGAAGGTCAAGCGGAAAGTCAGAGAGGCTGAATTAATCTCATGGGTGGCGGCAATGGAAAAGAAACCTGCCTTAAGGGGAAAAAACGAAATTAGGAAAGAAACCATTTATGATAACTCAAAGGGAAGCTCATTACTTTTCGAAGCGAGATCGGGATGCCTTAGAACACGCACCTATAAAGCGAGATATAAGAAGGAAGAAGAAGCATGTGCTTGCTGCGGTAAAGCTAGGGAAACGACGGAGCATATTTTATTAGAATGTGAAGACGTCTATCCAGCGGTCGATTTAGGCACCACTGGCCTCCTTGAAGCCCTTGGGTTCAGTGGCTAGAATAGGGGAAGTGTGCGCAAGGCGCCGCCTCTCGCGTGGGCTTCTCGGATGTTCCGCTCAGGTGGCGCTCGCATTCGCTTACACGTCGCTCGGAGGCGGCGGTCTGCTGTAGGCAATGTGGCATTCCAGCCGCGGCACTGAGGCAGCTTGGTGTTCTACATTCCTTTTTTTAGATTAGCTGCAGTCACAATGAAGCCATATCTGATGCAGCTACGATCGCATGGCCTCCGCACTTCGCTTTGCGCTGTTGCAAAAGCCGGTCCAAAATGCATTTACAGCTGCCTATTCCGTACATGCGTCTGGTGGCGTTGATTCTACAGCGGAGGCCACGCGATCGCAGTTTCACATGTTTACTAGACTAAACACAGAGCGTATTAGTGCCGAGATCTGCGTTTATCCATTCGACAAGCGACGCTGATCTGTTGAACGGCGCCATGTTTGACCTATATCCGAAACTAATTTATCACGACCGCGGCATTAGCTTCTAAATAATACTGCGAAAATGACCTTATTGTAACTGCCTCCGTGCCCTCCTGCCGATCTTGCTCCTCATTAACCCGTGAGGTCTGAGTTAGTTAATCGGTTCACCTTGTGAGATCACCTGCATTACTGGAGATTCAAAATTGCTGGCATGCTGGTGTTGACCACTGATTCCTAACAAACAGGCACCATATAGCACTGTGTATGAAAATAAAGAATAACTGAGATCCACACAAGCTTCTTAATTTTTATCAATTTTATTCAGCAAGTTAAGATTAGGCAAAGTGAGCATCCGCATTGTTATGTCGGTTATGTAGTGCGGCGCATCTTCAGATGTTTCTTTTTTTTCTCGCGTTGATATTCTTTCTTTGTTCAAAGACTTGATGTAAAAGTGAAGTCGTGTCAAGATAAAAAATTTCACTATATTGCTTGACAGTGCTTCTTTGTGGGCATCACAACCAATGGAAGGCACGTGTTGCATACAATGCAAAATATCGCTGACGCTATCTCTTTGTACTTTCTTCCAACTGAAACACATTGTGAAGCTATCCTCCAAAGCTTCCGCGAATGAAAAAAGTTGTCTTGAGAGATATAGAAGCCCTCCTTTATCACAAAACTGGGTGAAAGATGAGAGAGCTTCATCTGAATTCTCAACCGATGTCAGCAGCTGCTCAAAGCAGTCCCGACATTTCGTTGTTGGTATTTTCCGTCGGGCCACATAGCCAGCCAAATAAAATACCAGCCTTGCATCACTATGCTTCCCCGGATAAGGATGATCAGTGCACAAGGATGATGTTTCAAGCACGCTGGAGGCTTCGTCAATTCTTCCTGCACCAATCAAGTTGTCCCCTTGGTCGGCTGCCTCAGCTGGTCCGACAAATGACACGATTGTGCCACCTGAGCAGTTGCCTGTGTCTAGAGCTTTTACTAAATTATTGAAGCTCAGACAGTTAACAGCAGTAAGGAACTGGGCTGAGTTTGGATGATCATTACATCCCGAAAACTGGCGAATTATGCCAAACAACTTCTCCATGGGATCCTGCTCAGGCGGGAAGTCAGCAAATATAACGGTAAGCTACCTTTAACGGTTCTTCGCTGAGAATGTGCTTTCCCCACCGGCTGGACGGAAGACGGACATTCTTATAGTGATGTGCGTCTTCATTGTCGGAAGGCACAGGTAGATCAAGGTGATCAACATCGTTTTGCGAAGGTGGTTGTAGCGGCCCATCCTTTCGACGCCTTTTTGATGGCACTGGGGAATGCAAGCTTGACCTCTCTTTAGGCTTTCTTTTCTTCGGAACTGCCTTGGAGAGGTACTTTGGTACATTTGGAAATATCGTCGGTACGGCGCCCGGCAGAAGAAGTGGCCTGCTTCGGTCCAAGAGCACTGTTTGGCCGTCAATTGAGTGTTCAAAGTGTCGTGAGATGAACTGCTGATCGAAAGGCAGCTCCCATACGGCTGCGTTGCATTCAAGCGGCTTGTCTGCTCTCGGTATGTTCCTTTGCCACTTCTGAAACACGGCGTCTTCCTTCGGGACTCCGAACAATGAAAACTTGTTCTTGCATGACTTATAACCAATCGTGCATCCGGGCACAAAACAATGGCTTTGACGGCGGCTCATTGTGCGTCATTCGCACAAACTTCTACGAAAATCTTAGCAAGCAGACTGAAAAAACTCCGACAACACGTGTAGGAAACTCGCAGTCACCCGCTGTAAAAGCGGTCAACTCGACGACGACGTGTAAACGGGATCGAGCGCCATCTGGCGGTGGCATCGCTAGGCAGCGTCAGCGACTCCCATAGTGGCCGCTCGGGGATAATCACACTTCCCCTTTCTAGCCACTGTACTACGGTGGCTAGAAGGGGAGGTGAGAGCATCGGCTGCCTTGGAGTGTAGCAAGAGATCATGCTTGAAGCGGCGGCGCTGCTGTCGACACTTAGATTTCTTAGATCGCGCTCGGCGGCTCGCGCGCTCCGTGAGCCAGGTAGTTTTGCGTTGTTTTAGCGTCGAGGAATATGTGTTGACTATGTGACGCTTGCCCACCACAGGAACATGAAATGCTAATTGGCCGACGTGGCCAGTCATTCTAAACAAGAAGATAAGCCTAGCATTACACACAAACATAGACGCGCGAGTAACACTGACGGGTAGGAGGCTCTCGCCAAAAACTTTCTTTAGCTAGTTTTTTAGCTTTTTAACTTTTTTAGGTATTTTAGCCAGTGAAAGAGCGCAGCAAGTTGTTGCCAAAAAGAAGCGCTGTATTTCTCTCGGCTGTGAGCGTGTTTCGTTCTCAAGCCGGAAAAAGCAGCAGGGCCCTTGCAGTACAACACATTTTATTGCAGGGATGGACAAGTATGTGGGCAAAGTCAGTCAATAAGGACAAACAAGTGATGCAGCCTAAGACAGAACAAAAAAAAATATTTACGCACCACGCAAGGGACAACACACCCTCAGATAACATGCCTCAGCTTAAGGTGCCGCATTCTTTGCCTTTTCCCCTCTCTAGCCTTGTTCTGTCCTTGTGCTAGAAAATGTAGCCTTGTTAGTGCATAAAACTTCACAACATGCAACTGACGTGAAACTAGCGCGAAAAAGACGAGGACATAAAGAAACAAATACCACAGACAAGCGCTGACTGCAGTCAGCGCTTGTCTGTGGTATTTGTTTCCTTGTGTCTTCGTCTTTCTCGCGCTGTTTCACCTCAGTTCTAAGTATCAACCAACTAGCCCTCATCAAGATCTTACTAATTCACAACATGGTTTGTTACTCCTGTGCAATGTTTGTCACAGCCAACTGTACTTAGCCTGTTCCTTGCCAAAGAAGAAATCAAATCCATCACACTGTTGGCCTTTAAACCATTGACACTGAAGCAATGTGTGAATGAATCCTCTAGCTTCATAATCAATTTATGAAGCTCCTGAGATGGATATAGCAACCCTCCATTATTAACCTCTTGTGTGAGGCAAGCTTCCTTTGGAAGCTCGAAGCCAGCTGGAAGGAGCAGTGCTCTAGAGCATTATGGCACTTTGTTTTGCTGAGCATCTTCCGAGCAACATATCCTGCGACATAGTTGGAAATCCGCGAGTCACTTCCTATTGCAACAGTCGCATCATGATAAGGAAGTAGGTCGCATGATGCAAGCACCTCATGAACTTCGTTCAGGCACCCAATATCCATCAGCTGATCAAGTTTTCCTTGAATGTTTCCCGGCCTTTCACTGGTTGCCGAGAGCAGGCTCTTCATCAATGAGGGTGACACATTTCCATTTGGCGGGGCCTTCGCTAAACTACAAAATTACAAACAATTCACCGATATTAAGAACTGTGACGGTGTAGGGTGATCATTGTTGCCTGACATTTGCCTAAGGATACAGAATAAGTTTTCTAAGCTATCCTGAATCAAACGAGAGGTCATTAGGTACTTGTAATCAAGCTCAAACACAGGATACCACAGTAATCAAGAAGGGACATTGTGCTTGTAAGCGTAACGCGAAGTCCTTCAGCTGTGCCTTGCGTAAGAAAGCCTACTTTCCCTATTTGTGCTTCCCAGGCGTCTATGTAGGCTAAGAAATCCTTCACCTTGGCGTGACTTTTTGAACCTTTGCTCGAAGTGCTATTCACAGAGCACAGATGTTTTCTCCAGGGGTCTGTCTGCCCGTGGTACCGCACGTTGCCACACTTTCAGCCTTTCTTCATTGCTCGGGGCAGAAAACGTGGAGACTCTCTTGCCCTTGTTTCTGGCGGAGACGTATCCTTACGTGCACCCGGGCGCAAAGCAATGCGTTTGGCGGTTTACACGTCTCTCCCTTGTTACCTGTGTGCTCAGCACATGTCAAGGTTACAATAGGTAAACGTAATCAGTAGAAAAAACTGATTGCTAGCAACGCAGCGAGAAAACGTGCAGCAGCACAGACGCGCCTGCACCTCACAGAAGTTTGCCAGCCGAAGAGAGGCATCTAAGACGCGCCGCTCGCGCCACCTGTCAACAGCATGAATGACTACGACACGCGCTTGCTTGCACGGCCCGCTGCGAAACTCTCACCTTCCTTCTAGCCAAGCAAACAGGTCCGCAATAGACATCAGTAAGAGGCGATTGGAGGATTGGTGGAAAAAAAGTAGGGAAACGACAAAGGACGGAGACGTACAAAAGCATAGTTCGCAACAGGGTATCAGAAAATTTGGACGTGGTAGTTCATAGTGTTTTTTTTTTTTCATTGGTTAACCTAGGTAGGATATTAGACAGCATAGTAGCAAGACAAGAGCTTGGTGGCGCAAGCCACCGCCCCGTTCCAAAGGGGACGCTCATAACATCCATCCATCCATCCATTCCTCGCTAGCAGACGACGCACTTGACAACGACAGCAAAACTGAAGACGTCATGTTGTATAACCCATGCCTCAAATATGTATACGTAGAGAAAAGGTGTCAATATAAATTTGCAGTAGAAATAAAGCACCATTAAAGAGCGTACGTGCGCAACCGGTCTAAGCGCCCGCAGCAAAATTAAGTTGAATCTGCCGCAAAGCCTGTCTCCGGCCCAATCCCGTTTGCTCGCAGCGCCCTCGCACAATTTTTCCACATGCGGCGCCTCAGTAACATAGAGCATAAAGTTCCCTACAAAAAAAAAAATTGTAGGAAACTTTATGCTCTGTGGAACCGCGTCGTTCGGCCCACTTGGCCACTGTAACTAAAACTAGTAAAACGTTAGGCAAAAAAACAACATTGCAAAAGAGGGCGCAGTGGCACAACCCATTATCAGACTTCAAAGAGCATGCTCCTAGCATCTATCCATTTATCCACGCTTCGCGCTTTTTGCAATTTTTTTCTGGCAGTTCCGAAACTATTGGCGGTAAGTCGTGGTCGCTTTTGTGAAGTGATGCGAGTTTCAAGTTCAGGTCTTCGGATCGCGTTAGCAAGAACGGCTGCAACATCGCTTTATTGGGGTAAGTGCTCTTATTATATGCCTAAAGGGTTGCTACTTTGTTGAAAAGTATGCATGTTGATCGATTTGAACGGTGCAAACCTCAGTGATTGTTTGGGAATGTCAGGTTCACGCACTTTCAAACACTCACATTGACTATGGTGTGCACCATACATTGATACAATTCGACGTGACGTTGAGGGATCGCCAGCCGTTTGTGCGCGGGCGCAAGAGAGAAAATGTGTGGGCTTTTGCTCCTTGAATATGTGACTCTGCCTAAGCACTACGGAGGAGGTATCTTAGCGCGTCTTGTATGCGTTTGTCCCCTAGACATGCCGGCATTGCGGAGGGCAAGGTTCTGACTGGTGTTGTAGAAGTCGCGAGGCGCTTTTTTCGTTGCTGGGTGCTTTTCTTGTCGCAACGATATATTGAAGTTTTTGCAAGTACTGCTCCAGGAGGGCACACGTAACTGGCAAACGGAGGCCCCAGGAAAACCGAGATTACAATAACGCTGTGTGTTAAGGTATGTCGCACGTACCTGCTTTGCTTCCGTTTTCTCCGTGGTTCACGCCTGCTGTTTTTATGCGAAGCATATTACGAGAGCCCAACCCAGCTCCTCAGGCGCGGCGGTGTCGCCTTCAATACCACGTGACACCGTGACGTCACGACAGAGGAGAAACGGGGCTCCAACTCGCGCCGTCGCTCGCGGCGTCGCCCCCCGCATCGGACGCGGTGAGCGTCGAGCAACGCAGCGTTCGGCGCGACAACGAAATGTGCGCCTGAGCAAGCGCCGCACGCCTGAGCCGACGCCGACGACACCGGCTTTTCTGCGACACGAGCTCCTTAACGCTGTCGCGTTAAAATAAAGGCTAGTATGCTTCGCATCCTGGGCTTAACCTTAGTTAAGCCACAGCCATTTTTTCCACATGTTTTCGCAGAAGGACGTTCATTTAAGTCAAAGCGGATCATTAAAAATGATTTCGAGAGGTTACACAAAGCAGCATACGAAAAGCCTGGCACGAGCAATGATACCTCTCCAGGAAAGCAGGCCCTGTCTACTACGGACTCTTGCTCCCCCGGGGAAATCAGTGATGTTTATTGAAGGTAGGGTGCGAGAAAAGTATAATCTGGCATGACTGACTCAGCACAAGCACCGAAGGCGCGAGAAAGTTTGTCTGACTATATACCCAGCAGCCAAAAACGCACCCCGCGACTTCTACAACACCAGTCAGAACCTCGCCTTGCGGATTGCGGTCAAGTTTACGCTCCACCGCTATCTGCTCGCGCGGTGAGGCAGCGGGCACGGGTGTTGTATATCCTCCATTCTGGAGCCAAAGTACCCCCTCCCCCTGAGGCGCCTGACATTTGATAAACCCCCGCGCTGCGGGCCGCCGACGAGATGACAAGGAGGACTCCCTCTCAGAGGCGCCGGATACCATACGTGCCTTACTGGCGGGCGCGATGTACGAACAGCAACAAGCGGTGCGGTGGTGCCTTCCAAGTGTGGAGCGGGTTCTTGCACGTGCGTGGTGCAAGAATGCCTGTTTGGCAGGGTGTATTATGACTTTCTCCTTCTTTCTACTCTCTCCCATTTCCCATACCTTCTAGTGAAAAATAGAGTCTTCTTGATGTGCTCGAAGCGAAGGGACGTCTGTCATTTTTCCATAAGCTCAAAGTTCTCTGTCTCTTATTCCACATCATTTTTGGTGCCGAAACCCGGGAATAGGGAAGTGAAATGATGGACATCGACACAATCAAGCGAATAAGGGCCGTGGCGCGAACATCTGCAACCAAGCTGATCAATGAAGTATCCACCATGCATGGACGGCAGCACATCAATCGGTGAGCTGGAAGAAAAGATAAATCTTCTTTTCTCCCTATCTAGTTCACTGAAAGAGCTAGATAGGGAGATAGAAAAAGGCGTTGAAGATGAAGTTTTCGAAGAGGAAATTGCATGCTCTGAAATGTACGGAGAAAGGATCAGCGTGGCGAACACAAGGGTACAACGCATGCTACGTGACTTTAGCTGCACAAATGTTTCATCAGATCGCACACTAAACTCCTCAGATCAAAGAGAATCTAGCGCAAACAATTTGCAAATATGCCCCACCATAAAGCTGCCAAAGCTCGAAATCAACAAATTCAACGAAGAGCGAGAGTGGCAAGGGTTCTGGAGTCAGTTTGAATCGACTATCAACGCTAACCGGAACCTCTCAAATGTAGACAAATTCAAGTACCTCAACAGCTACTTGACGAGAAAGGCGGCGTCTGCGGTGGCAGGACTTTACTTGTCGGAAGGCAACTACGATGTCGCTTTCTCGCTATTAAAGGAGAGGATTGGCAGAAAGGAAGTTATTATAGAAGACCACATGCCACGGCTGCTTAACATCAAGCCAGTGCATGACTCACGGAATCTCGGTCAACTGCGCAGCCTCGTCGACGAAGTAGAGACAGGTAGGTGTATGCAGCCTCACTTCTTTAGGCGTGAGTGTTGGCACTTGTGGAACTTTGTTACTGACCGTAATAAAGAAAGCGGTGCCTGCCGACCTTCTTCTGGAATACCAATTAAAAAACGAGGCTACGAACGAAGGAAATGAGCTGGAGGAGTTCCTGCATTTTTTAGAAAAGAGGTGGCAACACGGGAGATCATACAGCGGGCCGAAGCTCTGAGAGACAACAGTGCCGAATCGGTAAAGGAAAGGCGCAACAGCAGTACTAAAGCGGTGAACATGCCTACTGCAGCTGCGCTGCACACCATGATGAAGGACAGCACAGGATGTCTATTTTGTAATTCGAACGGCCATGAGACCAGCAACTGCAATGCTAAGATGTCTGTGGTGGATAAGAGAGAGGTGCTGAAGTGTGACAATCGATGTTTCCGGTGTACAACAAAAGGGCACGAGGCAAGAGAATCCCGTAAAGCTAAGTGGCTCAGGTGTGCACATTGCAAGGGCAGACATTTACCGACAATGTGTGACCCTGACTTTAGAAGACACCGCAACACTGATGAAGGGGATGCATCTTCGTCACCGGTGATTGAGCAAGCCACGGTATTGAAGTCCTCGTTAGGCACGGGAGATAACTTGATGTGCACTGAAGAGCAGCAGTTTCTCCTACAGACAGGGCGAGCATGGACAGAGGGTCCACCTGAACGTACACTTGTCAGGATTCTCCTCGATGGTGGCAGTCAGCGAACCTTCATCCATCGCAACCTATCCGAAAAGCTGCAGTTAAAAGTGCTGGGAGAAGAGGAGCTTAAAATATTTACCTTTGGTGAGCAATCAGCCATAACACGCACGAAAACGTGTCGAGTGGAGCTGTGGCTCAGAAGCCAGTACGACGGAAAAGGGGTGCGAGTGGAAGTGCTGGAAGTTCCTTGCATCTGTGTAGATATCATGGCTACTCCATCAAATTCTGTTCTGCTTCAACTTTCAAGATTTCACTTCCAAGTCGCAGACGCCTCGCGACGCGGCGAAAGTGAAAATATTGACCTTTTGGTAGGCGCTGATCATTGTTGGGAAATTGTCACGGGATCTACTAAGCGTCTCAGCTCCAAATTGATGGCAGTGGAGACTGTATTCGGATGGAGAGTCCAGGGCCAGTTTGGCACAAGGAAGTCAACAGGAGTCTGCTCCTTGGCTGCTGGCATGATGCGGATAGGAGTGAGTGAACAAATTTACAAGGAAATATCAGCACAGCTAAAGTCTTTCTGGGAGCTCGAGCACATCAGTATCAAGGAATGTGAGCCAGTTTGTCACGAGGACGCGGTCCTTCAACACTATAAAGAAACCGTCGACTTTGAGAATGGCCGCTATAAGGTGTCGTTCCCTTGGAATTTGATGGTTTACGAGCTTGGCGACAACTATGAGTGCGCAGGAAGACGTCTTAAAGCACAGACAAAGCGCCTCTTGGAAGGAGATTCGTTGATTAAGGAATACGACGCCTGCATAAGAGACTACATAGAAAACGGCTATGCAGAGCCAGCCAGCAAGAATTACGGCAAGTCGGAAGGTCCAGTGTACTATATGTCACATCAAGCAGTTGTTCGTCGCGAAAGCCAGTCTACAAAACTGAGGGTTGTATTCGATGCATCATCAAGTGCCAAAAATCGCCTCTCACTGAACAATGTTTTAGAAAGTGGCCCAAACCTAAATCCAGAGCTCATTGATCTGCTGATCAATTTTCGCACTTACAACATTGCCATCGTTGCGGATATTGAAAAGGCCTTTCTCCAAATATCACTATCAGAGGGCTATCGGAACGCTGTGCAGTTCCTCTGGTACGCTATGACGCCAAAGAAAGGGGAAGAACTTCCAGCTGTGGTGACCTATCGCATGACTCACATGCCGTTCGGTGTCACGTTGAGCCCATTTCTCTTGGCTGCCACGTTGCAACATCATCTTGAAGGCCTGCCAGAACCGTATGCTGAAACTGCAGGTATTCTGCGCAAGCATCTTTATGTGGATGACCTTGTAACTGGGTTTGACAGCCTTGACAAGGGTAAAGTCTTGTGCCAGGAATCCAAAGAATATTGTCTCAAGCAGGGATGCGGCTACACAAGTGGATGTCGAACGACCGCGATCTCGTCAACTTGTTAGAGAATGGCAATGTGGAGAGAACGAACGCTGATGCTGGACATGCTGCGGCTACAAAGGTATTGGGAGTAGGTTGGAATGCTCAGACTGACCACTTTGAATACAACCCAACTTCACTCATCGACTTCCTCTTGGCAAGAGCCGACAACAAGAGATTTGTGCTGCAGGCCTCGGCAGGAATTTTCGACCCTTTTGGATTTATTGCTCCCACAACATTAAGCTTAAAGGTAATGTTCCAGAAGTTGTGGGAGTTGGGAATTGGTTGGGATGATCCCTTGCCTGAAACATTGCAGCCTGAGTGGGACTGCTGGTGTAGGGAGCTTCCATGCATTGAAGGAGTGTCTATTCCAAAACTGATAGCGGCAGACTTTAGAAACAATGATACGGAGAAAGTGGTTCATGTTTTCTGTGACGCAAGCCTGAAGGTTTATGGTGCTGTCGCATATATCGTGACCAAGTCTTCGTTCGGACTAACAAATGTCAGCTTGGTCATGGCTTAATCAAGAGTGGCCCCTTTGAAACGCCTTTCACTACCCCGATTGGCGCTGATCAGAGCGCTTGTTGGTGCACGACTATGCCACTACGTTGTCAAGGCCTTGGATCTGAAGGACGTTGCTGCCATCCTCTGGACTGACTCTACAGTAGCTATGCACTGGATCAAGGGAAACGCTGCCAGATGGAAGTCCTTCGTGGCAAATCGAGTCTCAGAGTTACAAGCGCTGACAGATCCGAAGGATTGGAAACACTGCCCAGGTTCAGACAACCCCGCTGACCTAATCACCCGTGACATTCTCCCATCGGCCCTGCGGGAAAGCGAACTGTGGTGGAAAGGACCCCGTTGGCTTCAGCAGGATGACACGTGTTGGCCAACGATAAGTGAGCCAAGCTCGAAGGTTGGGGAGCGCCAAATGGAAGAGCGAAAGGTGACAGCGATGCCCATAGTATCATCGTCATCCATGGCAATTTTCAATGTTGAGAATTATAGCTCATTCAGCAGAGTCGTGCGAGTAACCGTGTAGGTCCGCCGCTTTGTCGACAACTGCCACAACAAAGAAGGAAGGACGATCGGCCCATTACGAGCTGAAGAAGTAATCAGCGCCGAAAGATACTGGTTGGCTAAAGCTTATGAAGATGCGTTCAGCAACGACATTTCAAACCTGAAGAATCAAAGACCGCTGCACAAGAGCTCTCCTGTTTTGCCTTTCAACCCATACTTCGACAAAGAGGGCCTCATGCGAGTTGGTGGACGCTTGCAATTCAGCGATAACAACGAAGAGACTAAGCATCCCATCATTCTCCCTGGCAATCACCCCCTCACGTCACTGCTCATACGGAAGAAACACTTGAGAATGCTGCACACGGGCGTACGCAATACTCTAGCACAGCTGCGAGAATCGTATTGGATTATCGGAGGATGTCAGGCCGTAAAGAAAATTATCAAGCAGTGTCTCGTCTATCACAAACAAAGTTGCCCTCCAGCTACGGAACCAGTAACACCACTTCCAGCTGACAGAGTGACAAAGGGAAACTCGTTCGACATCGTTGGCATCGATCTTGCAGGGCCCTTGATTTGTCAACAGTCACGCGACAGCAAAAAATGCTACATCGCTATTTTCACCTGTGCTGTAACACGTGCTGTCCACCTTGAGCTCGTCAGCGACCTGTCGGCTACAGCCTTCCTCTTGGCCTTTAAACGCTTTGTGGCATGCTGTGGAATTTGCTCGATGGTGTATTCGGACAATGCGCTCACATTCAAGCGTGCAGCCAGGGATCTAAAGGCAATGTTCATGCTGTTGCAAGTTGAGGAATTGCAGTCATACTTCGCCGGAAACCAGATCAGATGGAAATTTATTGTTGAACGGGCAGCTTGGTGGGGTGGATTCTGGGAGCAGATAGTGCGATCTGTGAAAGTAGCATTGCGAAAGGTGTTAGGTCAGAGCAGCTTGAGTTTCGAAGAACTGACCAGCGTTCTTTATGAGGTGGAGGCCGTGATCAACTCACGCCCTTTGACTTTCATATACGATGATGCTCAAGAGCCAGAACTGTCACCGGCTCATTTCCTTGTTGGAAGAAAGTTGACGACCCTTCCTCCACACCTGCTGCCGGACGAAATTCCTGGCGGTGGCATGCATCTCTCACGTCGCTGGAAGTACCGGACTGCCATGGCCGATGGTTTCTGGAGACTGTGGCAGAAAGAGTACCTATTGGAGCTTAGATCGGCACATATGTGCCGACCAACGACATTGAGTGATCTGAAGAAAGGCGCCTTGGTGCTCCTGAGGGAAGACCGCTTGAAACGCCACATGTGGAAGACCACCAGAATTAAGGAAACACTTAAGGGTAGAGACGGCAGGGTGTGGTCCTGCAAACTGTTATTAAGGGGGGAACTGAGGTAAAGCGACCAATACAGCAGCTGTATCCCTTGGAGATTGTGGCACAATGAGCTCAATAATAGTTTGCTCACCCGGGGGGGGGGTTGTTGTATATCCTCCATTCTGGAGCCAAAGCCCCCCACCCCCTTCAGAGGCGCCTGACATTTGATAAATGCTCCGCGGGCCCCCGACGAGGTGGCAAGGAGGACTCCCTCTCAGAGGCGCCCGACACTTGATACCCCTCAAACTATATGCCTTAGCATGGTGCAAGAATGCCTGTTTGGCACGGTGTATTATGACTTTCTCCTCTCTACTCTCTCCCATTTCCCATACCTTCTAGTGAAAAATAAGTCTTCTTGATGCGCTCGCTCGAAGTGAACGGAAGTCTGTCATTTTTCCATAAGTGCAAAGTTCTCCGTCTCTTATTCCACAACAATGAATGCCCCATTTGGATTTGGAGATCGCTGTGTCTGAAGTGGCAAGGTGCTTACTGGCGTTGTATAGGTCGCGGGTCGCTTTTTTCGTCGCGATGACAGATTGTTTTTTCACAAGTACTGCTCCAGGAGGGCACATGCAACCGGCAAACGGAGGCCTCAGGAGAGCAGCTGAGGTTACAATAAAGCAGGCAGCGCAGGATCTCCAGGGAACCGAAGGGGTAGCGGGGGGATCAAAGTTGGAAGCTGGGTGGCCCGTGGGTTGGGGCCGCGGAGGCCGATCGGCTGTCCAAGATAGTGGACAGCCAATGTTTTATGCGAACACCCCCTGGCACTCGCAGGCCTCGGCGAGCCCCAAACCACGGACCAGTCAGTAGTGTCGCTGTTGCCGCTTTGGTGTCGAAACGATTACATGTTGTTACAATTAGTAAAAAGCACGATTGAATAAATATAATTATGTCTAGCCGCTAACTTGTTACGCTAAGTTCAGCACTACCGTGCCCCGCGACTTCTGCAACACCAGTCAGAACATTGCCTCTGAAGGTACGTTGGACAGACTTGCTCGCGCCTGCGGCGCTGATGCGGAGTCAGTCATCGTCACCGGCGACCTTTCAGCAGCGTCCGAGCGTAAACAAACGACCCCACTCCGCAATGCCGGCGCGCCTAGGGACAAAGGACACAGTGCCTTCCACGGTTAACAATTAAAACGGAGCCTTAACATACTAGTGCTTCACGAGGCACCGAATCAAAACCTTTTTATTACTTTCAATCATGGTTACCACCCACGTGCGGAAACAGCATCCAATTGTGTTTGTATTTCGCCTCTAGAGGTGATGAGCAGGGAGAACACACCGAGATATGCCAAATGAGGAGGCAGTGGCATAGCCAGAAATTTAGTTTTATTTATTTATTTATGTGGAGGTTGTACGCCACACAAGGACTCACACTCTTAGCACCCGCCCAACAAGAATGCTTTAAGAACGAGGAAGCATGCTTTGCAGCCACTTCACATATTAAATTATGCTATCTTGCTTATGCTATATTTAAAAATGATGGTATTAAAAAAAGCTATAATTTTGTTTATGAATTGATAGACTTAAATAATGTATGTCGATGACCTACCTGGTACGTGACTTGGAAAAACGAACAGCGCTAGAAACGGGGCCATACAATAACAAAACAGCGCATTATTGTGTGTCTTCTCGTATGCCGGCCTGACTTGTTGCAGCCCAGGTAAGTGGCGGTCACCATTTTTTTGCAGCCAGATCTTCGAGTGGTACGGTCACGGCTACTTACGGGAGAGGGCGGGCACTATTTTGCAACTTTCCTATCACTCAATCGTGCTTTCGGCGTTGTGGGCATGCTATATTACTCTAGATTGCAAAATAAAGCAACGAAGCTTTTGTGCTAGAACTTCGGTAATACCATGTGAGGCAGGTTTCACTCACTTTTGGGGACCTTCTCTCTGACTTGTTTGAAGGGATGTTTGGAAGTAACTTGCGATGTTATTGTCATCACATATATGATGCATATTGTAATTTGATCACACACGGGAACTGATGAGGCAGACAGTCCGAACCAGGGCTGCTTCCTGTTTTAGAAGCCTTTGTAAGATTACGGCATCCGTTGTTCACAGTAAAATAAGGGCCAGTACCTCCGAGAGATTTGAAAGCGTTGTGTCTCTCGACACCTGTCTATTCTGAAAATTGCCGAGACGTTTAGTTAGGGTGGGCTCTCCGTAGCAAGCAGCGCGTGTTACGACTTGATAGGTGAGCTTCAGCTAGGCTACTGGCCCCTGCTGGCTGGTGTTGAGCGATTGGGCAGTGACGAGACGCTCTCGCTATGACCACAGTTATCCACCAACATCGTTCTTGACGCCTGTTATGCACGTCCCATCACTCCTCGCATATATCACTCCACTCCACTTAACATTTTTTTCCGTCAATCACTATTACGCTCTTCAGCATTCACTGGTTTGTTGAACTGCACGGCGGCCGCATACTTTCCTGTGTTTCTGTGTGGACTTCCAGTCCATTCTCCTACCTGCCTTCCTACCTGTTTGTTGTGGCGGTTTCTTAGCTTCACTGGCCCAGCACCCCCGACCTTGACATATTTGGCCGTGCTCAAATCAGCGTTCTTTTGAAGCTTTTCTTTTTTTGGAAGTTGCCCTATGTTGAGGGTGGTTCAGAGCGTGTATACACATGGAAGGAGCGGGGCAGAGGGGTAAGAAGACGCTAGAAACTCGTCTAGACCTTTCAGGGTGTCTACCAACCGGGAAAACTGGGAATTCTCAGGGAATTTGAATATTCTGTAAATAGTCAGGGAAAACTCAGGGAATTTGCGCTTACATCAGGGAAAATTAGCTGTAATTCTATTGAAAGGGAATGAAAGTCGTGGTAATGCTTCACTTGGAGGCCACATTTCAAGTGGCGCAACCTATCGATCATATCCCATTTTGTGCCAGTAGTAGGAGGAGGCCAGTGCACTTTCTCACTGCAAGAGGAAAGGTTTGGATGAACCAATTCAAAACAGTCATATTATGTGAGCTCTCAGTTATGTAGGGTCCATTTGGCTGCACAGAGAAAGCAATGACAATAAATTCTTTTTGTTTCATGAACAAGGCTAAAGTAAGATTCATTGTTTGTTGACTGTTGAGCAACTGCAGTTTAACTCTTTCCTTAGAATCAGCCACAGTAGGTTTAGTTTATTAACTTTACCGCTGGAATTATTCAAGGCGCGGCAGGAAACATTGTCACCCGAGATTCTAACTCCATTTAGTCCTCAATTGAATGCCACCAATATTCTGTGGAAAGACTCAATTTTTTTATGAACTATGTGGTATGTCACAAATTCACAACATCCAGCACATATGCAAAAACGTTTTGCGCACATGCACAAGAAAGGGTAAGAAGAAGAAGAAGAGCACGAAGCAGACACGTCTCTCACATCGGCTCCATCTTTTTCGATGTTCCGCTGGCCAATTTTTCGAGGTACGACGATTTCAAGCACATCATTTGTTCGTGAAGTTGCCCAGACTCGACTGATACGAAGTTTCGAGGTGGGAACCAATTTTTGACAATTTTATTGGACTTTCTCTGTTCATCCCACTACGTGCGGAGCTAACCCTAGCGAGGAGCAGGGCCCATTAGGCCTTGCCGGCCTACGTGCCAGGGGGACATGGCAGACTCCCGTATGGAAGACGAAGAGGACAACAACGAGGAAGATTTTGGTTGGCAAGTGGCTACCGGACGACGATCCCGTGCTGGTAAGAAGAGCAGCAACGCAGCGAACGCGACGCCAAGTACCTCACAAGCGTCCGGCGGCAGCAAGGGACCCGCCACCAACACCAGCTCGATCAAGTACCGTATAGTAAAGGCCTCAAGGATGCCCCAACTACCCGAGGAGCATCAGAAAATTATAATCAGGCCACGAGGAGGACTAAATTTGAGCAAAGTAAGTACCACCGCTATTGGAACTGCAGTGATTGAGGCTTCAGGCCTAATGGCAGAGCAAGCAAGTGAAGACATGGTGTGCCCCAACTTCACGCAAAATATCGTGGTGGTGAGCACGCCTGAACTAGACCATGTGGCAAGGTACGTGAGAATGAAGTCCTTCAAAATTGTGGAAATGGAATACGAGGTCAATGCGTACGAGACGGCCCCGCACGCCACGTGCAAAGGGGTGATTAGACAAGTCGACATCAGGGACTCCCAGTCTACTGTCACAAGGAATATCGTGCATGAGCGCAACCCGCTCGCTTTGGCCGTCAAGCGCATCAAGACGTCAGGCTCAGTCATCGTCCTCTTCGATGGACTGAAAGTGCCAAACTTTGTGCGCTACGGGCCGACTTTGTTGAGATGTTATCTCTACAGGAAACAATTTGATGTGTGCTTCACTTGTGGTAGGGTAGGACACCGCTCGGACGTGTGCCCCACGCCGGACTCTGTTCAGTGTAGAGGGTGTGGAGCCCCCAACCCACGTGCGGACTACGTTTGCACGCCCAAGTGCAAGTTCTGTGGAGGAGACCATCCCACCGGAGACAAGGCGTGCAAGCAGAGATTTCAAACACCCTATGTGGTACGAGCTCGCCGAAGGGAACGCGCCCGGTCACGATCGGCCACGAGGGAGAGAAGCCGCTCCAAGTCGGGAGGAGCCCAGGCGCTCTTAGAAGATGGAACACCCGGTGCCAAGCCGACAGTTGGGACCGCCTGGGCGGATAAAGTCAAAGGTACGGTGAGAATCGTTGGTGGCGCCACTACGCCGGCGGTGACTGAAAGCAATGATGCCAGAATAGAACAGTTGATTAGGGAGGTAAACTCTTTGCGTGAAGCTAATGAAGAGCTGATCAAACAGGTAGCAGAACTGAAAAAGAAGGCACAGCCGAGCCCTGCCAGCGTAGCAGTAGCCAGACCAGTAGGTCAAAGCAACGAACCAAGCGAGGGAGATAACTCCCCCGCCCCGAAAAAAAGAGCAGTAAGCCCCGAAACTGACTCGGTTTTCTCAGTCCTCAGCGAGCTGAAAGAGGTAATCAAAGAAATTAGAGAGACGACGGAAAGGACTAACTTTAAAGTGGATAAACTATGGAAATGGAGGTTAACGGCCGAACAGCGATTCAAGAAACTCGAAACGAAATGCGACGACGACGAATTCTTGCTGTCAGAATCAGAAAGCGTAAAATCGCTCTCCGGAACGTCAGGGGGCGCTCCAAAGAGATCGATCGCGGGTAACAGCAAAATTAACCCATTCAATAATCATGGATAGCGCCCACAGTTTTAGTGTGTGGCAGTGGAATTGTCGCGGATTCCACAACAAAGAGGCATCGCTGCGCCAATTAATTAGATCAATGGGGGTCAAACCAAAAGTAATTATGCTGCAGGAAACTTTAGCGGACGAAGTAAAGCTAACCGGGTACAAATCGGTATGTAGAGAAAAAGATTCCGGAAGGGGATTGGCCACCCTCGTTGACAAAAAGCTACCCTTTATCGAACACGATATCCATCTCGGATTGAGTAAAATCGAGTATATCCTAGTAGAAGTCGTACTCAAAAGGCACAAGGGCAGGGCGCAGAGTATCTTCTGCCTGAACATTTATAGCAGTCCTACCTACAAGAAACAAAGCTTTAGGGCACTTTTCAACAAGGCACTCGCAGTCGCAAAGAGCTCTCCACTCATCATCGGAGGGGACTTTAATGCCCCCTACCAAGCGTGGGGATACGCTTGGAATACAAAGAAAGGTGAGGGGTTATGGAACCTTGCCACGGACCTGGGACTGTGCCTGATCACAGATCCGGCTTTCCCCACCCGCTGTGGCACGCCACATGCAGGGACTCTACGCCCGACCTAACTTTTGTCAACAACTCGAAACAAGCTAGTTGGGAAAACTCGGGCACCGATCTAGGCAGCGACCACTATGTCATACACATAGGTATAGGTATGCCGAAACAAGAGACTAGAACCTTTCGGTGCACTGACTGGGACCTTTTTAGGAAAGTTAGAGCGAAAAGACTAGAATTGGAGCCGATAGAAGCGGGCAGACAGTCCTTCCAGACCTGGATCAACCAGCTCGAAGAGGACCTCAGGGAGGCCACTAAAGAAATTAAGACCGAAGAAAACATAGAGAGCATAGACAGTAGGCTCGCGCATCTGATCGAGGCCAAACAATCCATTCTGCAAAGATGGAAAACGCAAAGACTGAACTGAAAGCTCAGGAAAAAGATAGCGTTGCTAAACAGACAGATCGAGGATCATTCGAGAACGCTCGTGAAACAGCAGTGGGACGAAGTTTGCCACTTGGCAGACGGCAGAATCAAACCTGGAGGCAGTTGGAACATCCTCAAACATCTATTGAACGAGAGCGCCACTAAGTCAAACAAGAGAACAGCAATTACAAAACTGGTATATCAAGTCAGCCAGTGCACGACTCAGGAGGTAGTCATGAGACAGCTCGAGGACAAATATCTCCCGCTCGAACAATTGAGCGATAGCGACGAATGCGTGGAGTACATGGGAGGACCGTGCGAGGAAATGGACCGCGATTTCACCGAGGGTGAGGTCCGGGCCGCCCTCCATGGTCTCTCTAGTAGATCGGCAGCCGGACCCGACGGTATTACCAATAAACTCTTAATGAATCTAGACGATGAGTCGATCACTTTCCTGACGGATCATTTCACTGAGTTGTGGAGGAAGGGAGACTATCTGGAGGAATGGAAGATAGCTAACACCATCCTCATATCAAAACCAGGCAAACCACTCTATCTGGATAACCTACGTCCAATATCGCTTACATCGTGCATAGGTAAAGCTATGGAACACGTCATTCTTAACAGACTCACTAGATACGTCGAGCAAAATGACATACTCCTGTATAACATGATCGGTTTCCGCCCCGGACTATCGACTCAGGACGCCATGCTCCTGATCAAACACCAGCTCATACACGTTAGCCCGGTGCACGCGAGAGCGATTCTGGGACTAGACGTCGAAAAAGCTTTTGATCGCATAGAGCACAAGGCCATCCTCGAGGTCCTGTCCGAGCTGGGGTTGGGCGAGAGGCTATACAGTGTAGTCAAGGCGTTTCTGGGTGGTAGGCAAGCGAGCCTCACGCTAGGTGAACTAAAATCGAAGGTGATGAACCTGGGAAACGGGCACCCCGCAAGGGGCTGTACTTTTGCCCATGCTATTTAATCTAGCAATGACCAGAGTCGCAAGGAAACTGGAGAGTATAGAAGGTATACACTTTGCAATATACGCCGATGATATAACCATATGGAGCGCCAACGGTAACATAGGCCAAATGGAGACCAGACTGCAGGAGAGCATACACGCCGTGGAAAGGACGCTAGGCGAGATGGGACTCAACTGTTCGGCGGCAAAGTCGGAGCTTTTGGTCCTAAAACATCGACGCAGGGGTCGAAGACCCAGGGGCTACGTCCCCGGGGAGGAACCCAAGATTATGTTACGCTGTCACGACGGATCCGCGATCAGGCAGGTGGAAAATATTAAAGTTTTAGGCTTCCACATAGCAGCGGCAGGTACCAACCTGAATGCCATTCAGCACATTTCAAACAAGACGGACCAAGTCATCAGATTACTTAGGAGAATCAGCAACAGATACAGAGGCCTGGGTGAGGACAGCGCTCTAAGGCTAGTGCACGCCTTCGCTCTATGTCACTTCACCTACGTGGCAGGTCTATTTAAATGGTCGCAGGCCGAGGTGAACAAGCTAAACACTCTGATCAGAAAGTTAGTGAAGGCTACCCTAGGTATACCCATCAGCACCTCGAACGTGAAGCTCATGAACCTAGGCGTGCACAATACGATAGAAGAGATGGCGGAAGCGCAACAGATGGCGCAGCAGGAAAGACTGACGAAAACGCGAGCAGGCAGGCTTATACTCAAAGCGATAGGGACAGACCCAAATAGATCAATGAACCCGAAGGAATCTGAGGTAGAATTGAGCGCGAAACTAAGAGACGCGATCAGAACCACCCCCCTACCGAGAAATATGCACCCAGAACACAATGTTAGCAGGAGAAAAGCGAGAGCGAAAGCTTTGTTGAAAGAAATTGAACAGCTAGGACAACAGGCGGCCCTTGTAGACGCTGCCTGGGTCAAAGGCAAAGACGCCTACACCGCCGTGGTGGTCGACAGCCGGGGCGAGGTACGGGACGCCATCACCATCTTCACTAAGGATTCCACGGTGGCGGAGCAAGCCGCGATTGTTCTAGCCATCAGGAACCGTAATTGGTCTTTCATCTATAGCGATACCAAAGCAGCAATTAAGAGCTTTGACAAAGGCTATGTAGCTGGGACTGCGGCTAAAATTATCGACAAGGTCGAAACTATCAAAACTGAAATCCGACGGTTTCCTGCACATATGGAACAAGTGGACGAGACTCAGCCCAACCTCAACGAGGTGACGAACGACCTGGCACGAGGACTTGCTTGCCGTGCCGGTCAGAACCGAACCGACGCCCACTACCATTCCGGGGAGCATAAAGATCAGTTACTAACTTACAGCGACATCACTAAATATTACTACTTGGGGCGTAGGCAATTCCCTCTGCCACACGTAAAATTTAATAGGGCTCAGGCAGTGACGCTACGTTTACTGCAAACCGGGACGTACCCCACTCCGTATTTCATAAATAAAATTTACCCCGAAAGAGAAATTAGGAAAGAATGTAATGTGTGTGATGGCATCATTGACATCAGACACATGCTGGCGGGCTGTCCCGCGACTCTCGCCGACCCCGAAGAAAAATGGCTTTACTGGTACAAGTTGATAACAAGCTCTTCATATCAAGATCAGCTACGGGCTGTCCAGAGGGTCCACGATGACGCCATAAGGCTCGGCCTGGCGGTGCCGACGTGGACGCGGCCCGCCTCGGTCTGAAAAGACCGGGCTTCAGGACACTTATAAAGTTTTGTGAATGAATGAATGCACAAGAAAAAGAAATGAATCTGAGGCAATTATTTTAGCTTGTGTAAACCTTTTTACTTTGCACCAAACATGTCCATGCACTTAGCAAGTGGGTGATGAAAGTTTTTTTTCATCCGCTATGGTTGCCGAAAATACTGAAAATAGTTCACACTTTTGTTCAGACAAAGGTGTACATTGCACTTTACGCAGATAAAAAAACTGTCCATTCCTTGCAGCCCCGTCAAATGCATGGTTGGTGGGTGTTAATGGTAGCTGGCCAGTGTTTGGTGCTGTCAATGATAATGCAGGCTGCAGGCAAGGGGCATAGCCTGCAGGGTAGGAGGGGGGAGGAAGGTTGCACAAACCAAGCACGTGCCCTCCGCTTCCCCATCCCGAGATTACTGTGTACCGAGGATACCTTGAATGAAAACGACATGCTACAACAGCCAGTCATGCCGTCCCCCTACCAAGGCCAAGTGCGTGCCCCTTACCCCAAAAAAGTATGCCTGGCAACAGGCACCCACTTCGCACAACTGCGCTTTCTCTCGGGCAGCTGTCGTCGCTGATAACCTTTGGCAGAAAGCATGCATGAAGCCCCTTCCTGCCATTAAAAAAAAAAGAACATTCATTCCCTGCCAAAAAGAAACGAGACACTTTCGAAATCTTTGGACAACAAGTCGCCAAAGCCATTGAGTGCCACGAATGCCAAATCTTGTGGATTCATGACATACCATAGCCAAAACGGCTATGAAAAAAATTAACTGCTTTCTCAAGTTCACTACATACCCATTAATCTTTGGTATGTAAACAATACAAAGAAAATGTTGGAAGCATGTATTGACTTTATGTTCAGAGTCTGTGGAAAATAGATGACATTGCATGTGTGAGCACCTTGTCGACTGCCACTATAAAGAATGGTATCCAGCCTCCCGCTGTTGCTACTAGGCTGCACGGCATATCAGCTCTGGGAAACATTGTTGCAAATGCTTGACAACCGGCACAAGAGACACAAAACTTACTCCCATGGCATAAGCTGCATTCGTTGTGTATGTTAGGAATTTGTAACAACTGGCACCAAAGCGCTAAAATTAGCTTAAAGGAATTTTCTGGGCCAAAACTACGATCTGATTGAGGCACGCTGTAGTGGGGGACTCTGAGAATCTGGACCATCTTGGGTTCCTTAATGTGCGCCTAAATCTAAGTACATGGGTGTTTTCACATTTCGCCACCGTAGAAATTTATTTTTTATTTATTTATTTCACAATACTGCAGGCCAATGTGGCCCAAGCAGGAGTGGAATTACAATGAAATGGGAAAAGAACAGCACAGAAATAAATTCCAACAACATTTGCACGACAATATAATACATCGGTTTCACTGGGACGGTATTTATCATACATACACGTAAAAAGAACAGCACATCAATGATTTACAACAGTACTTGCACCAGAAATAACAGTTTGGCTACGTTGATATTTAAGACAGGTGTGGTTCAAGGGCTTCGTCAAAATTTTGAGCCTGACAAACTAACTCAGGTAGACTGTTCCAGTCCGAAACAGTGCGTGGGAAAAAACTGCTTAAAAGCCTCTGTTCTGGCAAAAATTGGTTGTAGGGAGTGTTTGTGAGTGTTACGTGTTGGTCTTCTTGCGGTGGACTTTAAATATGGGGGTATCGATATATTTATTTTTCCAGACAAGATATTATGCAAGAGTTTTAGTCGACTGATTTTTCTGCGCGCAGCTAGGGGGGGAGTGTTATGCGCAATCATGAGCTTAGTTGGAGAATCCAGCCTTTTATATTTATTAAAAATAAATCTGATTGCTTTCGTTTGTAGGCGTTCTAAGCAGTGTATATCCTTTTTTGTGTGGGGATCCCATACAACGGATGCATACTCCAATTTAGGTCTGACAAGGGCATTGTATACTTGAAGTTTAACATTCACCGTTGCCTTTGTAAGCTTCCTTTTTAAAATGCGGCTGCCATGGCCAGGATTCGATCCTGCGACCACTTGCTTAGCAGCCCAACACCATAGCCACTAAGCAACCACAGTGGGTAATGCCAAAGGGTTAAAGGGACAGTAAAGGCAAATACTAAGTCCACGTGGACTGTTCAAATGCCATTCCAGAAACCTCGCAGCACTTCGCGTCAAGAAAAGATTTAGTTCAAAGAACATTGCATCTGAAGAGTCTGCGTGCTGTTAGCACAATTTAAACAGCCCGCCTCCATGCGAGGGGTGGTGACATCATTTACATCATTAGCACCTTTTGCTTCCATCAGTAAGTAAAATGGTTGCCGACAGACGGTGCTATGGTTTCCTGCTCAAAATGCAAATGTGCAACCATGCAGAAACCGGGCCAAGACAGAGCATTGTATTTGCCGCTGCAGTTGATCTTGGTCAAGTGGCATGAACCGCTCAGGAATTCCGCGACATCTCACGCTTATGGCATTCTCTGCTACTTGCAGTTTGTGCGAGTTTCGCTAGCCAGCAAAACCAGCGCAGCAGGACATGATAATGGAACTACTTAAATGCGAAAGAGTTGGTGGCATAGAGTGAAGAGAACAAAATCTTTCGATAGCCTACGTCATTGTCAACGGCAATGTCACTGAGTTCTTCTTTTTTATATCAAATAGAACTGGGGAAGTCGCATTTTTTCTTCATCTTGTAATGCAATACAATAACCTTTACTACCAGTGGTTCAGTACGTACTAGTGACAAAATTGTGAGTGACTTCGTCATCGGGCTAGTACTTGTATGTCCTGGGGTAGTCTAATTATCCTGCATTTACTTCATTGCTTGTTTACTAAAGCTCTGTTAGCGATAATATTGGCACCTTAGACTTTCACGAGCACTAACCTACAATTTTAGCTTATTTACCCTACAGCGTCTCTTTAATAGCCAGTGTGCTCATTTTGCCGTTCTAACTTATGTAGTTTTGTGTTCAACCTGCATTGGCTGATAAGATGCATCCTTATTCTAGACACTGCAAGGAATGACCTGTGCTGTCACATTCTGCTATCTAAACAACCTGCAGGGCTGAAGAACAGCAGCCAGATATGATGCATTTCATGGCAATAGTTGCTTAGAATGCTTGCTCTTTGTTCTTAGATTTATCGAATTGAGCACACCCGTATCTATTGCACAAAAACCTTACTTTTTTTATTGTAAGTATTAAATGTGAAGTGTAGATTGGTAAAGGTTATAAATTATGATGTTTTCCCTTGTGCTATTAGATGAAATGCTGTGTGAGCTTTAGGAAAAGCCATTCTGTGCGATACGCTACTTGTTACCTAGGAAAATCTCCTTCCTTGAGTGTCACCGTACCCTGTGTGAATTTGTTATCAGAAAAAAAAAAAGGTTGCATGCCATACTTTGCACTGATGGGAGACTACTTGGTCTTTTAGATGTGTTCCTTCAATTCCTCGAAAGCAGGTTGAGGGCAACGTTTGAACAATAAAAGTAACAAACTCCGCATAAGGGTGCTGTGCTGTAAACACTGTCTATTGGGAAGCAGCCCGAGATACAGTACACTTCCATTAATTAGACTGTTTAATTGCATTTTTCAGTTAGTTAGAACCTAACCTAAGGTCCTGGCCAGCACCCATACAGTCTATGTAAAAAACAAGCTTAAAGAAAAATGGCAGCGTACATGGAATAACGAAGAAAATAACAAAATACATTTAGTAAAACCTATTCTAGGAGAATGGAGATCATGCAGGCATCAGGAACGTTTTATAGAAGTAATTTTATGCCGCCTGTGCATCGGACACACACACCTAACACATAACTTTCTACTGACAAAACAACACAAACCCTTACGTGAGAAATGTGGAGATGAACTCACTGTAAATCACATTTTATTCTCGTGCACACAACTCGAACGGCTAAGGAAAAAACATTTTACTGTATTTTACAATGAACGCATTCCCTTCCATCCCAGTCTGCTTTTAGGAGATAACCCACTAGTAGAAACTTCATCTGTTTTTAGTTTTTTGAAAGACGCAGCAATCCTAAACGAAATATAACGTATCACAGAACTACTAATCTTAAAAATTATTACCCGGTTTTTTCACGCATCTTATGATGCACCTCACCCGTTTTCTCAGTTCTGAGAAGGCTGAGGTCTTCATTTGGTTTGTTGGGCTCCTCAGAGGCCTTGTCCGGACAACGACCTCGCTGAGGATACCCAATTTTCGAAATAAGTTATACCATGTGTTTGGCGCATGATAGCCTAAGTTGCTTATGCGCCATAAAACCCAATACAATACAACACAATACAGTCTATGGGACCAAGCTTTTATTACTTTGATCCTAATGGTAGTCTTTGCTGGATAATACGAACTTGACTGGTCATCGTGTGTGTGCCAGACCCCCCCAATGGGAATGCAGTGGTGACTCAAATAGTGGCAGTGTCCGTGTTGGTGGTACTTAGAGCAGTGCAACTGCTCTGAACACACATTATCCCTTGTCGAATACAGCTATTTTCAGCCTGCCCCAGGAAGATTTCCGAGTGAAAACGATAGCCCACCATTGAATTATTACATTATTTGCCCAATTCTAATTGTGCATTCTTTCAAAAGAAAATTTGTCCAAAAATTGCTTGGGTAGTGCAATTTAATATGAAATCTACCTAAAATGCATTTGTGGCATTCGCAACAACCTACCCTCAGAGCCAGCCTGGCTATCATCATCGTCATTGTCATTGCAGGACGACAACCATGGATAGTGACGGAATGAGTTCTTGCATAGCTTGACGATGGCATTCGACTTTGTTTGACTATGAAAGTGCATACAAACGACAAGTTATTTCAAAGGTTAAACACAAGGTACATCATGTGTTCTTGGCATTCCAGCTAACTGCTTGGTTCGCAGGACAGAGTAGTGGAGTGGTTAGCCTAGGTGTGGGCCACTATCCCGTTTGCAATTGCTGCAGAGTTTTTTGACAAATGAAGCATATCGAGCATGGTATGAACCATATGGAGGACAATATATTGTGGCTCTTCATAGACAGCAGTGAAGTGCTCTCTGAAAGTGATCACACAGTACATTTAGTAATAATTAATTTCCATTCTGTGATGGTAAAGTTAGCTGGCATCGCCTTAATGTTATTGCCACAATTAGAGGCATGCTTATGTTTTTTCTTGCTAAAACAGTTGGGTGCTCTTTCAGTGTATACTTTGTTTAGGAGCTATATTGTCATTTTTTAGTTAGTGTTCCGCTTTAAACCCATATAAAATGCATGTGCATTTGATTTGGGGACGTGTTAAAAAGAGTGGCAAATACTACCAAATGAATCAGCAATGTGTTTTGGTGTTTTTTCTGCCTTTTGTTATATTCGACCCACCAAATAATTCTCCCAGTGTGTGGTCCCCTCACGCTTGTTTTAGTCACTGTTGCTATTGTAGAGCTAGGCAAAGCTAAATCAAGTGACCAAGCCATACCACCATTTCGTTGTTTTGCTTGTAGGTTCACACCGCAGTCATCATTGATCCATTTTCAAGCCCTATGCCACAGAAATTCCAAGTGGAAAGTAAATTTCAGCCATTTGGCATTGGCTATACAAAAGATCCTGAGCACCTTAAAGCGTGGGTCTAACTCAGTAGCTGCTTAGATTTAAGAAATTACAGCTAAGAAGATTTCACTATTGTTCTGTGGATGCATGCAAATTAGGCAGATGTTCTGTACAAACCAGAATTCGTACAGCTCCTTGAAATCCTTGAAAACTCTTAAAATTTGGAAAGAGAAATTTAAGGGCGCTTTAGAACTTAAATTCATTCCTTGAATTCATTGAATACTGGAGTTGGGTACGACTTCAACATTCAAAATAACAAACTTTTTCATGGGCACTCAATCGGGAAACGATCCTATAAATTTTGTTTTCAGAGTGTCACTAAGCAATGCAATGTGGCGTGTTCACAGCCATAAATGACAGGTGTGTTTAAGTTACCGTTGCATTGTGGAGCTAGACAAAGCCAGATCAAGTGACCAAGCCGTATCACTATTTTGATGTGTTAGCATTCTAGGGTGCTTCATGCACTTTCCATATGTGTGTGTCTAACCATTTTCCCGCCTATCTGGATCACTCGGTAGACCATAGTTGAATGGGTAGGGCATCGGTCCACTATGGTGGGAAACCAACCGTCGGATGTACTTGGGTGACTTAGTATGTAGCAATGTGTGTATAGGTGCTGCTCTTCGACGAACCTCTTTCACGCCAACACAAGTCACTGTAGATGCGGGACTGGGTAGGCACCGCTGTTCGAAGGAGCTTGTTTTTACCAATGATGGCAACGAAGAAATCTTGAGGGCATAATATAGAGAATAGTAAAAGCATGTGTTGCATATTTACACATTATTAGGCTATCATCAAGCCGAAATAATACTGGTAAGAGCTACTTTGTAGTTTGTATGTTGCATATACGCTTACATCACTCTGGCAAAAGCCCATGGATGCATCCGTCTATTTTTGTTTCATGTAGCGCAAGCCAGCAAACATTGCGTGTCATGACATATCTCCATTTGTCGTGCAAAGTTCATCTATGAAGTTAGTTCCATGTAGCCCAGCCTTAACAGAAACTGCGTAGGAAGGAGATGCAGGAACACACTCAGTTCAAATGCTCATCTGTTTAGGTGAGAGAAGCATGTCAGGCAAAGGCTAATGAACTGAGAGTGAAACAGCCTGAAGTTTACTTACTTAATAATCATGTCCCAGAATAAACAACTTCTGTTGATGGCACACTTAAATGGTACCAAAGCTAACTACCAGTTTCAATAGCATGAGAACAGAAAGATCCTTGTCGTAAAAAAAAATCGAAAATCAGGTGACTGTGCTGTTAATGTTGTATCAGAAGATGACCATGACATGGTTGGATAGTCGCAGCTTTTTTTACCGCAACATTTTTGTATCTCTGCAGTGTGCCTAATTAATCGTAGCTTACTTTGTTACCAGTGCTCTGAATAAACACCACCTAGGCCTTCACCAATCATTAGGTGCTTCATTCAGTGCTTTTCATCCTAATGCACGGAGCCTGCACAGTATAATTGATGAATTAAATGTGTTGCTGAGGGAGCTAAGGGAGTTTTTTCCGAAACTTAGTTTAGCAGTGATTCAGTGATACTGATGTACCCGATATTGCCAACTATGAGTGCATATCTTTGGCATGTTGTGAAAAAAAAAAGCAGGTATACTTGCTTTATATTGTCACGTGGTAGTGACGGCGAAGAAAGAAGCAGTACAGTGGAATACAAAACTAGCTTTTATTGGGCGAACCTGTGCCCACAAAACAGGCTACACTTATAGCACAATGAAAGCGGCGAACACAGTCGGCGATCGTCGAAAAGCTGATCAGCGGGTCAAGCGCGTCGGCTTTTATAGATCAGTCGTCGAATGTTCCAGATTAACTGATGGGACCCGCGTGTCTTCCACAAAGTTCTACACCATTCGTGTCACGCGATGAAATCTGATAACACGAGGTTCGGCGACAACAGACGCGCGGATAGAAGCATCGATAACTTTCCAGAAACGTCGGATACATGCAGGTGCGTCCCTCGCTGTGCGATTACAGTTGTTAAGCGGCAAAACGTGGTTGCCCGATAAAGATGAGTACACATGTCATTACCCCCCTCTTAAAAAGCATCGACCCGATGCTGCAAACAAACCAAAGTAACAAAGAAAAGCACTCGTAGCAAAGAAAACAACAAACTAAGGAAGTTCATCAGCGTCCGTAAAATGGTTTAAGGCGCACCACGTGGACCACTTCAGATCGTGCGCGGCGCCGCTGTGAGTGCGAAATGCCGTCTGGCACGACCTCATAGTCTAGTGCGCCAATACGTCGGATGACCTTGTAGGGTCCGAAATAGCGTCGCAGCAGCTTCTCACTGAGTCCTCGCCGGCGTATCGGGGTCCATACCCAAACACGGTCGCCGGGCTGGTACTTGATGAAGCGTCGTCGGAGGTTGTAGTGTCGGCTGTCGGTACGCTGCTGGATTTTGATCCATAGGCGCACGAGCTGTCGGGCTTCTTCGGCGCGCTGGAGATAGGTAGCGACGTCAAGATTCTCCTCGTCAGTGACGTGCGGCAGCATGGCGTCGAGCGTCGTCGTCGGGTTCCTGCCGTAAACCAGCTTAAATGGCGTGATCTGTGTTGTTTCTTGCACCGCCGTGTTGTAGGCGAAGGTGACATACGGCAGGACCGCGGCCCACGTCTTGTGCTCGACGTCGACGTACATTGCTAGCATGTCGGCGAGGGTCTTGTTCAGGCGCTCCGTGAGACCATTCGTCTGCGGATGGTAGGCAGTTGTCCTCCTGTGGCTCGTCTGGCTGTACTGCAGAATGGCTTGGGTGAGCTCTGCTGTAAAAGCCGTTCCTCTGTCGGTGATGAGGACTTCTGGGGCACCATGTCACAGCAGGATGTTCTCGACGAAAAATTTCGCCACTTCGGCTGCGCTGCCTTTTGGTAGAGCTTTGGTTTCAGCAAAGTGGGTGAGATAGTCCGTCGCCACGATGATCCACTTATTCCTGGATGTTGACATCGGAAACGGCCCCAACAAATCCATCCCGATCTGCTGGAATGGTCGACGAGGAGGTTCGATCGGCTGTAGTAATCCTGCTGGCCTTGTCGGTGGTGTCTTGCGTCGTTGACAGTCTCTGCATGTCTTGACGTAACGGGCGACGTCGGCGGTCAGACGCGGCCAGTAATACTTTTCCTGTATCCTCGACAGCGTCCGGGAGAATCCGAGGTGCCCAGCGGTTGGATCGTCGTGTAGGGCGTGCAGTATTTCTGGACGGAGCGCTGACGGCACCACAAAAAGGTAGCTGGCGTGGACTGGTGAGAAGTTCTTCTTCACGAGCAGGTTGTTTCGTAGCGTGAACGAAGACAACACGCGCTTAAATGCCCTAGGGACAACGTCGGTGTTGAAGTTGAAGTTGAAGTTGAAGTTTATTTACATCGCCAAAAAAATCAACGATGCGGGTAGGCCCGGGCAAAAAGTGAACTCAATCACTTGAGGGACGCCCGAGCCCCCCTGTACAAGGCACACAGCGAAAACGCAAAGTGTAAAAGTCATAGTAACACTCTGGCTATTTAACAAGGGCAAAAATATCTCGTATATGCGTGAGTTTGAACAAAGCATCAACAGAAAAATCACAGCATAATAGTAAAAAAAAAAACACACACACACAGAAATGCATAGCAGCAAGATAAAATTACACAGGATACATCGCAGCAAGATACGAAAAAAAAAGAAAAATACATGAACGCGGCTTTCAAAAAGAAGATATTAGTGAATTAATGCACTTCTCATGTCAACAAGTGAACATGTTTCAGGAATTATACCCCTTGACAGTAATTTATTCAAAACAGTGGGCAGGCTATGTCGGAGCATCTGTTGCCCGTACATTGTACGGGAGAAGGGAATGTGCCAAATTTCTTTTTTGCGAAAGGAGTATTCTGAAAGATTTTGACTGAGACAGGGTAATTCAAGAAAACTAAGCTGATTATTTTGGATACAACGCTTATATTTTAATGCTAAGTAATATTCGTACACGGTATTAATCGGCAAAATTTGGTAACGAGCAAACAGTTCCCGAGTGTGAGCAAGGTAGTCTACGTTTGCAATGTAGCGTACAGCTTTCTTTTGAAGCATACATATTTTATTAATATTTGTTTTAGTGGTTTTTTTCCCTTTCAAATACTCGACGAGGCCTTTTAACTCCGGGTCTGCTCGCTGCTGTTTAGTGAAGTCTTCCACGCTTATTATCCCAAGGAAGGCGTCGTCGTCCACGTCGTCTTGCGGCGGGGGATCGATTGGGGCGCGTGATAAGCAGTCGGCGTCGGAGTGTTTTCTTCCGGACTTGTATATTACCGTTACGTCATATTCTTGTAGTATGAGGCACCACCGGGCCAGCCGTCCTGAAGGGTCCTTTAAGTTAGCTAGCCCACACAACGCATGGTGGTCGCTGACGACTTTGAATGGCCTGCCATAGAGGTAAGGGCGGAATTTAGCTGTAGCCCAAATGATGGCGAGGCATTCCTTTTCAGTCGTAGAATAATTGCTTTCCGCTTTTGACAGCGACCGGCTAGCATACGATATCACCTGTTCAAGTCCTTCTTTCCTCTGGACTAGGACGGCACCGAGGCCTAGGCTACTGGCGTCAGTGTGGATTTCAGTATCGGCGTCCTCGTCGAAGTGTGCAAGTACCGGCGCTGACTGCATGCGTCGTTTGAGTTCTTGAAATGCGTCGGCCTGCGGCGTTTCCCAATTGAACTCGACATCAGATTTCGTTAGATGTGTTAGCGGCTCCGCGATGCGCGAAAAGTCCTTGACAAAGCGCCTATAGTAGGCACACATGCCAAGGAATCTGCGCACTGCCTTCTTGTCGATTGGCTGCGGGAACTTGGCGATGGCAGCTGTCTTCTGCGGGTCGGGGCGTACTCCAGATTTGCTGATGACATGGCCTAGGAATAGAAGCTCATCGTAAGCGAAGCGACACTTTTCCGGCTTCAGGGTGAGCCCTGATGACTTGATGGCCTCTAATACTGTCGCAAGCCGCTTAAGGTGATCGTCGAAATTTCCGGCGAAGACGACGACGTCATCCAAGTAAACAAGACAGGTCTGCCACTTCAATCCTGCTAAAACCGTGTCCATCACGCGCTGGAACGTTGCAGGCGCCGAGCACAGTCCAAATGGCATAACCTTAAATTCATAGAGGCCGTCTGGCGTGATAAAGGCGGTCTTTTCGCGATCCCTTTCGTCGACTTCTATTTGCCAGTAGCCAGACTTGAGGTCCATCGATGAGAAGTATTTAGCATTGCAGAGCCGATCTAATGCGTCGTCTATCCGTGGGAGGGGGTATACGTCTTTCTTCGTGATTTTGTTCAGTCGACGATAATCGACGCAGAAACGTAGGGTTCCGTCCTTTTTCTTCACTAAAACAACTGGAGACGCCCACGGGCTTTTCGATGGCTGGATGATGTCGTCGCGCAGCATTTCGTCGACTTGTCTTATAGCTTCACGTTCTTGCGTCGAAACTCGGTAAGGGCTCTGGCGTAGTGGTCGAGCGCTCTCTTCGGTGATTATGCGATGCTTTGCGACTGGTGTTTGTCGGATCCTTGATGACGTCGAAAAGCAGTCTTTGTATCGTCGAAGCAGACTTCTGAGCTGTTGCTGCTTAATCACGGGGAGACTTGGATTTATGTTGAAGTCTGGCTCGCGAACTATGGTCGTCGGGGTAGATGCAACAGAATTTGAGAGGACAAAGGCATCGCTGGTTTCCTGTATTTCCTCGATGAATGCGATCGTCGTGCCCTTGTTGATGTGCTTGAACTCCTGGCTGAAGTTTGTCAGCAACACTCTCCTGTTTCCTCCGTGCAGTCGAGCGATCCCTCTTGCGACGCAAATTTCACGGTCGAGTAGTAGACGTTGGTCGCCTTCGATGACGCCTTCTACGTCAGCGGGTGTTTCGGTGCCGACCGAAATAACGATGCTGGAGCGAGGCGGGATGCTCACTTGATCTTCGAGCACACTCAAGGCGTGGTGACTGCAAGGGCTCTCCGATGGCATCGCTTGATCTTCCGACAGCGTTATTGACTGCGACTTCAGGTCGATGATTGCGCCGTGTTGGTTCAGGAAGTCCATGCCGAGAATGACGTCTCGTGAACACTGTTGCAGGATAACAAAGGTGGCAGGGTAAGTCCGGTCATGAATGGTTATTCTTGCCGTGCAGATCCCAGTCGGCGTGATGAGGTGTCCTCCAGCGGTGCGAATCTGAGGGCCTTCCCATGCGGTCTTAACTTTCTTCAACTGGGCGGCGATGTGTCCACTCATTACGGAGTAATTGGCCCCTGTGTCGACTAAGGCAGTGACTGCGTGGCCGTCGAGAAGCACGTCGAGGTCGGTTGTTCTTTGTCTGGCATTGCAGTTAGGTCTTGGCGTTGGATCACGGCTGCGTCGTGTTGAACTGAGGTTGGAACGTCGCGTCGTCAAGTCGTCTTTCGTCGGTGTAGTTTTGGCTTCCAGACTTCGTCGGGACGGCGGCGTGTCATTATGTCGTCGAGATGGTCTCTTCGTCGTCTTCGTCGGCGGCGGAGGATCTTCGTCAGTTCGACGAACAGCAACCGCACCTCCATCGGTTGCTGCTTTTAGTTTTCCGGGTATGGGCTCGCAGAGCGGCCCCGGGCTGGGCCAGTGTATGGACGGCGCTGCGGCGACAGGTAGCGGCCTGGTGACGGTGAACGGGACGGTCGTCGAGAGTTCCACTGAGTGGCGGCTAGGTAATCGGCAATGTCACGTGGGCGCTCCCCAAGCTGTGGACGCGGCGCGTTGACGGCGAACCCTCTCAGTCCCATGTCGCGGTATGCGCATCGGCGGTACACATGGCCGGCTTCTCCGCAGTGATAGCAGAGCGGGCGGTGGTCGGGGGCTCGCCAAATGTCCGTCTTCCTCGTATAGGTGCGCTGGGCGACGGGTGGGCGCGCTGGCGGCGGCGGCGGTGGAAGACGGAATCGCGGTGTTGCAGGACCTTGGCGCGATCGCGCAGGGGGGCCTTGACGGCGGCGGCGTAGGTCATTGCTTCCGGCTGCGGTGGTTCTGGTTGCACCTCAGGAACTCCAAGGGATCGGTGCACCTCTTCCTTCACGATGTCGGCGATAGAGGCCACTTGAGGCTGCGACGAAGGCAGGACCTTGCGCAGTTCTTCGCGCACAATGGCCCTGATGGTCTCTTGAAGGTCGTCCGAACCTAGTCCTTGGATGGCATACTGCGGCGTGTGCCCCTGGCGGTTGTATTGCCGGGTGCACATCTCCAGAGTTTTCTCGATCGTCGATGCCTCTGCAGAAAACTCAGCCACAGTCTTCGGTGGGTTACGAATAAGTCCGGCGAAAAGGTCTTGCTTGACGCCGCGCATCAGGAAGCGAACTTTTTTCTCCTCCGACATTTCCGGGTCGGCGTGCTGGAAAAGACGGGCCATCTCCTCCGTGAAGATTGCGATCGTCTTGTTTGGCAGCTGCACTCTGGTTTCTAGCAGAGCTTGGGCTCGCTCTTTTCGCACGACGCTTGTAAACGTGTGCAAGAAGCCGCTTCGGAAAAGGTCCCACGTCGTTAAGGTGGCTTCCCGATTCTCGAACCACGTCCTGGCGGCGTCTTCCAATGCGAAATAGACATGCCGCAGCTTGTCGTCGCTGTCCCAACTGTTAAACTTAGCGACCCTCTCATACGTTTCGAGCCAGGTTTCCGGGTCCTCGAATGTTGATCCGCGGAACGTCGGAGGTTCCCTGGGCTGCTGCAGCACGATGGGGGATGCTGGGGCTGCCATTGGGGTTGCCTTGTCCACAATCTTCTTGGTCTTCTCAGGTAGAAGTCCGTGCTCCGGGGGCAGCTGTTGAAGACGGCGGCTTGCTCGATGTTCCGGGACGGCGCTGGTGTTGTCTTTGCGGTCCGGGCTTGTATTACGGCTTGTCGGGGGCGTCCGGTACATGGACGTAAAGCACCTCCACCAGATGTCACGTGGTAGTGACGGCGAAGAAAGAAGCAGTACGGTGGAATACAAAACTAGCTTTTATTGGGCGACCCTGTGCCCACAAAACAGGCTACACTTATAGCACAACGAAAGCGGCGAACACAGTCGGCGATCGTCGAAAATCTGATCAGCGGGTCAAGCGCGTCGGCTTTTATAGATGAGTCGTTGAATGTTCCAGATTAACTGATGGGACCCGCGTGTCTTCCACAAAGTTCTACACCATTCATGTCACGCGATGAAATCTGATAACACGAGGTTCGGCGACAACAGACGCGCGGATAGAAGCATCGATAACTTTCCAGAAACGTCGGATACATGCAGGTGCGTCCCTCGCTGTGCGATTACAGTTGTTAAGCGGCGAAACGTGGTTGCCCGATAAAGATGAGTACACGTGTCAATATCTAAGAAGTACAGTAACTTGTCATTTCATACCCAAATATTGTATAAAACCTTTGTGGATATAAAATGTCCGACAGTGTCCTGGAGTAACATTACTCTGTTTAGAAGAACAGCCCAAATGTGAACCTTGGACACCAGAGAAAAGTCGGGACCAACATGGCTCTGACTTTCAATTGCTTTATTCTTTTCGAAAGATACGCTTTTATACAGTTCGTGCGAAAACTATAAAAAAACACAACTGAAGAGAAATCTAAGCACTAAAAATGAAAAAGAGAGAGATATCAACAAAATTTGAACAAAAGGCAGCAAAATTCAACACGACACACATTCTACATTATGGAACTTCCAAATTTCAAGTTTAAAACTTAAATTCTTTCTTATATGGAGCAGTAGAAGGTACGCTGACTCGTTTGGTGCTGCAATATGCGTTCTTGCATGCTTTAATTTTTCTTGTTCTATCGCCACTTGCCTACGATTGTGCACCCCTGAAACCTGGGCATACACCCACACTTGCTGCAGTATGCAGCCAAATGCCCTCACAGGCCATACTTCACGTTATTAACGTGCTCTCGAAATGGATTGTTGGCACATCATCTGCTCAAGCCAACGTAGTAGCTTCTGCATAAGAGTGGGAGCTTCTACACAGTGCCCTGTGTGCATGTGACTTATGGCTTACAATGTTTAGTTCTGCAGCCATTTGATCCAGGGTACTATTTCCTTTGTTGTACATACGCTCAGCAACCCTCGGATGGCAGAGAACGCTACATGCAAATTTATGTGGTGGCCAATCGTTTTGGGGGTCTGGGGCATGAATATGCGGTTCAGCTGTCATCCACTGCCTCTGAGCTTCTTCCTGGCTTTTTTATTTCCTGTTTCTTTCATGCTTTCAAAGCACAGTACTGGAGCATTCTGACTTCTTGCCTCATTGGACTGCAGTGTTAGAAAATTTTTCAAATAAACATTGGACAGGGTTATGTAGGCCCATCATTGTTTGTGCTGATTGGTGTTTTTTTTTTCTTTCTTAGGAATGGTGCTGTTGAGCTACCTGAGCTCAGCAATATGGAGCAATATGGAAAATGCCCACGTGACAGAATGAAGCCGCTGTAAGGAATGGACAAGACGGAACTGAGCAGTGCTTCTTCGGGGCTGGTTGGTCTGATTCAAGCCACCTTTGATAAGCTCCAGGAAATGCAGCTCCGTTGAGTGACTATCATGTTAATGGAATCTATGGCCGCTCGCAAGCGCAGTAAGCATAGCATGAGTTTGCCTAATTGTTGTTACAGCCGAGTGCATGGAGAGCTGTTAATATCACCGTGGACCAATTACACATGTGCAAGTTGCTTGCCTGTTTGTCAGTTGCACTTCAGAAACTAACTTGGTGTTTTAGAGGCCACTTGCACTTTGTGAGCAGCCATGAAACAGCAAGTTTTCTGCCAGCTGCATCATATGGGAATATTATACGGGTGTTGTAATGTTCCAAGGATATTTAGCTCATGAAAATGTGGCTGATGCATGCACTCCTTGCATGGTCAAGTCTCTTAAGCTTCATGGCACGTTGCTTGGTTTACTCAGTCGACAGTGGCTTAAATGTGGGACTTGCCACACGTCCCTCTTGTGGTGCATTTGACACGAGGCACATCATGTTTTTATGCTGCAACCCTCCTTTGTTTATTTTCCACCAGGTGTTTGAGAGGCAGAGTTGAGCCAGCTTGACTGGGGCACAGAAAGTGAGATGTACACCATGCCTGCCTACCACATGTTTTAAAGGGCAGCTCCGGTGTTTCTTTTTTTTTTTTATCATAATATATGTCATTTTCAAATGGCATTGACAGTCCTGTTGCAGGTAGGGTGGTTCATTTTGCTTAGCAACTCATCAATAGCTTTAAATAACCAATAAACGAGGTATCAAAACAGCCCAGATAGCCAGATACATCCATTAGATGAGCATAACATGGTACCCCTTGGACATTCAGTACATCTATCAAATATCCAGATTTATCCAGAAAACATTGTATGGATGTACTATGGATCATCGCAAATGCACCCAGAATATGTAAGTGGTACATTATGGGGATGTTAGGGCTTGATATATGTAACATGTAATAGACATCTACTACATCCTGTGGATATATTTATTACATATATTAGATATCCGCATCGTCCAATAGATAATTACATCTAATGGATATCCATATTAACGACACTTACTTCCATAGGACATCCATTGTACTACATATGGCTGTATCCGCAACATCTTATATCCACATTGACATCCACTGGGTGTGCCTTGTACTATTTTTGGCTGTTTCTTATATTCATCATGCATGCATGCACTGGGCCTCTTCAATTTGTTGTCCCAGACTGCTTGAAACGCTATTACAGCCAGTGATTATTGGCGTACGCAGCTTCTCGGAAAGTTCTGGACTGTTTGGGATAACAGAAAAACTCAAGTTGTCACCACCAGCATTTTTATTGTGAAACCTCTTATTTTATTGGTACCAACTTTTTGGCAAATATGTAATGATTTACACAATATTTGCAGTGGTATACAATGGCCAACTGTAGCTGTCTCATGAAAATAAAGTGAGCACTAAAAATACAACATAATGCCATCTCTTGGTTTCTGAAAGGCACAATGAGCACTTAATGCATGAACCAATACAAAAATATCACATATGCATAACAGCTAAGCATAAAGATATTGTTATGTGTGGAAAGAAACAGATGAAAGAGGCTATTTACACTGGAGCCAGACCACCAGGCCGACACTCGCTCGCGCCAAGGGCTCAGACTCATTTCGTCGTTGTTCTCGCGACAGCTCGCCCCTTGTGCATCGCTCGATGATATCGTAATTACACCCCCCAGCGGCAAAAGCGCCATCACGGTGCTGTTAAATATCCAAAGCACGTGGAGAGTTGTAGGGTTTGAGATGTGGACTGGTTGTCACAGCGGAGGACGTAGTGATAGTAGCTAGAACGATTTCATAGGTGACATCGGTCACTTGGCAGAGCACGCGATATGGGCTTGTGTAGCAGGAAAGCAGTTTTTCACAAAGGCCAACTTTAGGCGATGATGGTGACCAAAGCAAACCGAGGGTGCCGGGCACAAAATGGACATCACGGTGATGGAGGTCATAGCGATGCTTTTGTTTGCCTTGAGAGACTTGTACACGAGCGCGCGCAAGTTGGCAAGCATGGTCAGCCATGGTCACGGGCATAAGCGCTAGTTGAAGCTGTGATGGACGGAAGCACAGTGTCCAGTGGTAGCGTCGGTTTACGGCCATACAAGACTTAAAAAGGCGAAAAGCCAGCAGTTTCGAGACGGAAAGAGTTGTATGCAAAGGTAATGTAAGGTAGGGCCTGGTCCCAGTCACGGTGGTCGTCTGAAACATATTTGGATAGCATGTCTGTAAGGGTGCGGTTCAAATGCCTTGAGCATCGCTCGATAATATCGTAATGCTATTAAAGGATAAATAAAATAAGACAGTAAAAGAAACTTGAAAAAGAACACTTCTCTCAAAAAACGAGTTCTTAGGTGAGCAACAGCGCACTGTTGTTAGCTGCATTCTCTCCAGTGAAGTAAAACACAGAGGGCACATTATGAGGCTTAATTCTCAGGAACAAAGACAAAAACAGAATTCGCAAATGGAAACATCAAAGCACTATTTGACTATCCTTGTATTCAGCAAAAGAAAAAGAAAGAATAGATACAATGTAGTCAAATATAAAAACCAGCTACAGCTGAAGGTCCAAAAGAGCAATATATCCTATAGGAAAAACAATCTGCAAACCACCAATACGTTAGCGTAATGATAAATTGTGTAAGAGAAGCAGGCAACCCCCTGCAGCAAAAGGGTGCCATATTAGCTTCTCCATGAAGGAGAACAATTCATAATGCAGATGCTGCATTAAAAAAAATAGTTTAAACGTATTGTTTTCACTCCTTAATTTTTGCCTCAGTTTCTTCGAATAAGTAAGCATGCAGTCCAAGTACAACCATGGTGTGTTCTATAGATAATTCGAGTAAACTAACTATACCATATTTCCATGCGAGTGAGACTACAGCCAATTCGTGTGTAGATTCATGGATGATAACGAATGTCAATGTAATTGCAGTTAGTGGTTACCTGGTACCACAGCACACTTGGCATGTACTAATCAACCAAGCGCAGTGGTACCAGGCCACACCGTGCTGCTGAGAGTGCTGAGCCATGCGTAGCAGTATGAAAGTAGCCCTTTCCTTTTAAAACGTCTCAGTGCTTTCCGTACACTCAGCCTGCTACCAGGTAACAGCTTTCTACATTTGTCACATTTTTGAAAACATACAGCACTACGGTAATTTTAATGCAGTCAGGTGCCACAAAAGGCCAAAGCATTGATTCAGCTGACACTGGAGACGAGCTGCTACATGTACATCTTCGTAGTGTTATCTGGTTGGTGTTCATACACTGGGCTCAGCACAGCAGCACTGGTTAATTGCATTGGCCCCTGCAGCAGTACCACCAAGGAAACATGTTGCAGTGAGTGGTCATCTTAAGGTTGCCACTTCAAAGGGAACATTATTTTTGTGTGCTGAAGATAGTGAGGTATAGCCTTGTAGCCATTACAGTGATCACAAATTAGACCCCTACCAGTTTCAAAAGAGGAAGAAAATTTGTCGGCACTCTTAAAGGCAACCGGTACAATGCTATGTGGGCTGGAGGGTGAATTGTACTTGGAAGATAACTATCTCGCTGGCTGGCTTGAGCATTCTAAACCTGAAAAAGAGGACAATCTTTACGACTATGTAAACCCATCACTTATTACTTACCCTGCATTCGGATAGTCATATAAAATATGGCGCTGGGGAGGTCATGTAATGCATAGAATAGATAGCCATTAGACCATTAGGGCGACAGAATTGTCACCAAGAGAAGAGAAGCACAGTAGAGGACGACCGAAGACTAGGTGGTCCGACGAAATGAGGAAATTTGGGCGTGCTAGCTGGAATCGACTGGCGCAGGACAGGGGTAGTTGGAGATTGCGGGGACCTCCGTCCTGCAGTGGACATAAAAATAGGCTGATGATTATTATTATTATTCAGATATTCACCCTTCCTTGAGGCCCATTCTTAACTTTGTCACTGTAACGACAGGTGTGAATGTGCCTAAGACACTCACTGCCTCTTCTTGGGTGCACTCGTGTCGAGCTTTATCTCGACCAAATCAAGCATGGGCTTCAAGTTACGGCACATTTCTGAATGCGTGGTTAAGACATACAAAGTCGCTTAAGATGCCTAAAGTAACCGGTTTTAAGCTTCCCTAAATTCAATGATTAGGTTAAAAACCCAGAGTATGAACCCACACCTATAGCATCTCCTTTATCATGGAGGCAGATCTAAGGCATCTGCTTAAATAGTACCACTGAAGATAAAAATTGTCCTTGCAAGCAGTAGAGCATAGTGAAGCTTTATATAATGTGCAACAGGGTTGACTGTTCAAGAACATGTGAAAGTACATGACTTGAGCTTACAATAATACTGCACATAGGTGCAACAAAGGGCGCAAAAGATAACTTAGCTCTACAAACAGCCCTTGTTACAAAAGCCCTCCACTGGAAGACAGAACAAGAGCAATGCAGGAATGGTGACTACGTCACAACATCGAGCACCACTATCCAAAACGTGTGCCAGAACTGCTGAAACCATTGTGTTGTGCATAAAATGTGCAGACTACGGGAAGCACAGTACAAGAAAGACCAAGACGAGTTTGAGAAGCTGAACTGAAGCACGAGACAAAGGGAGACGGACAAGAACGTCGCTTGTCTATCGCCATTTGTTTCTGGTTGCAGTTCCGCTGTTCAAACTAGTCTTAGCTATGCACTAGGCTCAGGTTAATACTACTCCGAGAAGAAACACTGCCGGCATGCCTTGAAGGGTACTGCCGAAACTGTTGTATGTTTGCGTTGTGCATCAGGTCTTCCGGCCCATGCTAAGCACTCATTACCGGCATAAAAGAGAAGAAAGCACAAAAGCAAACCGCCGACATCTGCCTCCTAATGACTGGACACCACTGCAGACATGGCGAGAATGAGAAATGAAGTACCACAGCATCAGCACCACGAACTAAATGTGGTTTGTTGTGAGAACGGAAAGCTTGGCACTATCTTGCTATCTTCTGCAGTCCTTCAGGGAGTACAGCGTAAAGGAGCACGGCTCAGTGCCAGCACCAAAACACAAGCAGCTGTTACATTCCCACATACACTTGCTTGATGGCTGCGCTTACCGTAACATATGACAGGCATACGACCGTGAGAATAATTGATAATTGGACAATAATGCTACGTAAGATCTCTTTAAATCATTTCACTTTTCTGTCATCTTTAAACACCATTTTTCATTTAGCGCGACATTTATGGCATGATTATGGCTCCTTGCATTTGACACACATGGCCTCCAAGACTGAGTGTCAAGTATCGGAGGCCACAGAATAACTTGCGTGGGTTTGTTGCCATTTTAAAACATTTGGTGGCGCATAATAAAAGTCCGTTCATATAATTTCCATGCACTTTTTCCTCCTATCTATCAGTTAATTGCTCAATATACTGTGCATTGTTTTTCGATTACGTTTCCAAAGTTGCAAAGAAAGAAATCTACAAAAATTCAGAATCTGCAACATGAAAGTTTTGGGCCATGTACATTCTTCTTTCGCTTCACCCACTGCTTATGCATTTTGTTCTACTGAAAAAAATGTACATTTCATGCGCAAGCATCCAATTCATGAAGTAGCAATGATCAATCGATGTCCAGTAAAAGAAGGGGACGTCTTATGGACATCAATTACATGTGAACTGATGATACAGTGCAATGTAGTCGCACCAACTGCGTAGCATCGTCCACAAATCATAGAAGGGCATATACGTCAATGTGAAATGTTTGGGAGGCCTACAATGCAAGCCTAATGTACAAACTTTATAGAAATTCTATGGACATCAAAAACTTTTTACGATGTACATCTGAAATACAGTCTTTTGAGACGTTCCATGGGCATCCAACATCTTGTCCACTGCACGTATGATGAATGAACTGAATGGATGTTCAATGGACATCTAAAATTTTGATGCCATTGTACATCCCTTAGATTTGTGTATATGTAGAGAATGTCCATAGGACATCCCATTTTTTGCTGGATGTTTGGATCAATCTGGTACATCTGTTGCATGTTTGTGGCTATTTGGGAGGCAGCTGCTTCGTGTGACATCACGAGTCGATGCTGTCAGGTCCTACACTACCGTAATATAAACACTCAGAATGTGTGCTAAACACGCAGTACATGGGGTGCTAACACCAAAAAAAGTAAAGCTGATGTTTAATTTTCAGAAAGACTAAATGACTTCAGCCATTTCTTTGGTACAGACAGTTAGAGTTTGAAAGAGAACATGTATGAACATTTTATTGAAGTCAACAAACATCAAAAATAGCCAGAGTTGTCCTTTAAATATAAAAAGTAGGCTTCTGCGAATATTCAATATATTTGATTGAATATTATGCTATCCAGTATTTGCTTTGGCTCGAATTTCAGTATTAAAAGTTTTTGAAGCATTAGAAATGAATGAATGTGCATATTTTTCCCACTTGTAGGCTGCTGCCCCAATTACAAGTTAACCCCCAGAAATGAAAGAAAGTCTGCACATATAAGCTGTGAAAATAACTGCAATAATGCTTGTACATCTATAAATACAGTCTCGATGCACCAATATACCAGGTCATATTCTTGGCCCAGCTGCTCTGTTCCCCACCCAATTTTATTCTTAAATTATAAAAATAATTTTGTCTGTACACTTGCAAGATAAAATGTTAAGCCCACGTATGCACAGAAAGTGTCAAGCTCAATTCGTACAATACAGCATACACTGGCAATGTCACGCCATTAAGATTGCAATTTGTAGCAGTGCGACAACGCTGTGCAGGTGAACGCAAAATGCTTTCGCAACCTCAACCACCACACAATCTTACTTTAAACTAAAACACAACATTGAGCAGGAGCGTGTAAATAAATTTTCTGTGCAGCTGGAGCTGTAAGGAATGTTGAACTTGCATTTTTGCACGAAAATATCTGGTTAACAGCCCTTCAAAAATAAACTGACTCCAGAGATGAGCCTGTTTCTGTTTTTGCAAGCAAAAGGAACTTTCTCTAGATTTGCCCAGATCTGGCTTTTACATCAAGGTTTTATGCAAATCCTTCAACTATTCAAACTATTCACTTCAAAGTTATTTAACACAAGTCACTATTCACTTCGACTTCTCTTCGAGCCGAAAGAACTGATGTTTGCACAAGTCTAATAAGTAGCCTTATGAACATATGGAGTCATTGAAGATTTCACTGTTGCGGTTGTACTTGCCCTTGCTGAGCTTCTTATGCCTTTGATGTCATGTAGTGGGTCACTGACATTGCTAAAGAGCCAGTAAATACTGCTACAGTGGTATGGGGCACATCTAGAGGAAACTTGCACCATGGGAACCTGTTTCTTGAGTACTAATGGTAGGCGAAGAATAGCAGTAGCATATTTTTTAATGTAAAGTGTGCATAGTTCAAAGGAGAGACACTCTCCATTGCACAGAGATACCGGCACCGTACAGGGCTGCAGCATTTTAGTTTGTTTGTGGTTATAAAATTCAGACATGCATGCTGCTGAATTTTCTCCTGCTGTTTTGCATCAGACTGTACCTGTCTTTGTGATATAGCAGCGTATATGTAAGGGCAGCTTTCATGGGCATGTGTGCATTTGTGAAGAGCATGTCATGCCAGTATGAATTTTTAGTGTTTCCAATGTGCTGTGCATATGAATACACACACATTGTGTATGTTTATATTTTATTTGTTGGTCAACAGGTATGACAGTGTTGAAGAGAGGACAACTTGCATTAAAATGTACTGGATCTGTTTTGTGTGAACCTGAGAGGAACAGTTTGTGATGCTTAAAGTGGTTGTCTTTCTGCAGTACTTTGTGAAGAGGTTCTAGCAGATCTTTAAAGACCTAGCATGGTACTACGTATTTAGCTGAATGCATTGACATAGCAGCAGTGTTAAAGCTGTGGCTGGCTACATTGAAGGTTTATGAGCTTCATGAAACTATCATAGCTTACGAACCATAAAATATTTGACTGCTAGTTTCTCTTCTTGCATCTTATAAAAATTTTATGGCTGCAGTTGTTCTAGGCTGCAGCATCATACTGTGCAGGTTCTTGCTGACAAATATGGAAATAATTTTGTACTTGCTGTTCCTTTGTTTTCACTTATAATTCACAAGATCGCATTTATTAGGTAAATAATCATTTGGTATTTTTATTTGCCTAGCTATTCATGACGTCTACTTGCTGACAGGCTTTGTGCCTTTGCATCATTGCTATTTTGACGGCAGCCTCTACATGCATCAGTGGTTTGCATATTTTTTTCTTGAGAAACCAGGCAAGCAAAGACACTAAATGTTCTATTGAGTAAAGCAAGCTAACAATTGGATTGCTGAAAATTTTGAACTAAATAAAGGCATTATTTCAGAAATTATAATTTACCTAATATTGCTAGCAAAAAACACTTTACTGTATTGTGTGAAAATTCAGAAACATGACGTAATAGTTGACAGTGCTCAAACAGTGTAACTGTACCTGAACATGTTTTTGCAGAGACTGCCTCCACAAGACTGCTTTCTTGACACTCGGCAAGCCAAGATGTGATGTATTCTGTGATGTATTCTGAGTAGAATACAGCCAGTAGAAATAGATGTATTCTGTGGCCTTTCAAGCTAATTAGTTGCATGTTGCAACATGTTTCTGTCTTGACATAAAACTGTTTACAGCGCAAACACATGCAACCACAAAGTAAGGGACAGGACACAAGCGCTGACTGTCAACTAACATTTATTAACGGAAGACGGGTGCCTTATATAAGGGGAAAGGCAGAAGCGAAAGGGGAAGGGAATGATACAATCGGGGAAAATGATGATGCGCATCGATAAACGAACATGCCAGCAGTCAACGCATTCAGGCGCGAAGAAACAAGAAAACGATGAAACTAGACAAAAACTAACAAAAAAGACGAGGGATACTAAGATACAGTGAAATCAGAAAGCAGCCGCTTCCAAAAAATGAAGCTCTGCCGCAAAAAGCGATACAGAAGGGGTGCTTACGCACTTGCTGCCATATTTGTGTATGTAGAACGTTTCCAAACTGACGCGTGCCGTCTCGTCGGCACTCTTCCCGAGAATCTTCGTCTCTCCCAAACGAGCCTCGCATCCTGTGCGAAATTTAAGCATGCCCGAAATTTAAGCAACTTAAAGGACAAGTACGCACATTTGGTAGCGCATGTAATTGGATGCACAGGATGCGAGGCTCGTTTGGGAGAGACGAAGATTCTCGGGAAGAGTGCCGACGAGACGGCGCGCGTCAGTTTGGAAACGTTCTACATACACAAATATGGCAGCAAGTGCGTAAGCACCCCTTCTGTATCGCTTTTTGTGGCAGAGCTTCATTTTTTGGAAGCGGCTGCTTTTTGATTTCACTGTATCTTAGTATCCCTCGTCTTTTTGTTAGTGTTTGTCTAGTTTCATCGTTTTCTTGTTTCTTCGCGCCTGAATGCGTTGACTGCTGGCATGTTCGTTTATCGATGCGCATCATCATTTTCCCCGATTGTATCATTCCCTTCCCCTTTCGCTTCTGCCTTTCCCCTTATATAAGGCACCCGTCTTCCGTTAATAAATGTTAGTTGACAGTCAGCGCTTGTGTCCTGTCCCTTACTTTGTGGTTGCATGTGTTTGCGCTGTAAACAGTTTTATGTCAAGTATGCACCAACTCGCCCAGAAAGAAGTTTTAATGTTTCTGTCTGCGGGTATTCCAGCTTTTGTACATGACTGTATGGATGTTGCTGCTATTTAATAGATGTTGCCCAATTTGCGATGTTAGTATTTATTGTGATTATTAGCGGTAAAAAAAGGAGTGTTGTTAAAGCCAACATTTCGACATGGGGACTTGTGTTTGTCAGGGCAGCAACGGCTTTCCTTAACAACGTTTTGTGTATTTACGTACAGGTTGCTCTCCCCCACCCTTAGTGGGGAAGGAGGACAATATGTTGGCACAATCATCATGATCAGCCTATTTATCCACTGCAGGACAAAGGCTTCTCCCAGCAATCTCTAATTACCCCATGTTGTGTCAGCTGACACTATCTTGAGCTTATAAATTTACCAGTTTCATAGCCCCATTTAGTTCACTGCTATCCCTGACCGAGCTTCCCTTTTCTTGGCACCCACTCTGTAGCTCTGATAGACCACTGGTTATCTTGTCTTGCATGTCTTGCCCTGCTCGATTTATTCCTCTTTATTTCAACTAGATTATTCACTATCCCCGTTTGCTTTCAAATTCACACTGCTGTCTTGTATCTTAATGTTACGCCTATCAATTTTCATTCCCTTGCTTGTTGCATGGCCCTTCTCAAGCTTCATAGCTCTTGCCTGGATATTGAACCCTCGGTCTCCTGCATATTCAGGCTTACTCTTGCGCTTTGTTGGCTCAGATTCTTGATCATTTTTTACAAGTCATCACCATCATTGCTGGACATGACAATGTCATCTGCAAACTGCAGGTAGCTGAGACTTAGAACCCTTTGGTCCTCACTCCTAATGCTTCCCAATCTAATATTTGGATATACTTCTTTTAACCGTGCTGTGTTTAGAGAGCTTTAGTATAGTGTGAAATGCTTGTGTAGTGTTAGTGGGCAACGCAGTGCTAACACTATTGTTCTGTGCAGTACACAGTACCTACTAGTTTTTTTAGGATAGTGGAACTGAGCTGAATGATAATGTGACCGGCTAAGTCTCCACCTACATGTAAAAATTCACAAAGTACAGGCACATCAAGTGCACATGTAATATCCGGCCAATTCTATGCTGTATCTATGTTATCGGGGCACCACTGACGAGCTAATAAACATTCATGTTGTGGTGCCATTTGCATAAAATGCAAACTAGAAGCAAATATTTGTATTCAGTAGCCTCTGAGGTTTTGCATAGCACTTGGTGCAAGCCTCGCACTGCAAACTGTCCGACACCATGTACAGCCAATACAGCCGTTCTTGTTAACTTCAAGTGATAAAAAATCGAAAACAAATCTTGGGAACGGTGCCTAATTGTACCCAATACTTTGCTGTTTAAGCATCATGTTACAAGTGGAAAGCAAATATATGCATAATTTGGGAATTAAAGGGCCAGCGTGCTGGACAGCTTGATAGATTTGAGACAGCACCCACTTCCATGGGTGTCATAGTGTTTCCCAATGTAAGGCTCTCCATATGTTTATTCGCCTTGGAATGCTAAATCCCGAAAATAGTCTACATTCACAAAAGCCCCATCATTGTAGCGTACTTACGTAAGCGTTACGTATGCAACACTTACACTAAGCTGTTACACCTATGCTGCAACACACTATACGCTAAAATTTTCCAGTAACATTGGAGAGGTTGCATTTCCTTGCTTGACTCCTGTTTACTCGTGTACTCTATTGTGGTTGCGGCTGCGTGCCATGTTTCAGGCTGACCATCATCATTGTCAAGTATGCACCCTTTATGCTGTGGACATTCTTTTCACAAACATGGCAATAAAGGATTTCATGTCAGCCCACCACCATCTTATCAAAAGCAGTTTTTATGCAATGGACATAAAATATCATCCTTGTCCACTACTGTATTGCTTGTTTGATCTTTGAAAAACATGCACAGTCACCACCACTCTGAGAGTATGTTAAGCTCAAAACATTGCAGACTTTGCAGTAATTGCTCAGTGCTGGCAATACAGCAACACCAGTCTTCCCCTGAGCCCCGTGACCACGCGGGCCTCATCTTCAAAGCGATATGCTATGTTTGCAGACTGCATGTAGTGCCGGTAGCTTCGTATGTGCAATACTTTTGATGTCTCGTCCCCATTGAAGCGAGAGATGCACGGAGGTCAATTCGAGCGCTGCTACTGCCGCGATTGCTCACTCCAGCATTTTGACAGCTAGTTTCTGTGCTTGTCAAGCAAGATGTGTTCATGCTTACCTGTGCATGCACGACACCATGCTTGTTAATTTTGCTAGCCAGGGAATGTTTACAAGTTTACATGGCCGGTGATACTACTATCCTTACTTCGTATAGCTATCTGCTAATTTGCTATTGCAATCAGTGCTTTGCCTTCGGTGAAACTGCAACTTTTTTTATCAACCTATTATTTCCACGGATGTTGTGCATTGTTTATGGTCAGAAATGGCATCTTCTATAGTCGACTGGTCTTTTGCTCTCCGTTGACCTGATTACACTTGTATGTTTTTCACAGAAGTCATGGCAATTATGTTGGCATTTGAGCAATTTAAGGTAATTTTTACAAATGCTCTATCAGTCTTTACTCAACTCTCCATTTTGTGGTCGTCACTGTGGTGTATACACTTTTGAGTCCACTGATTCTATTACATCGTCGACACCCAGTGGCTCGGTTTCAATGTTCTTCCCACTCGTGTTTTTATTAGTCATTTTATCAAGTGCACTGAAATGTCATCCCTGATTTCGTCCAGTGAATTCCAACACATAATTTCGTGATCCCTTTACCTTCTACATCTCTTTGTTTCGTTTTTTTTTTTTAATAGAACCTGAAGTCGTTCACCTTAATTTTTTCTTTCTGACCACCACTTTTCCTCCTTCGGCAGGATGTTCCTTGTATTGCAAACTAGTAATTTAGGTTTATTTTTATCAACACTAAATCAAGTATTTTAATGCATGTTGTTAGATATGGAGCTGGTTCCTGCGATTACTTCGAGTTCCCCAGACCACATCGGATTGCAGCACAGCTAATTGAGGAATGCAAAAGCAGGAAAGCGCATTCCAGAGAAGCGGCCGAGCAAACAAGTTTGAGGCAACAAGTTTACGTGCCAACAAGTTTGTGCGCCGCCGGGGTTAGCAGGTGGGCATCCGACAATGAAGCAGGTGCACGAGCGCCCCCCGCTCCTTCTCCAGCCTACAAGTGGATTGCCAGTCTGCGTGGCAAGACCGCAGAGAGCCCCGACAGGTGTGCCACGCGACACGGGCGCCTACCATTGGCTGCAAGTGGCGTCATCGGAGTGGACTCTCCCATTGGTCAAACATGACGTGACTTGCAGTGCTCGAAGGGCTTATAAGAAGCCTTCCAGAGAGACCTGAGGATTCTGGGACATGCCCTGATTCCCTGTTTCAACTCTCTCGAACTTCTTGCCGCGGGCCGCAGCGTCCGAGTTGCTGCCGGCCCGTAATGTCTGTACGACTGTTACTGGACGCTCTCGTCCCCTGTATATAATGTAAAATAAATCCCTCCCAAGTTTTGTATTTTCATCCCGAAGCCCGTCCCCCATCCCCTACATCTGGTGGCAGCGGTGGGATCGCCTCCGAATGCAACAGTTGGTGGCAGCGCTACGGATCAACCTTCGTCGAGAAAGATCCTAAGGAACCGGGAAGAACGAAGAAGAGAGAGCCTTCGTCGAAAGAGGTCCGAAGAGACTGGGAGTATCGAAGAAGGAGCGAGCCTTCGACCCAGGGAGTCCGGAAGGAACCGGGAACAGCGGACAGGCGAACCGGATGGCAGGGTGCTGCAACCGTAAGTGAGCGCGTGGTTTTTTTCCTTATGATTCGCCAGACTCAAAGGTTGTGTGTTCAATTTTGATAGTTCTGGGAATCGGGAGTTTGTTGCATTGTGTGTTTGAACAAATTAATTAAGGAAAACAGTTTTAACCACCTGACGGGGCAGCTGCCATGGATCTTAGAAGGTTGACGAGGTTAGACTTGTTGTTGGTGTGCGACGATTTGGGAGTTGAGGCGGACGAACGGATGGAAACGCCAGCTATCATAAAAGCGATTAATGATAGTGGCAATGATCACAAAAGCATTGAGCTTGCTTGGGAAGTGATACAGGAGCCACGGGAGCGAGAGCGTCGTGTACGTTTGCGAGCGCGTCGTGAACTTAGGAGTGAGCTTAAGCGTGAAGAACGCGAGAATGAACGGAAGCAGGAGCTTCAAGAACTTACTCTTAGGTGTCAGCGTCACGGACGTGAGAAGGAACGCGAACGTGGGTATCAGGAACGAAAGCTTGAGCGTGAGCAGAAGTATCAGAGAGAGAAGGCAGCACTGATCAAAGAGATACAGTATTGTGATCAGTTATTGGCACAGAGACAACGGCTGTCTGTGAATTCTGTAGATAGTACAGAGCGAAAGAAGGAGCAAGTGTCTCGCAGATTTTCGCCAGAAGCCGACGAAAAGAGTAGTGCCTGTGAGATTGGCTGCCGATTGATAAGTGAAGGGAGAAAGCTAGCTGCTAACGATGCCTTAGTGGCAACAGAGGCCGTTAAAGGCCGTAGTGAGAGCGACGAGGTGCTGTGCCAACAGATGACTGTGGAGACAGCTAGGCCAGCTGCGAACAAATTGGCACAGTTACCGAGCGTGTGCGTCGCTGGTAATGTTAGCGAGGTTGCTAGCGAAGAAAAGGGTACTGCTGACCAGACAGAAGCGAGCACCCATGTAGAGCCAGATGTGCGTGCAGAAATGAAGTGCGAGCTGGACGATGCAGTTGAGAATAGTTCTCGGGGTGGCGAGCTCCGTAGCTCACGAGAAAACAACTGCATTGTTCAGGGATCGGTGCGGCTCTCCGCCAGTCTAGATAGCCTAGAGAGGGATGGTTCAGTTAATAATCATTCGGACTGTGCGCGTGAGACAGCGATCGATACCGACGGGCTGTGTGCCGATTCACAGCGTGAGCTGGGCAATGTAGTAGAGGGCAGTTCGCAAGAGTGCGAGTTGTCTTACTCGAGTAAAGCCTGCTGCATTGTGCCAGAGTCGGTTGAGCTGTCCGCCAGTCGAGGCAGAGAGAATGTTGATTTAAATGTAAATCACTCAGACTGTGCGGGTAAGAGGCCGATCCGGGCCGACGAAATGTGTACCGGCCAGCACGAGGCACGAGAAGGCGACATGAAGGCGAGTGCAAGGAGAAAGCGCCGTAAAAAGAAGCGCGGTAAAGACCGAAAGTCGGTAAATAATGTAGCGCCGCCAAAGATGGCGAGAAACCCAAAAGGGCAGGGCGCGAGGAAAAAAATGCGGTCGTCTAGGACGATGTTGACGCATCCAGAACGTTCGAGCCACAGGTCAAAGGGGGACCGCGAAGAATGTTCTGCACGGACGCGGACAGAGGGCACGAGGCTGTTAATCTCCTCGTCGTTCCGTAGTTCTTTTCATAGCTCAGCGTGCAGTTCGAAGAAACGCCAGGTGGCAGGACGAGACCAGGTGGGGAGTGGCGACGCGGTCAATCGAGTTCGTGTTGAAAGCGGGGCGCGGGGACGCAAATTGGCAGTAGACCGTAACGTCTTGGGGGAGCTGATAGTGAATCAGCCCTTTTGTTGTCTCTCGGCAGCCAGAGTAGCTTTCAGACCACGTCCACCCCGCGTTCGACTCAAAGTATGAGTCAGACGGAAGCGTTTGGAAAAGGAGGCCTGGAGCGCTTCCGTAGAAATGAAGTGTCTTGTTTTATTTTTGAGCATCGGAAAATTTCGCGATTTGAGACTAGGTTTTCTTTCAATATGTAAAGGTATGAGCTTTGTTTGTGTTTTCGTTTGAGAAGCTCGAGATTTGAAAGATGCGTTTTAAGTAAACGTGTAGTCTCGCGAGATGCTCATTAATAAGTAGATAGGCTTTTTTTTGTGTGTGTGTGAGTAACCTGAAGGTCAAGGTTATCGTCGAAAGGCCTATGGTAACGCGCGTGTGTGTTATTTAACCTTCTTTCTTTTTAAGCGTTTTTGAATTTTGTAAGGTTAAGCGCGTAGATTTGAGTGAGTGCATGATTTGCACGGAGAAGCGTTCTTAGTTCCATTAGCGCGTGTCCTGTGTGGACGGAAGGAAGCAGAGTTTATGACTGGGTTGCTCGTGTGTGTTGAGGGCAGCCGTATTCTGACTTCGCTGATAAGTATGCGTGGAACGAGTTATTAAGAGACGCATTATTTTAAGAGTTCTGCGGAGTGTGTAAGTCCCGCAAGTTTAATTGTTCGTTTACGTCACGTGTCCTGTAGGACCTTCAGGGAAAGAAACGTGAGTAAGCGTAAATGAAAAGTTTGCCTACAACGCAAGTACGCGTTCTGTTTAGTGACCACAAGGCTGGTGCACTTGTGATTACGTACTTGTGAAGTTGACCAGATTGTTCAGTGGCACCATTACGTGCGATAAGTACGCCACTGCGATAGATTGGAAACATGCTGTTCGTGTGGTTAGGCCACTTAAGTTATGTTCGGCTGTTTTCATTTTGTTGTTTGCATCGTCAACGACCCTTTTGTTTTGCAACAACAATAGTACTCTGGTCTTGTCGGCAATCGAGGAGAAATGGATAGCTGTTTGGAAGGGTGGTTGGAACTGTTGTCAAAATTGGGGAACTAAGAGATCAGGGTTCATTTTGACGCAGTAATAGCCTGGCGAGTCAGGGGCGAAGAGCCTGCGCTTACACGTGGGGCAGCGCTGTGTTGTTTTGTTTGTTTGACGTTTGTTCTCCAGGGCCCAGGATCCCGAGGGTTGTCAAACGAGGCTCGACCCCAGTACCCTGCAGCTCCTTTCAGCGTTCCTCATGGCCAGCGAATTGAGTTCACCGGCCATTCAGAACAATCGGGGCGAGGACGAGCTGTTAGATATGGAGCTGGTTCCTGCGATTACTTCGAGTTCCCCAGACCACATCGGATTGCAGCACAGCTAATTGAGGAATGCAAAAGCAGGAAAGCGCATTCCAGAGAAGCGGCCGAGCAAACAAGTTTGAGGCAACAAGTTTACGTGCCAACAAGTTTGTGCGCCGCCGGGGTTAGCAGGTGGGCATCCGACAATGAAGCAGGTGCACGAGCGCCCCCCGCTCCTTCTCCAGCCTACAAGTGGATTGCCAGTCTGCGTGGCAAGACCGCAGAGAGCCCCGACAGGTGTGCCACGCGACACGGGCGCCTACCATTGGCTGCAAGTGGCGTCATCGGAGTGGACTCTCCCATTGGTCAAACATGACGTGACTTGCAGTGCTCGAAGGGCTTATAAGAAGCCTTCCAGAGAGACCTGAGGATTCTGGGACATGCCCTGATTCCCTGTTTCAACTCTCTCGAACTTCTTGCCGCGGGCCGCAGCGTCCGAGTTGCTGCCGGCCCGTAATGTCTGTACGACTGTTACTGGACGCTCTCGTCCCCTGTATATAATGTAAAATAAATCCCTCCCAAGTTTTGTATTTTCATCCCGAAGCCCGTCCCCCATCCCCTACAATGTCAATCGGTTGCCAGCCACAGCTCCGCTACAGCAAGCTCTCCACCAGTTCATTGAAGTGGGCCCAGAATGTTCTACCTCTAGTGCTGCCGATCGTGATTCTTATGATGTATGTGCAATTAACATTCTGCTGTCATTATGTCACCCAATGTTTATTTCTAATGCAGCTTTTTCTACTACACTTATTAAATCACGCACATGAATTTCATGCCAGAGTGGAGAGGTACGCAATAATTTGACTTTGCCTAAGGAAGCCAATTACCTTGACACGCAGCTGGGTCAAGCTGTGCTATTGCACAATAAGCAGTTTTAGAGTTTTGTTAATCGAGTGAAAAAATTTATTTTCCAACCACGATTAACTTTCTTTTGCAATTTCTGGTACACCAAAAGTAAAAACCAGGTTGTCGTGGCATGAGTGATCTTCCACATCATCAATGCTTGTACGAAGTGTGCTCATGAAACTCTCTACTCTCAATCTTCTCGTGCGATTGACTGACATCATGCTTGCAATCATCGAGGACCACCATCTGTATGAGTATGTCCACAATAATAGAGATATGCCTGCACGAGTTGTAATGCCATTAATATGCTTAAATATTATATCTACCATAGAAATTTGTGAAATAGGGTAGCCAATGAATGTTAGATTAAGTGGACACTGTACGGACATGGCTAAGAAACTTCTGAAGGCAGTCGCACAACATGTCAACCAACCAGGTCAGAATTTCAATAACCTAAACTTCATATGCTACAGTCACATTTTGTTTGCCCAGTGGCAAAAGATATAATCATATTTGCAAGTTCGATAAACTTCATCCAACAGGTATAAGTGTTTAAAAAAAAAGCTCTTGATTCCATTCATTACATTAATATCATGACTATATAACCAGCAGTACTTAGTTTTATGGCCCCTTGCACCTGGTCAGACAAGAGCTGGTCGTATCCCTCATCCGAATTTATTCCACCACAATATTTTATTTTATCTGCACCAGCTGTGTTTTACTAATTTACTATCCTATCTAGCATAAGCTTAACGTTTTATTTTTTTGTCAGTCTTGCCCTCCTTCATCTTCCCTGAAGATGTGTATTCGTACTGTCACTGAACATGTCTGGACACAACACGGTTTCTTCCACTGATTCTTCTTTTCTATGTTTTCACATGTTTGAATACCCTGTCTTCTTATTTTCTATTTTGTTGAAATAATGTGTTCACTGTAACGTCGGTGCCTGCTTGCACATTTTGGTATATTCCCGTCCTTTGTCAGCCCGACTTCTACCCCAAGAGCAGTACTCCTATCTGTTGCATATTTATAACAGCTAAACAGCTCCCTCCCCTTTTTTTTTGAACAATTTGACTTGCGTCACTTGGCGCACCAGCTTATTCTCCACTGACGATTAATGAGATTTAGCTACGCGTACATGTACATAAGCACTGCTAAGGGAAGCAGCTGTTGCCCTGAAATACATCACTTGTTAAATCATCGGCTTAACAACATTTCTTCTTATACCATTGTTAATCATTTCAGTCCTCCATCCTCCTGCAAGCCTTTTCTTGTTTTGGTTCTTGTATTTACAGCATGATTTACAGAAAATGTGTGCATGCTCATATATGTATGGACACTAAAGAAACTTCTGTGAGTTAGCTTTCATGAGTGACAACACTTTTTGCAGTTTTGGTACTCATTGAGTACACTTTGGTACTCATGTAGGTGTAACATTTCAGGAATGTTGGTAGGCTTACATATTTTTATTAATAATGTTATTCTTAAATGTCTATGTTGTATTACTCTTGTTCAAGAATCCCTTGTCAATAATTGGAAGTATTAAAGAAGTATGCACTTCATTTATTATTGAGGTGCCTATGAAGAGCTATAAGCCTTGGTAAAGGTGCATGTGAAGTGACAGAAAAAAAAAGAAATATTGCCCTATTTGCCTTGAGTACAAGGATAGCCAGGGTCACAAAAAACGTGCTACCACAAACACCTTGACAGGGTAGTCGTCTCCTAAATGTTCTAACTTCAATGAATTCTTAAGAGGAAGCTTTAGCTTGGGCCCAACTCTGATGCAGCGTATTCAAATACATGTAAAACGCAAAAACGTTTTTCGGAGATAACCCCTGGACCGATTTTAATCAAATATGTTTCATTTCAGAGAGAAAGTTACATTCTAGTGAATGCTGGAAGTGGAATTTCGATTTATGGCCTGAATTTCGTTACATGAATTTTCAAAAATTCAACAGTTTGAAAAAAGTAAAAGCATGAAGCTTACTAATTCATAGCTCTGCATCAAAAACAGATGTCGCGGTTCTGTAAATGGTATCCATTAGATCACTGAAAGTGGACAAATTTGATATGTCATATTACATCTTACATGAATTTGTTATGTTGTCTACAAGGGTTCTGCAAAAGCTATATCTCCATATCACTAAATTTTTGAGATTCATGTATAACATATCAATTTTGTCCGCTTTACATACACTATTAGATGCAATTCACAGAATGGTATAAATTTTTTGTCGGTGAGTTACAGGGTTTAAAACTTGATAGTTTCATTTTTGAATATTTTCCATTTTTGTGAACTTTTCATAAAACATTGACGACCAAATCAAGAATTCGAAACCAAAAGTCACTAGATTTTAAGTTTTTCTTTTAAATGCAACAAACCTCGTCAAATTTGGTGCAGTGGTTGCAGAGAAAAACGAATTCTCATTTTACACGTATTTAGATAGCAGAACCTGAGCTAAAGCTTCCTCTTAATGCTTTCTAGGAGTGCAGAATTGCAGGTGCTTCCTAAAACTTGAAAAAAGCTCAGCATTGGAGCCTTGCTTTTGTGTGCTTTTTTTTGAGGGCTTCATTGAAATAAGGCACTGTTTTTAGGTGCTGTCAGGGGACTCCACAATTGTTTGTGTTGGTTTATGTGGCTTCATAATGAAGCTTTAGTGTGGTTCATCATAGGCTATCAATGCACGGTAAGATGACAGGTTTTAACTCCACCTGATCTGCTAACTGTAGATAATTTTTGGTACCCGCATTCAAATATTTTTAAAGGATCTGGTGCCACCAGTTATAATGGTGGGTAGCGATGTTATGAAAAAGCCCTTTTATGACAGTTTTCTGAAATCTTTTATTTGTTTCTTTCATTTGTGCCAATTTCTGTTTCATATTGTGTTTTAGTTGCCTTCATAATGTAAGGATAGGGTACCTATGCCTTTTATCCCAATGCACTCGACTTCTTTCAGTTTGACCCTGACAGGACTGATGAAATCGATTGAATTAACCGGCAAGTGAAATTAAACAAAATGCTAAAAAAGAAATGCCAAGACATACCACTTGCTCACCGATTTTCTATAGGTGCAGAGCAAAAAAAAAGCTAACAAAAAGAATGACATGAAAGCTCCTAAACAAGCTAGAAGTTTAAGGTGCACCCAATCTTTTAGTATGAAAATTGGTAAGGGTCTAATATCTGTTGCACAATGGTGGCTGGTTTCCTAAAGTCAGCTTCGCTGCCTTTTTTTTTATCAGGTCTGCCACAATGTACTTGTGTTATGTGGTAAAGCATACAAAGTCACAAAGGCAGTTTTGGTTTCATATTCGATTGCACGGCATGGGCAATTTCCAGACCAATTTTCCTTAAAAAGAAAAGGCTTGCATATTCAATGCAGTGAACTCCACACAGGGGCCATGCCGTTGACACTGTCTATAAAGAACCAACCCTACTTGTTTTCTTTTTCAATGTCATGGTTTGTCCACAGCCACCAATGGCACACTTGTTCAAATCAACGCTGCCTTCGTGGAGCTTAGCAAAGCCAGATGAAGCGACCAATTCATGCTACCATTTTGTTGCTTTGCTAAGCTGGCTCACACCACAGCCATCGTATGACTTCATTTTAGAGCTGTAGGCTGCAAAAATGCTCGGCGGAAGGTAAATTTTGGGCATTGGGCTTTAACACGACCAGTATTTTTGACTGGAGTTGAACACTACTGATAATCGTGCCAGGAGGCAATTTGCATCATTAAAATCGGGAAGTAAACTTAGAACAGTGACCTTGAGGTCTTGAAGCAGGTATGTCCAACTCGGCCGCTGCTTAGCTGCAGCTAAGAAGATTTCACTGCTTTTAATTGTGTGTGTATGAACAAAGTTTCTTTACCTCTCCTTGAATTTTACGCTTCAACACTCTTGAACTGCTTCAATTTCGATTTAAATGTTCTGTATATAAGCCCTGAAAAATCTTTCTAGAGCAGGCTGAAAATAGGCCTTTTGGATGGGAGATGACGTGTTGAACACATTCATTGTCCCCTAGTCTCCGCTGAGAAGCGTCTCCGCTGAGACGCTTTCACTAAAGAGGCACCATTGTAGTCACCATAGGGGTCAGGTGCGTGCAGGCTGACCAGTCAAGTTAAATTATTCGGCGAAGGCCAATTTTAGAATTGAGATAGCGAACTTATGGGCCCATAGAGGTGTATATGCACTGACTGGTACCTTCGGTTGGGATTGAATGAACTAGCATCGAATGTATAAAACTTGGCCTGTATGAAAAAGAGTAAGTGTGGAAGCATGGTGAGCCATAAACTTTGCTAGGTGGTCTCGTTATTGCGATTCTGCTCAGTTATGATCTGGCAGGCCCGAGTCCTAGGATGGCTCCTCACGAGGAGCGACCCTTTTGGCCCAGGCAATGAGGGCTTTTTGTAGTTTTTGATCCAGCATTCTGAGCAGCTCCTCCCACGTATGTTGTGAGGGAGCTTGCAGGAGTGACCTGGGAGGGGTAAGCCTTCGCACCCCCAAAAAATGTGATTTTGGGTAGCCAGTGTTTGATTTGTGCAGTTTTGACATATTGGGTTCCAATGCCCATTGGTAATTATGGCCAGCTAATGTGGGCTGGAGAAAGACTTAGTTTGGATTCGACGCAGGATCGAGGCTTACGCTCGCGTGAGGTTTGCATTTCGAGGTGGATAGATTCGCCTTTTTTGCTTGTTACTTTGCTATGTTACATAGTATGTCATGCACATCTTCAAGGTTGTCATATTAAGCTCCCTTCCTAAGCTATGGCTGGGAAGAAAATGAAATGAATTGTTGAGGTGCAAGGATTACTAAACCTATACAGTAGGGGCCTATCAAGCCATAATTTGTTCATCTGAACTTTTTGGCAAGTTGTACAATTAAAGGGTTATTGTTTAGGTTTTTGTAGTCTAGGTGCGATTAAGTTGAACTTGCAACTGTTGAGATGGACTGACTTTGATGGCTGTTAAATTTTGTTTCCAGGTTTTACCAGTGCAGAAGACAACCAAAAGAAATGAAGATGACAGGATGAGCGCTGAACTTTTGCAACTAGCATTTATTTTGAATGGCTGGGTATCTTTGCACACTGTACATGAAACACAGATTGTTGCGAAAGCCTAGCATGTACATGTATCTGAAAATGTCCTATAAGATACGCCATCTCTTATCATTCAATGACAGTTGACACACTTACAGCTGTCATCTTTTCATTACAAACGAACGTTTTTTTTTTTTGCTTAAATTTAAACACAACTTGCCATGCACATTTATAGCATTTACCCAAGTCACTACCATATCCCTTGTGGACATGAATGTTGCGCAGTCCACGTTTGTTAGTCAAGCATATTGGCTAGTTTGATATAAACACATCCAAAGCTTAAAATTTTGTAAACGTTATAGCGTTTCTACATCCTCGTGTGACGCTCTGTTCGAACATTGCTAGCAAGATGAACTGACTGACCGACATTAACGTACCGCTGCTTCAATTTTAAATTTGAGGAGTACTATTGACATTTCCCTATTTTTATTTTTGTTTAAGGAAGGTACAAGACTCCTAAGCACTAGAAGGTATACTGTCTAGTGGCAGAGCACTGTAACTAATTTACTATTATATACTTGTTTCTATTAACCAGTTCTTAGCTTCTGTGCCAAGGAAAGATGTGTCATGATATACTGGCACTCTCTGTTCCTGCAACTACTGCTGCTGTGACACACACACGTAGCCAGAAGAATTGTGCACAGTAGTGTTTCATTTTTTTATGAGTGGCAACATCATACCTACCCTTATTATTGCTGCACGATGTCTGAAATTGTTTGCTGTAACTTGGCAGTGTGGTAACGCCAATTACTTTTAGGTCCAGCATTTACACACCGATTTTATTACCAGATTAAAATATTTTAAGTGCTCTTGCAACTCTCATACTTGCACAATGTCACATTTAAGTACTAGAATCGCATGAATGTTCTTGCAAATTTGAACATTTCTGTACTTTCCGAAACAGTGTCTACTTTTGTGTTATAGTGGTTGAACAAGGTATGTCTCGGGTTGTAGCCGTTGTTTGACAGGAAGGCTAGTCTTTGTTAGAGAAGTCCTTGACGAAATGTTGGCTGCTACCCGAGACAACCTTTGTTCGACCACCACTGATAATTTCAAGTTTCTTATATTCTTGTAAACCTTTCTCAGCAAATATCTCTTTATGTGGCTCATCAACTGCCAACAAGGCCAAGAGTAGTTCTTAGGAACTTGTGACTTCATTGGAATTTTAATGAAAACAGTAATTGGCAGATATTTCAGTTCATAAGTTACTTTCAAATTTTTGTGCTGGTAATATCTGAATTACAATTTCAGCCATCATTGCTTTCTTTGTAGAGTTGACTATAGCATGCATAAGTGGGCCAGTCCAAGGTGAAATTGCGATATAGTATTCGTGGGTGCTCTGCTCTTAATGTCTTGTACCATTCCTCTTCAGTCTTTTTTTTCAAACTCAAGCTTTTTGCACTTAGAAAATATATGTATGAGAAATGCTTGCAGACATTACCCCCAGTGAATTGAGCTGTAGTGTTGAAGTGTGCTTTTACGTACAGTTTGTTGACATCCATGTGCTGGTGGATTTGTATACCCCGCAGAGACATGCTGGCTGACAGTATTGAGCCTGCAGTGAGTCCCCCCCCCTCCTTCCCTTGCTCTTTGTACTTTAATGAGCCGTCCACTCTTCCTTCCTTGAAGGCTACCTTGCATCCATGCTGTTTACAGTAGAAGAAAAACAACTTTCAAGAGCAGTTCTTGGCATAGTTGTCATGCTTGTGCGGGCATCATCTGGGACAAGCAAACAAGATTTTCTAATGAGGCTGTAGAAACATGACAACAATGCACCCAACTGCTCTTCAGAGCTCCCAACCTTTCACAGCATGCAACCCTATTGTTAAACCTTATCGGAAGCTACAAGTATCATTGGAAAGATTTGAGAGCAGACATGAAAAATAATCAAGGCTGCAGTAATAATGAGACTGTTCGACCTTATTTGAGAATGTGCTCCACCATTTTTCATGAGTGCTGACGTTCGACATCTTGACCATGTATATTGCAGTCATTGGGCATATAGCGCTCATGTGGGTGCTCTCATTGTTTTCGCTAGTTTCTTTTGTTTTAGAAATCTTGACTTGTATGTGACTTAAAATAACTTAAATAAATTATTCGTGGAGATAAGTGTAAGTTCACCACACGTCTGACCTTCCCTGTGTTCTCTTCCCAACTTACTGCTCATTTGTTTAGTATAATACAGAATTAACTTGTTTAGAGCTACACCTTGTCCACCCAAATCCTCATTTTGTTACAGTGTTTATTTAACAAATAAACAGTCAATACCTGTCTTTTGTAAGAGTGATCACAAAGCATAAAAGGTTATTCACAAGCCTCATTTCATATTGTATACCTAATTGGAAGAGAGCTTAGTAGCTAATGCAGCATGTGCATTTTTATGTTGGAGGCTAATAATTGTTGTTTTGTGGTTCACATTCTTGCTAGTATTATCTGTCAAACTATAACAGAACAAGTTTTGTTTAAAAATATAGCAATGTAAACATTAAGACGATGACAGCTTTTCTAGAGGCAGAAGCTGGCATCAACCTGCATGTAAGCATAAAGCTAAGAAGGAAACCTTACTTGTTTCTCAAAAAGAAATTTCTGCAAATGAAAAACATACCCTGTGATAGAACACAGTTCCACCACTTGACCCATATATATCAACAAGCTAATTAGGAGTGCTGGGTGCCTAACATGAAATGACTAATTGATCAAAAAATTGTATGGGAAGAAGTATCAATTGGACAGTTCTGCAGTCTATTCAGAATAGCACATTTTGGTTTATTTCATGGCTTCCTATTGCACCCACTTGGTTGTCATTTCTACTTTCAGGATGCTGTCTCCACCTTTTCAATTCCTCTAGAAACCATTTGGCTAATAAAAGCAAAATTTATGCATTTTCTTAGACTCAACTTCAAAGTTATTGTCAAATAAGCTTTAAGTTCACTTCCATTCATTGAACCATAGTGGGACTGTAGAACTTGAAATTAGTTGGGAGTTCAAATGAAAGTTTATTAATTATGGACCTATCTTGTGACTTGTCGGTAAGTTAAACACTATGAATTGTATTATCTGACATCAAGTTAATGAAAGTTGACTATTTACTTTTTCTTAATTGAAGTGTCAAATTAAGTGCCTTATTTTGGCTTTTGCTTGAGTTGTGCATTTTTTTACTGCAGGTGGTTACGCTTTGTTGCTGAGCAAGAAGTTGCAGTGCTGAATCCTGGCCAGTGTAGCTGTATTGGGATGGGAGTGAAATACTAAAGCACTTATGTACTTTGACATCATGCGTTATGCTCTCAAGGAGGCTAGAGTTTTTGAGCTTGACATCCAAGCCTGCTGTTCGCTATGCAACTTAAGGATGTCAAACGTCATCAGTAATATAGTATACTGGTGTAGAAAAGCTTGCACTATCAAGGTGATAAGCTGGCCTCTAAAGCGTAGAAGAAAACCTGAAGCATTGAAATTCCTCTTGTTTTGGTGTTGATCAGTTGTTTATGTCATTTTACCGGATGCTTACTTAACAGTATTGATGAAATTTAAGACAAGAAGTTTTTGTTCGTTGGGTTTTCCAGCTTCCACATCGTGCTGAGGATGTTTTTTGCAGTCGGTCTTGTTCTATATGTGCTTTTCTGTTATTTGGTTACACCATATGTGACTGTTTTAGTGCAGCTACTTGTGCAGACTTGCTGAAGCTTGCCAAGTGCATCAACTCCTTGCGTGTGTCATGTGCAGGCGCTAAGTGTGTTTACTTTTTTTTCATTATATGGGTGCCATTTTAAAAGAAACTTCTGCATTGTTCCGCATGTATACGGGTCACCTAAACTTGACGGTCGTCATCATTTTTTATAAATATATAGTATAAAGCAGCGTTCGCATAACAGGCACAGAAACTAGTGTCAACTCCTTTATTTAATAAGAGGAAATTGTGAATCTCCTTACTTCTAATTCGCTACATAAATTCTAAATTGACTTTTACTTGGAGTTCTCGCATCTTTTTGTCCACATGTGTGGATGTTCATTGGCTCAAGTTTTCATTGTTTAAGAAAGTTGGAGTTCTGATTAACATGCCACAAATTTCCGTAAAATATTTCTAGTGCAAGTGAATAAGGCAATTTCAGTATTACAAGTATTCTTGTAGTTGCAGTGAATTTTGAATGGTTGAGTGGTGTTATAAATATTTTAGTACATACATTCTAAATATGTACAGTCAACCGCAAAAGTATGCAGACAATGCGATCCCTGAAAATGTTCAATTTCCGAGCAGCCTGTAACAGTAATCTGTAAAACCGAACATCACATTGTTGTTCACATATACTAGTAGAGGCTGTAAATGCGAATACTACGCTACATTGTGAGGATACTCTGTGAGGCTGCGCAGATGTTCAGCTTTTTCTCGGATCATGTTCCGTCAAATTTTGTGGTTGACTACACGTGTGTGCTTTACGGAAATACAGATGTAAAGCATTGATGTTTCAGAATCAGCAAGTCATCAGTTCTCAGTTCTCAGTCATCAGTTGCACATCAACGCAATCACAGCCACATACGACCTAGGAAGTGCAGTTTTGCCAGTTGCTTTCCTATGTTCGGGTTACCTGTGTGCATCTGTTCTCTTCTCATTTGTGAAAATAATAAAATTAGTTATATTGAGTTTCATATGGACAATTCAGGTGCAGAAATAGGGATGCGAAATTCTGGAAATTCTGAGAGCGAATTTTCTTTTTAGTTCACAAAGTTTTGAATAAAATTGAAACTCCAATGAAAATAGATTATATTTGTTATTCCAGCAATAAAAAGCAATTACCCTAAATATGTGCAATAATTATGTAGAGGACGCGATGACAATGGAATAAACACCTTGTTCTCGTCTGTAAAAGGTTGCTAATCTGATAACAAAAAAAAGTTGCGCAATGTCCGAGTCACTCTCGCTGGACACTATTACATTAGAATTGATCGCGGCTGCTTCACTTTCAAATTTGTATGTGGACGAGTTTTCAAACGTTTATTGTGAGCCTGTTGCAAAGCTTGTTATGAGGATTTTCAAACAAAAAACAGTTTCGTTCACAACTGGCAAATGTCGAAGGTATCTGCAGCGCCCTAGAAGCTATTTAGGTGTCTGCGACTGATTAGTACAAAGTTCTTGCCACCGGCTTGACACTTCCACATGCTTCGCGGGGTCCCAGACACCAATCCTGGACCAAATTTTCTTGCGTTTGAAAGCTGCGTAACATTTTGAAATGCAATTGAAGCATACATATATGCAGACACTTGAAGACTGTGCTGGCATTTTTGTTTTCGTTGCTTCTAGAATTGTATGCTGCACAGCAGAGAAAAACAAATCTAACAGTACATGGAAATTCTTGTTGCTTTCACTTTCTGCATGCTCAAAAAAAAACGAAAAAATATATTTTTTTCCCCAATGTTCCCGTATTCTTTTTTTCCTGGCCCTTGCATCTTTATGTGAAAAATTCTGGATTTTATTAGCCCTCATTCAGCATTATCTTAATGCTAGAGCACTATCGCATTTCAATGCCTGTGGCTTTTAGTAATTTTAAATTTACAGTTAAACAATCCTTCACGTAAAAAGCTTTGGTATTGTGCTTCTAAGCAAGATTTTCAAAGTGACATTTATGGTTCGTTGTATGGTTAACGCAGTGAAAGTGAAAGCTGAGCCCATTGTCAGCAAGAATGATGAATGCAGCGAATATGTGGAGAATGGCTGCATGGAAGTTGAGCCTTCTGACTGCTCCAGGCATGGTGTGTCACAATTTCTATATAAAAGAATGCCCCATAAGCCCCATGTCTCATAATCCCATGAGAAATTTTAAAATCCTATAAACATATGGGCTTTATAACAAAGTTCTCTCTCTTGTGTACATGTTTCCTTTGTTCACATCTTCAAATCTGTACACTTTAGATGTTACGGATGAGCGCAACTTGTCTATGTAGCTTGAATTCGTTTTCATTTTTGACCATCGAGAGTTCTATTAGACAAAATGAAATGTGAATTGAGTAAATTTTAGGCAGTAGTGTGTTACCCTTTTAGCAATAGGTTTGCTTAACTATCTCCAACTGAAAGTTCATAACAGCATATCAAAATTAATTCAAATTGCAAAAAAATGTATTCAAAGGAACTAAGAGCGGGAAAGGAAAATAGCTGTTACATTGCAAGTTTTGTTAAATTGAGGTGTGTTATATAAAGGTTTGACTGTAGCGTAATTTGTCTAATAGATCTACAGAATTAAAACGACTGTTACCTTAAATGGATGTTTTTCTACAGAAACGTTCTTTGCCAAATTGCCCTTGCATGGGGGACATCAGTGTCAAAAGATTTATTTTGAGTGGATTGCAATGTGCATGTTATCCTTTACTACAGTCAAAAGCCCACTTTGTGAACAATATTTCACAGAACTCTCAGTGCACCAATTGCATTTTTAATTTTAATATACCCTTGGACTAAAATACTTAAATGAGTGGGTATGAAAGCTTACAATTGCAATACTTCTCGATGTCTTTAAATAAAACTAGGTATGCGCAATGAGCAAGGCACTTACTATACACCTGCATATTTTCAGAAATTTGTGTTTAGAAGTACTCAATAAAATTACAAAAACATTGCACGTCATGTATATGCCTGCCATCCTCCTTAATCACACCACGTCACCAGACGGCCCAATGAGCTACTGTTGTTAATCCCTTGCCCTGCGTTTCTTGACCAGCCAAGGAAGAGAGTGAACACAATGCAAGCACGGAGCAGGCCACGCCCATCAAACCTAGCAGGGTGTCTCCCCCTGCAAGGTGTGGCGCCAAATGTGGCAGAAAGTTCGCGAGGTTCAGCTGCAATCTGTGTCCTTTTGTCACAAGACGGAAAGCAGCCATGGGAGCTCACATTTACTACATGCACAAGCGAGGTGAGCAGTTCTTTTGGAATCGCACTCCTTTGCTGTTTAAGGGTAGATGCTCTTCAGAAAGCTAGCCGGATGGAATTTAAAGAGAAGTGTAGTTTAATTTTCTATTTTCACTTATGTCTTTACTTTCTCAATATCTTGTTTGGGTAGTTTCTTGTTTTTTTTGCTCCGTGAGAGTGGGAAAAATAAGATTTCTTGTGCAAGGTTTGAGCTTCATATGAGACATAGGACAGTGTGATAGAATAGCCTATATTACTCCTTGAGGACTGTTGGAGGGGAGTCCTGCGTACTTTTATATGGCCTAGAAAAATCTCTCGCTTTGAATCCGAGCTTATTTTTTCAGCGCACACCTTTGTTTCAACATGAAAAAAAATTTTACTGAGACAACGTGGAAAATGCGACTTTTGCAATTGCACAAAAATAAGTGATATTTTCAATGATTTCATACTTTTTGTACCTACTTACACAACTTTGTTAATGATCACAAACAAAGAAATAGGTTTTGAGCCAGATGTTATAAAATGGGCCATTTCTGGCATTGTTTCTTATGTCTTGTTATCGTGACTTTCTTTCTGGGTTTCTTTTTTTTTTGTGTGTGGGTTAGTCTCTCTTCGATACCAGTGTTCTTATTTTAATGGCAAATTTTGAAATACTGCAGCACAAAAAATTGGGGTTTTGTGCTTGAATTGAAAAATCGTATTTGATTTCATAAACATTTTCCAAGGATCTTTTATTACCATCAGCCATTAGTTACATGCAACAAGATGTTGTATTATATTGTCAGGAGTCAAAAGAAAACAGTGAATAATTTGTATAGGCTGCTTTGTACAGCACAGTGCTGCCTGTCTTCTAGAATGTTGCATCGCACAAGTATGAAGGTCGTTGTATGAGACTAGACATGTGCAATATTGCGTCATATAATAGAGGCTTTTGATGCATGGTCTCTATAGGGCTTTCATGGGGCTGCACTAATCGGTTGTAAAACCTCGCATCTTGCAAAAGCGGACTTGTAAACACGGTTCCGCTATGCATGCATGCATTGCTCACACCCTGTTTCAAACATGTCACAGTGTTTGCCCAACCACGTGCAGCCATGTGTATTGCATGAAAAGTTCTAGAAGTATTTCCCTTTTATGGGCAAGCTCTTGCTACTGGTAACAAACGAAAAATGCAATTTTTTTCTGATGATTTTAGTTTAGAATATAGAGTTCTTGGCTAAATATCCTCGGCCAATGCTGGATTATAGGCACCAAATGTAATCTGTAGCATTAGAGCAGGAACATAGGACGAGATAGAAGTTTGGTAAGACTCCCTTTCTTTTGAAAGCACAGTCAGAGAAAAGACCAATGCAAGATCCGTAGCTGCAGGTATCACACAGTTGAGGTAGATCTTCTGTTTCACACGTCGAGAGCTGCTTGTGCAAGTTCCACACCAAGTCACAGGTGACTTGGGGTGAAGTGTGCTTTTAGTGTTCTTTAGTTTAGCAATAAGCCTACTGATAAAAAAGTTCTGGCAAAATATCTTCTCTATATATTGCATATCCTTATTGACGGTCTATTTTACACATATTGATAGAAAATAAACCTTTTCTTCAGGTATTTATGTATCTCGTACTCAAATGTTGATTGAGAATGTTTTGAACGTACCGTATTTATTTGAATCTAAGGTGGCCTTTATTCTAAGTTGACCCCCGAGATTTTGGAAGGTCAGAAAATAAAGGAGATAAGCAGTAAAGAGCCACAAAATGCAAATGGCATTTGTTACCAGTATCGGGCGCCACACAGGGAATTGTTCCAGCTCAGTTGCCATCATCACTGGGCTCATTATTTTTCATTGTCATTCTGGGCCGCTATTTTGTAGCGATGCCTTATGCCTTTTTCTATGCTATTCTTATCATCCACCACACACGGCCGCCTGATCCTGTTGATAATGCGGGCAGACCGTCACTCTGACCACTGGCCAAGCGCGAAAAGCCTGAAAAAGCATAGAATCGAAAAAGGCATCGCTACAAAATACCGGCCCTGAGCTCTTTGTCGCTGTACAAAGCACACTCTTCAATGGCATCAAGTGCATTTAAAATGCAGCACTTTTGAAATGCACGTCTAGGAGTCAGGGATGTACCAGGCTGTAACAATAAAGCTTACCATTAGCCCAACGGATGCAAGCTTCATACAGCCTTTTGGGGTTAGCTGGTGCATTTCTTCTGTCAACCGGTATTTGTAAAACTTCTGCAGCCCATTCATAATTTCTTGAGGGCTATGGATGAGCTTTCCTCGTCTATGAAATACGGGTAAACATTGCTTGGACAAGCTCAGCTTGTCCAAAGCTCAACCAGTCCCTTCACCAGATCTAGCCATTTTGAGCTGATATGCGCCGTGCATACAATGCGCGCTAATGATCTTGTCCGCAAAGTTTTAAATCGCTACTCACCGTGGAAAAAGCTGAAATTTCAAACTGTATACACAGGTTAGCCCTTCTCCTCAGGGCTGACGTATATGGTCAAGCACGTCTATATACATGTATATGCTGTGACATCTCTCATCTCTCAGCGAGCCAAACACAACAGCTCGTGTGCAGTAACATCAGCGGAAGTGTGCAGGTAGATAATTGGTGGACATTTAGAGTTACAGAATGGGTGCCAAGAGAATGGAAGCACAGTTGAGGACGAGAAAATTAGGTGGGGCGATAGAATTGGGAAATTTGCAGGGGCAAGTTGGAATAAGCTAGCACAAGACAGGACTAATTGGATATTGTTGAGAGGCCTTTGTCCCGCATTGGACATAAAAATAGCCCGATGAAGAAGATTCAAGAAGGTATACTTTTGTAAGCAAACCTTCTCCAGAATGAAAAAGCAGTTTTATTTATCACATTACTTGGTCAATTCTGAATATTTAATTTACCTATTTAATCTATTTCAGCTATTGTACCTCTGTGTATGACGAAAGGCTGAAAAGTCACAAGCTTAAGTTTCTTCGAAATCATTGAGCAGCTTTTGACATTGTTCTGTTTATTGCACTGTACTGTTATACAATGGACAAAAAACGACACACAGGACACACAGGTGTTTCAACTGTTTATTATTTGCTAGTGCATGTCAAATATATACCACGATAGGGTGACTGAAAGTGAATTTAAAAAACTTGAAATAAAAGACGAAAATGTAAACAATCTACGCACATCTGATTTTAACAATGACAAGTATGACTTGATCTAATATTTGCCTATGAATTTAAAAGCTGTTTCTCCCAGTGCCACAGAAAGGGTGCTATTGTGGCTTCACGAGTCATTTTGTATCACGATAGGGACACCTGGCAACATGTTCTGGCAACGTTTCTGCAGCAGCAACTTTCGATGCTTTTTTTGGGTGACCCCTTCCATGTTCACAACTCAGAAGTAGTTCTTGACTTCATCGATAGAGCACAACCAGTCAAGTACCTTTCCATAGATGCAAAACAACTTTCTTGCAGTGTTCCACAAGAAGCAGCCTTGCAAGCTGTTGAAGAATCCATCAATTCCTACGGGGCAGTGAAGTTCTAGAATTATAGTGTATTGAGTGTTCATTCCTTTTCGAATCTATTAAGCTTATGCCTTGAATCACTGTTCTCTATGTTGCAGGAATTGGTGTTTTTACAGAAAGCCGGGATCTGTATAGGGTCATGTTTAGCTCCAGTCATCATCATCAGCCTGGTTACGCCCACTGCAGGGCAAAGGCCTCTCCCATATTTCTCCAACAACCCCGGTCATGTACTAATTGTGGCCATGCCGTCCCTGCAAACTTCTTTATCTCATCCGCCCACCTAACTTTCTGCCGCCCTCTGCTACGCTTCCCTTCTCTTGGAATCCATTCTGTAACTCTTAATGACCATCGGTTATCTTCCCTCCTCATTACGTGTCCTGCCCATGCCCATTTCCTTTTCTTGATTTCAACTAAGATATCATTAACTCGCGTTTGTTCCCTCACCCAATCTGCTCTTTTCTTATCCCTTAACGTTACACCTATCATTCTTCTTTCCATAGCTCGTTGCGTCGTCCTTAATTTAAGTAGAACCCTTTTCGTAAGCCTCCAGGTTTCTGCCCCGTAGGTGAGTACTGGTAAGACACAGCTGTTATACACTTTTCTCTTGAGGGATAATGGCAACCTGCTGTTCATGGTCTGAGAATGCTTGCCAAACGCACCCCAGCCCATTCTTATTCTTCTGATTATTTCCGTCTCATGATCCGGATCCGCAGTCATTACCTGACCTAAGTAGATGTATTCCCTTACGACTTCCAGTGCCTCGCTGCCTATTGTAAATTGCTGTTTTCTTCCGAGACTGTTAAACATTACTTTAGTTTTCTGCAGATTAATTTTTAGACCCACTCTTCTGCTTTGCCTCTCCAGGTCAGTGAGCATGCATTGCAGTTGGTCTCCTGAGTTACTAAGCAAGGCAATATCATCAGCGAATCGGAAGTTACTAAGGTATTCTCCATTAACTTTTCTCCCCATTCCTTCCCAATCCAGGTCTCTGAATACCTCCTGTAAACACGCTGTGAATAGCATTGGAGAGATCGTATCTCCCTGCCTGACGCCTTTCTGTATTGGGATTTTGTTGCTTTCTTTATGGAGGACTATGGTGGCTGTGGAGCCGCTATAGATATCTTTCAGTATTTTTACATACGGCTCATCTACACCCTGATTCCGTAATGCCTCCATGACTGCTGAGGTTTCGACAGAATCAAATGCTTTCTCGTAATCAATGAAAGCTATATATAAGGGTTGGTTATATTCCGCACATTTCTCTATCACCTGATTGATAGTGTGAATATGATCTATTGTTGAGTAGCCTTTACGGAATCCTGCCTGGTCTTTTGCTTGACAGAAGTCTAAGGTGTTCCTGATTCTATTTGCGATTACCTTAGTAAATAGTTTGTAGGTAACGGACAGTAAGCTGATTGGTCTATAATTTTTCAAGTCTTTGGCGTCCCTTTTCTTATGGATTATTAGGATTATGTTAGCGTTTTTCCAAGATTCCGGTAGGCTCGACGTTATGAGGCATTGCGTATACAGGGTGGCCAGTTTCTCTAGAACAATCTGCCCACCATCCTTCAACAAATCTGCTGTTACGTGATCCTCCCCAGCTGCCTTCCCTCCTTGCATATCTCCCAAGGCTTTCTTTACTTCTTCCGGCGTTACCTGTGGGATTTCGGATTCCTCTAGACTATTTTCTATTCCATTATCGTCGTGGGTGTCACTGGTACTGTATAAATCTCTATAGAACTCCTCAGCCACTTGAACTATCTCATCCATATTAGTAATGAAGTAGCTGAGTAATATTAGCAGCTCCAGTACTGTGCGACATATGTCAATTAGTGGGTTGCGAATATAAACATTTTGGAATACGAATTAAAAACAAATACGCTTCATATATCGAATTGAATACCGAACAATAATTGCACATGCATTTATTAGCAAGTTGGGTTAATTTGTTATGTTGGAACATTGCAGTTGCATTGTCAATGTTAAAAAACTAAGCTAGTTAGCCATTATACTCAAGTATTGTGTATTTGGCTCATGTCAACTTTGAAAATTCAGTAATTCCCACTAACTGTCCTCGCCAGCCTTTGCCTTAATACAGTCGATCCCGCATTTAACAGCCGCACTTAAGACGAACTTTCGCTTGAAACGAATGAGAACCGTGCGACCATCAAAATAGACATTATTTGAATAGCATAAAATCGCACGTATAAAGAACGTCTTTGAGCCCTGCCAATCAGTTACAGCGGACAGACAGCATAAACCTTCGCCGCGATGCGAAATAACGACGACCTTCGACCGCCTTGCACGCACGGTCTGTTTTCCCAAGCCTCCTCAGAGGCGAACTGTCCGTTTCATGCCCCTCTACCTTCTTCCTGCCGTCACACACTGCCCACGAGTGTCGGCGTTTGGCTTCCAAGATTGCCCTCCTGCCTGTCCTGGCAACTCCACTCCCCTCTCCTCACTCCTTGCGACTCCCTCGCTGTCTCGACGTGCGCATTACTGCGCCGGCTGAAGTTCAGAAGTTTTGTTTTCCGGCCATTGCTGTGGGAGAGGGGGGCAATGCAGGCCTCTCCACACTAGTCTTCATGCTTCCTCCCTTTCGCGCTTCGTTCTAGTCGGGCCCTAGTTGTAATTCAGGATGGCGGACGGGAATGCCATGCCTGCAGCAGTCATGAAACAAAAAGCGCTTAACATCGCACAACGAAGCGAGCAATTTTGAAGGAAGTGTCTCAAGGTTCTAAAAACTGCGAGTTAAAGAAGTACAACTTGTTTAAATCAACCATCTCGACGATTCTAAAGAACAAGGAAAAGATCGCCAGCTCTGCCGCCGACTCGATGAACAGAAAGTGCCTGCGGAAGGCCACATGTGCAGATGTAGAGGATGTGCTGCTTAAGTGGCTTGCTGACGCACAGTCGCGCAGTGTTCCAATAAGTAGACCAATGATGCTGGGCGAAGCCAAAAACATTGCTTTCCTGCTAGATTTTCCTGACTTCTGCCCAGGCAATGGCTGGCTACATCGATTGAAAGTGTGGCATGGGATTGTTTTTCAATCGATTGTCGACAAGGCAGCTTTGGTAAGCGTTGGTAACCGACCAAGACGTTGCCACTTGGCTTGTAAGAAACCATCATCATCATTTATTGTCCCTTAGAGAAGTGGTTCTTGAGGGGAAGGAGAAAAGGCTAGCACTATTTTCTGCAACCCATGCGGGAGCACGGCTCAGCGCCAGCAGGGTGGAGGGGATGGGGTTAAAAGAGAGAGCGGGTAGGAGGGAGAAAGGTAGAGGGTCGTAGAGATGGAAGCGAAGTAGTGGCCGATCAGGAAGCCCGAGGTGGTGGGATGGCCGTTCGTCCATCCGTCTTTGTAGAAATGTCCTATAGTCTCGCCGAGAGCCCCGACGAGTCGAGGTACTCGACGACACTTAGGAAGGCTGGTAGCTGATTACGACAGGGGAAGAGGATATCTTCCTGTCGTGAACGTGGGGGCCCCAGGTGGTGGAACTCTTGCAGAAGTCGACCGCAGTGCTGCAGGTGAGCAGGGCAGGCCAACAGGAGGTGTTCCAGAGTTTCTGGTTCACCACAGGAGGCACAGGCTTGTCCCTTGAGGAACCTTTTCAGGGTAGTACATAAGGGGAAGAGGGGGCAATAGCATCAATAAACACTACGGTCATTATTATACCATGGTTAACTTATTTGTACAAGAATAAACAAAACTTAGTATACATGCTAGTAGATGATGGGCAAGAAAAATTAAAAACAAGACAAAGTAAAATACGAACCGGCAGTAGAAAGGGCAACACAACTGGCAGTATAACAGAGCAGTAAAAAAGGTAGACGTTGGAGTAACAGCATAGTAGTGGTAGGTTAAGGGTTTAAAAACATGACAATAGGTGCCTAAATTTACCTGGATCACTTTCATTTACTATGCTATTGGGTAGTGCATTCCACAGTACAATAGCACTAGGCAAGAAAAAGTTGTTGAAGGCATTAGAGGAACCATGAAGACGTTGTAGACTTAGGTTGTTAAAGAGACGTTTAGAAGAGCGGTTGGGTGGAAGTAGAAGAGTGTTCCTGAGATGTGGGAAATTATAATAGAGTTAGTGGAAAAGGGAAAGTTGCGAAATCTTCCTACGAAGTGTTAGACTAGGGATGCTGAGGGATGATTTAGTGCCGCTTACACTTGTATACCAGTCATAGTCTGAAGCGATGAAACGTGCTGCACGATTCTGCACTGCTTCGAGCGAGTTGTTAAGGTAAGTATGGTGAGGGTTCCAAATTTGTGAGGCATACTCAAGTTTAGTCCGAATGAACGTTAAATAGGCGAGCTTGCATACGGGAACAGGAGACAGAAAAATCAATCTTTTGAGTAGGCCAAGGGATTTAGAACAGTCGTTTATAAGTTGAGCTATGTGTGCAGACCACGTAAGCTGATTAGTGATAGTAACGCCTTGATCATGGTAAGATTCAACTTGAGTGAGGGCGATGGAATTAAGAGAGTACTGGTGGTTAATGATTTCCCGCTTGTGAGTTACACACATGTACATACTTGCACTTGGCAACGTTGAGGGACATGAGCCAAAGAGAGCAGCAATTTGCTATTTTGCTTAGGTCTTCCTGGAGTATTAGTTAGTCATTATGGAAGGGTATCTGCCGATACAGGATGCAGTCATCAGCGAATAACAGGATTGATGAAAGAATGCTGTTAGGGAGGTCATTTATAAAAATGAGAAACAAATGAGGCCCGAGCACAGAGCCCTGTGGTACACCTGACAGGACTGGACTACTTAACGACTTGAGGTTGTCGATGTCAGTGTGTTGTGAGCGGTTTGTGAGAAAATATTCAATCCAGGACAATACAAGTGGGTCAATATTAAGACAAGCAAGTTTCACGGTAAGACGTATATGGGCGACACGATCAAACGCCTTTGCAAAGTTAAGATAACATTGGTTTGAAAACGGGACCCAAGGTGGAGGTGAAGGTCTGTGGTGAACTCGAACAGTTGTGTTTCACATGAGTGGCCTCGTCTAAATTGATGTTGATTGGGAAAGAAAAAAGAGTTCTTGTCTAAATGAGATGCAATGCTGGAGTACAATATATGCTCTAGAATTTTACAAGGTATGCAGGTTAAGGAAATAGAGTGCTAACTACATGGACTGGAACGACTACCGGATTTGTGCATAGGTACAACACTGCTAATTTTCCAATCATTTGGAATAGTGGAAAAGGCAACAGATTGAGTGAAAATCAATTTCAAGGAGCGGCTAGATTGCGATTTGGTGCCCTTTAAAGCTTTAGCCATTATGCTATCTGGGCCTGGCGCACTGGAAAGTTGTAAGGTTATTGATTAAATTGGAGATTCCTTGAGTAGTTATAGTAACAGCCAGCATTTCTGAATAGTGAGTAGGTGGCAACATAAGAATATTAGTAGGAGGTTCATTAGTGAAAACTGAGCAAAAATAAGAGTTCATGACATTGGGACGCTGATTCACTGAAACAGGAGACCCATCCAAGTTGATCAACGCGATACTATGACATGAAGTATGTTTAAGTGATAATGAGTTCCAGAATTTGCGAGGGTTGCCACGCAGAATGCTCAACAGGTCCTGGTGGAAATATTTGCATTTAGATTGCATCAGCAAACTTGTCTATTCCCGCAATACCGTAAAGTATTTTCCCCATTTTTGCGGATTGTTGCTTCGTTTGAATCCGCGAAAAATTGTTTTTTTTTTTTTACTAGATAGTTTTTTAAGGTTGTTTGAATACCAGGGTCGGCCAGGATCCCTGCGAATACGTGCAAGAGGAACATGAGCATCAAGAAGAGACAGAAGTTTATGTTTATAGAGTAACCAGTTTTGCTCAACTGTTCCGGAGGAGACTGATTTGTGGAAGTTGACAAAGAACGATTCTAGCTGATTGTTAATTTCTGGAAAGTTTGCTTTATTGTAATCTTGGATGTATTTAATAGACGGCTGGTGGGTAGGAAGCTCTATAGCTATGTTAAAAAACGAAATGTTGTGATTGCTAACACCTTTAACATACTGTAAAGAATTAATTAGTTCATTATTGGTAGCAAGTACTAAATCAAGAATGTTAGTACTGCGAGCAGGTCTGGTAACTACTTGGCTAAGGTTGTACATAAGAACTGCTTCTAGGAAATCTTTGGATGCGCGGGTTGAAGCAATGCAGTTTTCCCAGTCAATATCCGGAAAATTGAACTCGCCGCACAGCACGAGATTAGCACGAGGAAAATGAAAGATTTGATTGGATATGATGGAATTAAGTTCGTTTGTAAGCGAAATGTCTCAATCAGGGTGACGGTAACAAAAAGCAGTATGGTAGTGCTTGTCGGCAGTACTATATTGAGGCAAAGGATCTCGTGGTGACCTTCAGTAGATAAGTGAGAAGAGACTAGCCATTGTTTAACAAATGCCAAGACCCCCTCCCCGACGATCGATCCTATCGTGCCTATAAATGGTATACAATTGGTTGTTCAGAATTTCATGGTCCTCAATATCAGAGTTTAGCCATGACTCTGTGATAACAATAATGTCAATGTCATCATCCATGATGATTGTTTCCAGTGTTTCTTTTTTTGGCATGAAGCTTCGAGCATTAGTTAGCGTAACTCTCATCGTATGAAACATGGGGCTCCTTGACGGCACATAACTGGGTAGGGTAGAGTAGGAAAATGGAAGATTTGCAATTAGAGTTGATGGCTACTTTGTTAGTTCTATGACTGAATCAGACTCGGCGTCATAGGCAAACTGTTTGCCTTCTATGATGGGTCTGTCAAAATGAATATTAAATTGGGAGCCCGTTTGTACGAGGGCTGTTTTTTTTTTTTTCAACCTCCGATCGCTCCGTGCAGACGCTACGCGGGCAGCAGAAGGCGGACATGCGCTGTAGGCGACTGCGCAGCTCTCGCACTGCACACTCCGCCGTTGTTGACATTCAGGCGTCAGTCGGCATTGTGCTACAGCCACGTAAACATGGCTGCCATTATTGTTGCTCCCGCCCAGTGTGAATTGCGAAGTGTTATTCGCTTTCTACAGGCTGAAGGCCATGGTGCTGCAGAAATCCATCGAAGAATGAGTCGAGTGTATGGGGACAACTTCATGAGTGATGGTGTTGTGCGTGAATGGTGCCGAAATTTTAAAGATGGACGTAATGATGTGCATGATGAAGGGGGCCAAGGACGCAAATCTGTCGTTTCAGATGACGTGGTTCAACGAGTTGACAGAATGGTTAAAGAAAACCGCAGATTCACCATTACTGCTTTATCTACGGAATTTCCAGAAGTTTCATGGTCTGTTTTGTACTCTATTGTTACTGAACGGTTACGCTACAAAAAACTTTGTGCACGTTGGCTCCCAAAAATGTTGACGGACGGCCACAAAACTCGACGAATGGTGTCAGCTTTGGAGTTCCTTGAGCATTATCAGGATGAAGGAGACAACCTTTTGAAATCAATCGTGACTGGGGATGAAACCTGGATTCAATACGACACACCGGAAACAAAACGACAATCACAACAATGGATGCATTCAAATTCACCAAACAAACCAAAGAAATTCAAAAATACCTTCAACAACAGAAAGACCATGGCTACTGTGTTTTGGGATCAACAAGGTGTGTTGCTTGTGGAGTTTATGGAGCCCGGAACCACAATCACTGCAGCTGTTTATTGTGAAACATTACGTTTGCGTAGAGCCTTTCAGAACAAACAAAGAGGAAAGCCGACCGCTGGAGTTGTTCTGATCCATGACAATGCCCATCCGCACACTGCTGGAGCAACTCAACGGCTTCTCGAACATTTTGGATGGGACATTATCGATCATCCGCCATACAGTCCAGACTTAGCACCCTGTGACTTTCATCTTTTTCCTGGACTGAAGACGTGGCTTGGTGGGAAGCGCTTTCAAACCAATGGTGACCTTCAAACCAACGTCAAGGACTACTTGAATTCATTGGCGGCAACTTTTTTTGAAGAGGGTATTGCAAAGCTTGTCCACAGATATGACAAATGCCTCATCTCTTCGGTGATTATGTCGAAAAGTAAGCGTAACTGTACTAATCTTTTGGTAATAAAATTATTGTTTTAGATGAACTTGTCTTTTATTTATAGCCTATCTGAGGTTGAAAAAAAAAAGGGCCCTCGTATACCAAACGAATATAACTTTTTCCAGGTTGCGCTCACATGCGTAGAGAAATCCTCATGAACTGCGAAAGAGGTGCCTTTAAGTTTGGAAGCTGCTTGAAGAATGGCGGTTTTATCTTTAAAATGTGTGAATTTGACAATGATGGGATGATTTCTGTTTTTCTGGAAGCGACTTAGTCTGTGTTCACACTCTAAATCAGCCATTGCAATGGAAATGTTAAGCTTCTCTGATAAGAATGAGGTTACGCGCATTTCTGATTGTGCCCAGCTTTCGTTGTTAGCATCGAGAATTCCCAAGAACAGCAGGTTGGAATGCGTTTGTAGGTTTTCCGCATCATCACATTTTGCGCCAGCGCTTTTAATTGGCAACCCAGATTAGCGGCGGAGTCACTTGTGCCATAAGAAGGCTGTGAGTGCTGTGATTGATTTTCATCAAGTCTTTTTTCTAAGATATGAACTCAAGCAGAAAGTGTGCTAATCGTAACTTCAATGTTAGTTTGCGAAGTACGGATTAGTGCGAGTTCATTTAGCACGGTGCTTTGGAAAGATTCTAAACAAGATAGTGCTTTGGAAATAGATTCAAGTGAAGAAACAGTGCCTGTAACAGGGCCGGGGTTCAATTCTACATCGCCAGCCAGTATAAGCAGAAGAGGTACAACGTGAAAAGTAATGTAACAGGAGCACAACAACTTGCATAATTGATTGTGACAACTGTCAATGATCTCATGGGGCCACGACACCACAATTAGAAAACGGTCATTAAAACGGAAGCAGCTTGTGTTTGCAAGGTAACTAATCTGCAGAAAGAATGGCAGTTGCATGACCATGTTCCATATGGTGGCGTGCCCTGACTGGCTGAGAAACAGTTCTGGGCTAAGTAGCAGCTGGGACGGGCGGCCGTACTGATAGTGCAGCCAGGTTGCCAGACGGGAAGTGCGTTCATGGCCAGGAACGGAGGCAAAGTGATGAGTCGATGATCCAGTTCGGTTTGGACGGGCAGGTATTCTGATTGAGATGGCAGGTGGCAATGAAACATACAGGCTACCTCGCTACGCACGAAGCAGTTGGGTGAAGCGGCGATAGCCCACTGAAGGGCGGCCTGCAGAAAGAACGGCACTTGCATGACCATGTTCCATACGGTGGCATGCCCCAACTGGCCTAGAAACAGTTCCGGGCTAAGTAGCGGCTGGGGTATAGTGGCTCGGGCAGGGCGGCCACACTGTTAGTGCAGCCAGGATGCCAGATGGGAAGTGCGTTCATGGCCATGAATGGAGGCAAAGTGATGAGTCGATGATCCGCTTCAGGTTGGATGGGCAGGGACAGCATTCCAATTAAAAAAGCAGGTGGCAATGAAGCATCCAGGCTACCTCGCTACACACGAAGCAGTTGGGTGAAGGGGCGATGGCCCACTGAAGGGCGCCTGCAGAAAGAATGGCAGTTGCGTGACCATGTTCCATATGGTGGAGTGCCATCAAGGCATTACTGCAAACTACACGGAGCAGGACGTGTATAACACAGACAAACCTGTGTTATCTTATCAGATGCCGCCGGACAAGACGCACGCCATGAAAGGCGACTCGTGCTGGCGGCAAACACACTGGTTGGGATGACTTTATTTCTGCTGATGAAGATACTGATATTGCGAAACCGTGAACAGACGAGGGCATCGCTTGTAAAGTGCGGGTGAAGAGCAACCAGAAGTAATCGGATTACGATGTAACTTTGGTGCCAGAACCCATGAAAGAAGCCCGTGAATACACGCAAAGTGCCTCGAGCGGGCAGTCGCGTGGCAATTTTGTGTATATTCGCGAGCTTGCTTCACGTTCGGAAAAGCACTTACTTGTTGCACGTATTGAGCAACGGAAAGCTGTATCAGGAGTTTTTCATGTTGCTCTACGACTTTCTCATTGACGCTTTTCATCTAATTAAAATGATTGAGAAGTTGATTATTTAATTAAGGCAGGTTATCTGATTAGACAGATTGCAAAATATAACCTGAGTATCTACAAGTGACGGCAAACAACATTGCCTTGGTTTTGTCATGCTACGAAACATCTGCATATTTTTTAAAGTTTGGCCCAAGTTAACTTAAACACCCTGTGTATGACTTTCCTTCTGGTCGAAGGGCTGATGTTAAGGCGTGTGTAAGCTTTAAATCTCCTTCAAAGCGTCAGATTATTTTTTGGTTGTGCAGTGAAGGAATGAAAGAAACATTCTTTGTCAGAGACAACGTAAGTTCAGAGCTGTCTTGCTCGAGGCGCACACCTGAACCATCCCAAGGCGAAAGCGCGTATAATTCGCACCATCCGGAAAATGAAGGCCTTGCCGCCTTGCAGGGACCACAGCGAGATTCTACTAAGTCCTCACATATGAGCAGAAATAAGAGGCACTCGAAGGAAGAAGCACCTAAGAGACGGCTTCTGTTGCTTGGCAACAGCCGGCTAGGTGAAGCATGCACAGAGCACAGCCCACCCATAAGGAACCTCCTGCGAGGAACTGCTTTGTCTGTAACATGGGACCAACGTCGCATCTACTGAAAAAGAGAAAAGAAAAAGCTTTGGCTGTTCTGTCGTAGCTTGTCAGAGCGCACTGGTGCTTTTAATGTGTTGGTTACCGGCGTTATATAGTTCGTAATTTGTCTCCTGTACATGTGGCACAATGAATGCAGCTGTATTAAGAGATAAGCTCGCTACCGGGAAGCTAAAGCTTGTCTCCAAGCAAGTAAAGAAAAGCCAGATTTGGAAACATTTCCTGTAAGTTGTCGACGTGCACACCTTATCACTAGTAGGGCATCACCAGAAAGCTGCAAAGCTTTCTTCGCATATGATGGTGGGAAGACGGGAACGTCGCACCTGAACCATAAGTGCAAGGCTGCAGATGACACCTCTGCCATTACTTGGTTCTTCACCGAGAAGCAACCCCAAGTTTCATCTACAATTAAGGGGAATCTGATGACTGCTTGCGTCAAGTGGCGCACAAAAGATATGCGGCCATTTGACGTTGTTTGCGATGACGGATTCCTAAAAGTTGTTGACGAACTGATCGCTATCAATGCCAAGTACGGGAGCATATCCGCGAAGACCGTGATTCTGCACCCTACGATGTTGTCTCACAGGGTGTCCGAAGTTGCAAACGAACCCCGAGAAGCGGGGATGCCTGATATCCAGTCAGCAATGAAGGAAGGTCGCTGCTCGATGACCCTTGACATGTGGACCAACGACTACAAGAAAGTAGCCTATATCACTGCAACGGCGCACGTGAGTGTGAAATGGGAACTGAGGAGCCTTGTTTTGTTCACAAGCTACTTTCCCCCCGAGAGAAAAGTGGGAGAGAACATCCGTAAGGAGGTTGTACAAAGGAGCGCGAAGTTGGGGATTGTTGAAGGCATGTTAAGCAATGTGGTGTTCGTGACAGACCAGGGTGCCAACGTAATTAGCGTGCTGCATCCGTATGCCAGAATGAACTGCTGTGCTCACGTCTTAAACAGCGTTCTTCGGAACGCATTTGATGACGGGTACCTCGCTCAGGAATGCCTGACCTTTTGGAACAACTGCAAAAAGTGAAGGCTGTCGTGACCTTTTTAAAACAGAGCAGACTGACGAGCCAGCTACCACATGGTGTGTGCCAGAAGATATGCACGCGGTGGAATTCGAAGCTTGCCATGATCAAATCCGTGCTAACTCAGTGCGATGCAATAGAGAACCTTCTGGATTCAAGGGGCAATCTACTCTTGGATGACCTCAATAAGGCCTTGTTGACAGAGGTCGTCAAATTCTTGGAGTCCTTGGAGGCCAGCGAAAAGCTTGAGCAGGACAAAGTTGTAACGCTGCCCCTTGTATTGATGTACTACACAAAACTGAAGAAGCACCTTACTGCTGCTTCGACAGACTCACGAGAAGTGTGCAAGCTCAAGCCGAGGACGCTAGAATTTCTTCAAATAAACATGGCCATAGGACAATTTCAGAAAATGGCAACGATCTTGTGGCCGCCCTTCCTCCATCTCCGCGTGCTTGATGATCAGGAGAGGAAAACTGTTCACGACAGAGTACGCAAATTGTTTATTGATGTACATCTGTGTTTTCCACAAGGAGAAACAAGCAGAGACCAGCTGGATAATGGAACCCCAGTGAAGCGTACATTCCTTGACGAATTTAAGGAGTGGCACGATGCAGCGAAAACTCAGCCAGCCAACAGAGAGCTTGACAGTTACCTTCGGGACAGTGACTCCTGTGAGGACATTGAGAAACTGCTTGAATGGCGGAAAGCCCAGTGTAGGAAATACCGAGGGCTTTCATTTCTTGCAAAAAAATACTTTGCGAGCGCCAGTAGCGAACGCAATTTTAGTGCAGCTGGGTACGTACTCCAAGAGAGGAAGACCTGCTTGAAGCCGGAGAGCCTGGACAGCCTGCTGTTTTTACACAAGAACATGTAAATTTTTGCCTTTTGCTGGCCTTTTCAGACTCCTATTCCTGTGGTATCGTTTTCGGGTGCAGTCTTTTTGTGTCACTGAGTTTTGTTTTAAGCATACCTTGTATCTTATTTCATTAAAAAAGAAGAAACCTTTTATCTGGAATAATATCAAGTGTGTTGCGGGAGAGGTTGATTATATAATTACATTGTACGTGGCGATTACGTGTCGACGTTAGAATATGAATGATTTATATTTCAACTTCCTTTGCTGCTTAAATATAAAAAATATAATATATGAAAAAGCTTTTTTATCTTGCTGCAACAAATTATTATTCAAGAGCCTCTTTTAAAAAATTGTGTAAATGTTTCCAACTCGAGTGTAGGAAAGAGCATCAAAGAAAATGTCCCGGGTTTGCTTCTATCCGATTTTCCATTTTAGTTGTACACTCCTAAATAAATTTTGTTGCTATGTTTTACTGTCGCTATACTTTTACTGTAATGACTTTCATGTACCACATGTACATGTACCACATTTCATTTATATTCCTTGGTATTACGTGCCAAAACCACAATATGATTACGAGGCACGCCATAGTGGGGACCGCATTAATTTCAACCATCTGGAGTTCTTTAACGTGCACCTAAATTTAGTACACGGGTAATCTTGCATTTCGCCCATATCGAAATGCGGCTGCCGTGGCCGCGGGAATCGCACCCGCGTCCTGGGGCTTAACAGCGCAACAGCTTAACCGCTGAGCTACCACCGCGGGTAAAGCAACATTTCGATGCATGTGCACACCAGATTTTCTGTCTGAACGCCCGCTACAAAGCGCAAGGCATCAATAATAATCATCAACAACAAATATCCTCTAGCAGGCCCGGGCCGGGCCGGGTCCTGGCTTGGAACCATGGGCCCGGGCTGAGCCCGGGCCAGGGCCAGGACCGGGTTGGGTATCACGGGCCTGGGCTAGGCTCAGGCTTCATAAAGCGGGCCCGAGCCGAAAAATTAGGCCCGTGCAGTGCTCTACCACTTACTACGAACTTCAGGGCATAACGTACAGACTCCACGTAATGCTCAGGCTCGGTATAAACAGGCTCGACTGTAAACCCCATCAGGTGCCCGTCAACTCAGAAGCATTTGACCCTATGCCAGGCGTCACTCATCACACTTGCTGTCAAGCACTAAGCTTACAATTAGGTGTGGCACTCAAAAAAAAAAAATAATGAGCCATTCCACTCTCTGAACGTAGATTAACAGCGACGCTGATCCGATTGGCATTGAGCTTCAGAAGATGCGCTGGCACATGTGGATACATGTAACAGTTCGTTGAGAAACATGAAAGCACATCCTTTAGCAGAGCATCTGTACATGCATTGTGCTGAACCAAGGCACGTTAGCCTTTGTCAGCGCCTCCTTACATGTGCCACTGACTGGAAACTCCCCAACGTTCTCGCCGGGAAAGCAGCGCGTCAACACATCCACCACCTTCTGCTGTCGCTCTTCTGACCGTATACCATTGATTTCCGAGAGGTCATTATCGAACCATAGTAAGTCACATACTCGGCAGCTTGATCCGAAGTTGCGATCGAGAAAGTCTCTTTGGAACCTTGTGTAGGCACCATCGAATCCCCACCCTGTGACCTCATGGTGTCGACATTTCTTTGCGGCTTTCTCAGCGTTGCGATATGTGTCGTCGGCTCTTGCTCGTCGCTTACGTATCACACCGTATGCACGCTCTTTTCGGGCCGCCGCGTTGCCAAAACATCAGTGGTCTCTCTCCCGCCACTGCTCTCCCTGTCACTCCTCGTAGATACGCTGCTCTTCAGGCATACAGATCATGCATGGCCTTCCAATAGCAACAGTGGAGCGAAATGGTACCAAAAATTCCCCTTGGTCGTCATATCAGGTGCACACTACGTAACTCACTACATCATGTATTCACAGAGAGATAGCTGTGACGGAGCGCCGTTTCAGACACAGGTGGCCGTTAAACGGAGCTCTGTTAAAGTAAAGGCTGCTGTATGTCACAGTTGTTATTAGGGATAACTTCGGCACAAAAGAAAGCACAGTTCAGACTCAAACAGATCAAGCAACAACAGAGAAGCCTGACAGATCAAAATTTATCATAGAAAGCTTGTATTGGAAAAAAGCAGAAGAAAATGTCCCTAATAACACGGCGGCAGGACCAGATGAAATCCCAATACAGCTTATTGAAAAGCTCAGTCCAAAAAGCAAGGCACTGCTGACTAATGCCATATAGCAAGTGATTATATTGAAGAAAATTCTGGTTGGATGGCGTGAAAGCAAGATAAACGTCATCTACAAAAGAAAAGGTGATAAGGTTAAGATGAGCTCATGCAGGCCAGTTACAGTAACATCGGTTATATATAGAATGGCAATGCAAGCCGCAAAATTGGAACTGTCGAAGTGGGTGGAGAAAAATGATATAGAGGGAACTGCAGAATGGCTTCAGGCCAGGCAGACGCTTAAAGTATAATATGTTTGTACTAACACAGTGCATAGAGATTAGGGTTTAATTTATCCTACATATGTTATGGACAAATGGTGCAACAGAAGCTCCCTGGACTGATGTATGCAGACGACACAGTGCTACTAGCTGATAATAAAAAAGATTTACAGACACTTGCGAATATTTGTGGCAACACAGTGACAATCCTTGGCTTCAAGTTTAGCACAGAGAAATTGGGAATTACGATCTTTAATGAAAAGATGAGTAATTACGTGGTGTCAATTTTAACGTCAAGTCATACCTATAGTGGACCAATATAAATACCTCAGCGTATACATAAACGAAGGAAAGACTTACTGAAGTACCCACCAAAAGAATCTGAAAATAAAGGGGAAACGGAAGGCTGCAATTATGAAACACGGAGCACTGTGGGGCCACAATAAGTATGTGGTGGTGCATGGAAACTGGAAAGGAGTTATGGTGTCACTGCTAATGTTCGCAAATGCCATTCTATGCTTAAAATCAGATATCTTGTCAGAGTTGGAAGCTCACCAGATATGGGTAAGGCCAGTTGGCTTTGGGAGCTTATGGTAAAACCACAAATGAGGCAGTGCAGAGTGACATTGGTTGGGCCTCTTTTGAAGTTGAAGAAGCACAGAGCAAAATTAGTATTGAAGAAAGACTCGGGAGCACAGACGAACATAAATGGTGGGCAGCTAAAGTGCACTGGTATGTGTACTTGAAAAGCATGGACACAGAACGCAGGAAGAGGTTGAGGAATGTGCAACCAATTTCAAAGTAACTGAAACAGTAAATAGACTTCCAGGAGTCATCAGAAAGTGAGAGAAAGAGAGACAGTTAATGAGATGCAAAGAATGTAAACAAAAAGGACCATGGAGATTTACAAGAGTGAGGAGAAAGAATTAGAAAAAAATCTGTACTGTAATACAAAGGGCAGTGCCTTGCTATTTGAGGCTTGAGCCGGTTGCCTATGAACAAAAACATACCGGAGCAAATAACCTGAACTAGATGAGGCATGTGTATGCTGCAGCAAAAATCTGGAGACCACACAGCAAATCACAATGGAATACTAAGGGATTCACCTAGTGAGAACCGTAGGTAACCTATACCTTCCAGAAGCACTTGGGTTTAATGTGGACAGAAGTGTCAACCAGTCGTCGGTCGTGATAAGTAGGTGGCGAAAAGAAAAAAAGTAGGGAAGAGATTGATTCGGCTGGATCTCTTAGTCATAGCTAGCAGTACTACGGAGATTTTGAAGAAAAAAAAAAGATTAACTAGATGTATACAAAATGCTAGATAAAAAACATCTGTAGCAAACCTGATTAAATCAAGCAGGCTAGGTGACTGTCACCGCTCTGCTTCAGAGGGGATGTCATTAAACCATCATCATCGATGCAAGCGGCGATATGCGCTTGCTATATGTGTTTACTTTTGTTGTTGCCTCTTTTATCTCACTTTTTAAAGGAGAGTTCTTCCCCGCAGATGCCATGAAATCCTGGATCCTAGCCGTAGACAGCTGTGCTGTAAAAAATATGGGCCCTCGTCTGCAAACGCATTCCCCTTGCTACTGCGAGGCTGGCTTTCCTGTAGTGTTTAGACGTCTGCTGGCTAAGTGTGCTCTAGAGGCAAAATTTCGCTAGCAGTACGAAATCATCACAAAATTAGGCACAAAATTGCCCCAATATTCTTAGACTAAATAGAAACAAATTCTAAGAACCATGCTTCCTCCCACACAGCCAGCACAAGATTCAGTTTGATTCGAATAATTCCATGCAACCGAATATTCGAACATCTCCGAATATTTCATAATACTCAAACTTTTCAAATATTCTCACAACCTTAATTTTTAGCTAAGAGGGACAGGATCATGCAGAAAGAGCTACATAGCCTTGGAGCTTCCAGATGTTTCTGTTATGTTGATAATTTTCCCATTTGTTTTTCATATGACTAGTTTGCAGAAGTTTCTGAAACAGAAAGCGTGGAAATATTTGCACGGGTACACCAAGGGCAGTAGTTTACGATTGAAATGCCAGATAATGATAGCCTCCAATTCTCAGACTGGAAACTGACATTCAGTAACTCACACTTGTTGGGAGTACAAAATGAGAAGTGAAAAAAGCTTGCTCCCTTACAATTCAGGGCATTCTTAGTTAGTAAAATGAGCAATAGCCACCTCGAGCATGGACCAAGGCATCAGAGAATCATGTGATCATAGGATCAACGATAGTATGCAGTGGCAGGTCACGAAGCTTAACGCCATTGGTTATCCTACCACACTTATAGCGTCCATTGCCGAAAAAGGTTTGGGAGGCTTAAGTAACAAAAAGAAAGCAGCTACAAAGGATGGTGTGCGTTAGGCGAAGGTAACTGTGATACCTTATATGTATAAAATTTTACACGGCCTCAACAAGATTGGCAAAAGCCGTGGTGCAAAAGTGGTTTTTCAGCTCCTTTTAAGATGAAAAGCCATGTAAAAGGTAACTAACGACACGGAAAAACCAGCCCAAAACAAATATGAAATTAAGCATGCAAACAGGCTTTGGGAATGTGTCGACAACATTGTCTACAAGATCCCTTCCACCTGTAGAAATTCATGCACAACACAGACATCCCGATGTAATAACATTAGGTTATGCGAGCATAAGTATGCGACAGGAATGCTCCAGTCAACAGGAAATTTGGCGACACACAGCGCATGATGTGGCTGCAAGCCTATCTTCAGCGAAACCAAGGTTTTGGCTCGCTGCAGCTTTAAAGAAGCACATGAAATCTTCCAAGCACATGTCGTGATAAAAAATGATTCAGGAAACCATGTTTTCACACCTTTTGTGGTCGTGTGAGAAACAGCTTTTAAATTCATAGATGAATGTTTGATCAAGTCATACTTGTCATTGTTAAAATCAGATGTGCGTAGATAGTTCCATATTTGCTTTTCATTTCATGTTCTTTTAATTAGGTTTCAGTCACCCTATTGTGTATATATCTAGCATGCACTAGTCAGACAGCAGGTTGCCATTATCCCTCAAGAGAAAAGTGTATAATAGCTGTGTCTTACCAGTACTCACCTACGGGGCAGAAACCTGGAGGCTTACGAAAAGGGTTCTACTCAAATTGAGGACGGCGCAACGAGCTATGGAAAGAAGAATGAAAGGTGTGACGTTAAGGGATAAGAAAAGAGCAGATTGGGTGAGGGAACAAACGCGAGGTAATGATATCTTAGTTGAAATCAAGAAAAAGAAATGGGCATGGGCAGGACATGTAATGGAGGGAAGATAACCGTGGTCATTAAGGGTTACAGACTGGATTCCAAGAGAAGGGAAGCGTAGCAGGGGGCGGCAGAAAGTTAGGTGGGCGGATGAGATTAAGAAGTTTGCAGGGACAGCAGGGCCACAATTAGTACATGGCCGGGGTTGTTGGAGAAGTATTGGAGAGGCCTTTGCCCTGCAGTGGGCGTAACCAGGCTGATGATGATGATGATGAGTGAGTAATAAACGGTTGAAAGTTTGCGCACATGTGCGTCAGTCTCTTTCTTTATCCTTTGTATATAAAAGTATAGTGCAGTAAACAGAACGGTGTCGTACCATCTAGCCCCATTTGAAGCCCCATTGAGCTTCTGGCAGTCCATGTGACCGTCCACGCTGAAGTCTTTATTTTTACATTAGACATCTACTCTGCCACCAACACAACTTCTCCGTTGAGTGCGGCGCTGTAGGGACACTGCTTGCTCATTGCCATTATGCTGTTTGGCCGTAAGCAAATGTTGCAAAAAGAAAATGAACATGCCTGCATGCTAGCCGCAGGTGCAGCCAAAGAGGCAAAAATGGCATTCCTTCACCTGCACCTGGAGTGGCAGCCCAGCGTATTGTGATGGTGACTCTAATCTATTTTCATAGTGGTGTTAGCAGAGCGTACTTTTGTCATTGTAACAGCTCCTAACAAAATGCTTGAATGTAAGCCAGCCCTGCAGTTTCTTAACTCCTTATATATTTTTTTAAATGTCGCAGTTTCGCTTGAAAGGCGAAGAATTGATTGCGTTAACAAATTAGTGGACGGCTATACTAAGTAAGGATAGTAGTTCTCTCGGCTGTATAAGGTTGTAAACATAGGCATGCTAACTAAATTAACAAGCGTACCATCACTAGCGCACAAGCAAACATGAATACACCTCACTCTATGACCGCGGAAACTTTGAGTCAAAATGCTTGAGTAAGTGCGGCAGCAGCAGTGAGCGAATTGACCTTTGTGCTGCCACTCACATTGACACAAACCAAGCCGGGAAAACACCGTGTGGTGGAATCTGTACACATCGCAGATGGTTTTCAAGAAGCGGCCCGAGCACGCGGCCAACCACCCTCCTCCTCCTGTAGCCATGCGTGTGATGGAATACAGTGCACTTTCTCCCCGCTTTTCTCCCTTTTGTGCGCGACATTGAGCCGCGATTGCCAGTTCACCCTCGCATTCTTTCACATGCGCATTTCCCATACAGCGTGCAGTCAAAATTTTATCGCTCTTGGACTTTATATGGAACTTCACAGCAATGCCAAAGCAGAAATGCACTTGAAATGTCGATATCATTGCTATTGCAATAAAAGAACTATCACCTTAGATTCGAATAAGTACAGTGTCCTGCTGCTGTTGTTAATGCTAATGTGCATAGTAAAGGGTGAAATTGCGGTAAAACATTTTGCCTTTAATCTTCATTTGTAGAATGCTTGTGTGTGCCTTTTGTGTTTTATTAGCTCTTGGCAGTGCTACTCAACTTGGTCTGTGGAAGAAATACAACCAAGCACAGAAAAAATGATTCTAAGCCTTTGTTGCACTTGTTTGAATTACAGTTCAACCCACCTATAACAATATTCAAGTACCACGAAAATTCCATTGTTGTAACTGATAATTGTTATAACCAGTCTGCATGAAAAAGAAATGGGGGATGGCATAGCTATTACGAGAAAACTGTAATGGTGGGAAGGGAGGCCAGTTCTCTACCCCACCACCTTCCTACATCCGGCTTCTTAATGTGTTGACTCACTTAACTGTTTAATTCTGCTTCCTGTGCACTGTGATCGCGTGTTAACATACCGCTGCTGTCAGCATTCAAGAATGGCACTGCTACAACTGCAAACGAGGGTCACAGGCGGCAAGTGACATACAAGCCTCGCCACGGCATCGCTTTGGTGGTCCCGAAAGGGGCCTTTTAAAAAGTGTGGGAAGGTTGTCGCGGCAGCGTCTCAGCTTGAGAAATAGAGAAGAAACACTGGTTTGAGATCGCCACAAGCATCTCGCCGGGTACATCACACTGGCTTGCACAAGGAAACCGCGTGTCCGTCAGCCTTGCTTGCATTGTGCAAAGCTTGCCGACATCCTTCTCTAAGGCATCCAGGTGCTCCACGTAGTGAAGCAGAAGGTCCATCGTGAAAACAAGCCCAAAGGGGACTGGATCATCTACAGGGCCTCCTGTGGGGACAATGTTGAGGCAGCCGGTCCTACTGTGTCAGCGCTGCCGTCGTGGCCGCCACTGTTGCTATCCAATGCAAACACATTTGCAATGATTGCCTCATCGGTTAGAAGAACTTCGTTTCCAAATCTATAGTAGCGTGCTTTCTTTTCACCAGCAACATCGTGCGTTGCATTATCAGCTGGCGGATCAACTATGTTCTGTTTCGGGAGCGAGTCAAACGAGGCTGAGAAACTACACAGCCAGGAACGACTTTGACGCAACAAACAATCACAAGTACGAGTGACTTAATCCGTTAGCATAACTGCGCAGAATGAGGGCCCAGGGAGTAATCTGGGAGCAGTGCCAGCAGTGTTAAAAAAAATTAAATTATGGGGTTTTACGAGCCACAACCACAATCTGATTATGAGGCGCGCTGTAGTTGAGTACTGCGGAAATTTAGGCCACCTGGGGTTCTTTAACGTGCACCTAAACCTCAGTACATGGATGTTTTCGCATGTCGCTTCCATCGAAATGCGGCTGCCGTGGCCGGGATTCAATCCCGCGACCTCGTGCTTAGCTGCCCAACACCGTAGCCATTGAGCAACCATAGCAGGTGCTGGCAGCATTGTCAGCGCAGGTGAGGCAGTCCATTCGTGTTTTAGAGGGTGACGTGACTGAGAGCTAAGGGCGCCGCCTATTCATCTTCGGAGGGTGGAAGGGCGACGGCAGAGATGCATGCAAGGCTGGCGTGCATCTCTTATGGGGAGAAGCACGTGGCGGCAGTTGGGATGGCGGGCGATCGTGCAGCAGCTCACATTTCACTTCATTCTTTTCAAGGATTTCGCATTCCATTACGTTTCGGCACGGACACTCGGCAGCCAGACTTCATCGTTATAACCAATAATGCAGCATGGGGACATTGTAGTAAGCGGGCTATTTCTCCATAGAATACATACACAAAAGCTGACAGTGCAGCAGCTTTTCATTGTGATAACCAATATACACATATTGTTAAAACAGGTATCGTTACAAGCAGGTTCAACTGTATTTTGTTTAGTAAAAATAAAACTAGGCCAACAATCTTTATAGCAAAATGTGTGTGAAATAATTTAATAATGTGTGGTAGTGGTGTTGTATTCAGCTCATCAAATAATGCATCCAGAAAACACCATTAATATAGTCTTCACTGAACCAGTCAGGCACGAAAAGAGTATATTGTTTTATCATCATTAGGCAGTGTACACAGACGGTTGTCCTCAACCATTCTACGTAACCGAATGCCTGATCTCTTTCATATTCTTTTCATTTCTACTACATTTTATTTCCTTTATGTATAATCAATGCAACTAAATGTTTTGTGGTGGTAATGGGTATCGGTCATTAAAATTATGTCTCTTTCAGTTGCATGTTTGTTGCAAGCTGCCCCAAGCCAGACAGATGAATGTTCCGAGACTCAGAACAACTCTGTTAGAAATGAAGCGGCAAACAAAGATGTGAATACCAGTCCATGTGTGACAGCTGCTCCAGGCCACACACAGGAAAAAAGAAAGGGCCAATGCAACTCAAATGAAAGCAGAATGGCTGTGGACCCTGAACCGTCAACACAAACAGCACCAAGTCAGAGACATGAAGGAAGTGTAAGCGATGAGGATCCTGAATCACTCAAGTCTATACGTGACCGCAATGAAGTGTTTGTGTCCATGCACAAAGACGAGGGCACGAAGTTGCCTCAATCTGCGGAATACGGCCTCAAGACACTTGTGCTTCCCACAGACTCTACTGCCGTCAAAGAACCACTGCAACTGAAGTGCGTGAGTGAAACCAGAACAGTTGTGGATCCTGAATCATCCACACAAACAGCACCACACCAGAGACACAAAAGAAGTGTAAGCGACGACGATCCTGAATTGCTCAAGTCTGTATGTGACATCAATGAAGTGTGTGTGTCTATGCACAAAGATGAGGACACGAAGTTCTTTCAATCTGCAGAAAACAACTTCAAGACACTTGTGCTTCCAATGGACTCTGCTGCTGTTAAAGAACCGCTGCAACTGAAGTGCGTGAGCGAAAACAGAACAATTGTGGACCCTGAACCATCGACACAAACAGCGCCAAGCCAGAGGCATGAAATAAGTGTAAGCGATTTGGATCCTGAATCGCTCAAGTCTGTGTGCGACAGCAATGAAGTGTGTGTGTTCATGCACAAAGATGAGGACACGAAGTTGTCTCAATCTGCAGAAAACAACTTCAAGACACTTGTGCTTCCAGTGGACTCTGCTGCTGTTAAAGAACCAGTGCAACTGAAGTGCCAGGTGTGCCCATTTGTGACGCAGTACCAGGCCAAACTTTTTTTGCACACCAAAGAGCATGCAAGTGAGACATCTTTTTTTATTTCTGATTGCTTTGATATTTCTTGATTTTAGGCGCTAAGGTATGGCAAAAGTGGTTACAGGCACACACACTAGAAGAAAGCACAGACTTTTCTAAGGTGCTAGCTTGGTCTTAATGAGACAGCTCATGAATCTATTGACAGAGTTGGTACAATTAAAGTGATTTGGCATTTACAATAGAGTATGTTTTCATTTTGTCGACTAGAGATGTACTTTATCAATCTTGTGAATATTAAACCACAGAGCTGGTCATGAGTTCTTTCTGTGCATGACACCAGTTTTTGATATGAAGTCAATAGTGACAAGCTTTAGCCATCGTATTGCAGCTTGCATAATATTCCTGGACATGAGGTGAATGATGCTACACGATAGTGTGTAGCTTTCAAGCATCTTTGCTACTGCTAAACGCATAGGTAACCTTACAATATAGAAAAAGGGGTTTTAATGAAGAAAGAAAAGATCACGGACAGGTAAACAAAACTCTAGAGTGTGATGGATTTAGTAAAACCTGATTAGATCAAGCAGCCTAGGTGACCATTAGGGGCCACCTTGTTTGAAAGGGGATGCCAGTAAAAATCGAGATCATTGTCAAAGCGCAAGAGTTCACGAAGCCCAACGAAGGAGCTCTGATTAGGCTCAATGACCTGACTGATGGCTGTTGAAGCACCATTTGGAACCCATGTATGCAATATGATGTATCTGCCTTCCGGTGGCTAATCAGCCCAATCTTTGCATATGTTTTCATGCTTTCCAAAAATGCACTGCTTTTGTCCTTGTGTCGTAGTTCACTCTGGCCAGGTCACATTATCATTTCAGTGAACCTTGTACCAATTCGGACCACTCTCTGTGAATAGGCAGCGCACAATAAGGCATTTACCACCCCGGTTGTTTTATAGGATATTTGAAAAATTGATTCAATTCACATATCCAATTATACGAATGTTTACTATTTTATTTTGTGATATTCAAGTATTTGCGCAACCCCTACTACATATGTTAAGGAACATACCCAACCTTTAATATATTTCTTGAAACTGAAAAAAAAACATATATATATCGAGACAAGATGGAGGCTTGCATGTGTGCACACAGAGTTGTAACCACATTTTTCTTTTTTCTGATTTCCTGCAGGCAAGCAAAAGGTGTATTCTGTCAACCACTTCAGCCCCGACATGACGAAATGCAACACTTCATACACCCAACCCCACACAAGCAAAACGCCTTTTAGGTGTAATGAGTGCCCATGTATATTTGCCTACTACAGCAGTCTTGTGGCTCATAGGCGTAAACACACTTGTTAAAACACAATTCGTGTGTATTCTCTGCCTTTGTGATAATAATCAGATACAACAGCCAAGACATCACGTTCATAGTAGCCACCCAGGTTATAAATTGGGAGAGCTTTTTACATTTCTTTTATCATTGTACTACCATCTGTCTAAAATACTTTGTTACAGTACTTGATAGCTTTTCACACCATTGTGCATGCTTTCCAAGTTTGGTCTCACTGTTTACAAACATTCAAGCTTCACTCTACACTTCAATCTCCTTTTGCCATGGTACAAGTTGGAAAAGTAGCACTGAATCATGTGCGCATTCAGGTAGCCACAAAGAAATTTAAAGCACTAACACTGTTAGGTACTTGACAGAATAACATAGTGCCAGAAACTGCTGTAGTTCTTGCATAATGAAATAAAGCCCACTACTACAGGTGTTTTCAGCCCATTTGGAATATTCGGAAGGAAAAGAGCACTGTGTTTTAATCAGATAAAGATGCGACAATATTTTAAAATTTTCAAGCAATCCTGTTCGTAACATTTTCACATTTTGAAGGGTTATGTTCCGATTACAATTCTTTTAGCTATGTAAAATTTATAAGCCAACGACCTATTGTGCCAGCTTCTACTAGCAGAAACATGTGTAACAAGACGTCTACTTTTTTTAATTGCAGTTAAATAGAAATTTGGTGTGCTCCACAGATGGCCACTATGTCAGCTTACTGAGATATCAGGTTTCCAGCCCCACAAAGGCTGACCATGGCAATGTGACTTTCACAGTGCTGGGCTAGGGCAGGTGCATTTCTCCGATTTTGCTTCCCTGTGACTGTGTGCCATTCATGTTCTGGGCATTTGGCTTGGTGGCTTTGGTTAATGAGGAAATGAGCAAAGCAGTAAATATTTTGGAGTTCTCTGAAAACGGTCTTGATATTTATGTAAACATAAAGCTAAGCATATTACTACCTTAAGTATTCTACAGGGCACAAAGAGCAAAATTATTGAACATAATTTGAACACTATCCTATACTTAACCATAAAAGCACTGCTCAGAAAAGCAAAAAATTGCTCTCGAAATAAGGTGATGTCTGCTTCAGCATTTGCCAAATCTTACCGAGCATTACATTTCACTTGACCACACTGTCATGTAGGTAGTACTTGGCAGGTACGGAATGTTCCCTATCTTTGATGGTTTGAGGCACGGTGGGTAAGCCTAATTTAGTGTTTCTTTCATTGAAAAAATGAACGGTTGGATGCATAATAAGCTTTGTAGTAGAGCCTCAATAGCTATCAGTGGACATTTCTGACTTACAAATGGGAGCTGAATGAAGAAAACTCCTTTGTGACATTCTGGTGGATACGCTCTTTGCAAGGTGCTCCTAGTCTTCTTGTCATAGCCTGAGCGACTTTACTACCAGAAAAATGCAGCAGAAATATTGTTGCACAGCCCTTTCGAGTGTCAAGATCTGCCTAATTCTCAGGCTGAACACTTGGCTGACACGATTGTGATTGAGATGGCTAGGTATGCCTAATTCCAGTGAAATAGCCTTTTTGCTGCTTACAAATGCATAAGGATAAGGTGGAAGTCTAGCTGTTACAGTTGTTTATATCAGGAGTGACTTTGATATCGTTGCCAAGCAATCTTGAGACATCTGTGTGAGCATGGCCTCTTCGGCCTTGACAATGTACAGCATACAAATGGAACTGTTGATAATGGTGGTCTTCTCACAGTAGTGGAAATCCTTGCCTAGCACTTGCGAAGCCACATTGCAGAATTGATATTGTGAAATATACAGCAGCTTTGCTATATGTGTTGAAGAACGTGAAATTTTCAAGGTAGTGGTAGTGATGGCAAAAGAATCTGGACATTTGTAAACAACCATACACTTCTGAACGAGCTCTCGAAATGTAGCCATTGATCTCTAGTTGCTTTTTCCTTTCAATTTTTTGCTGCCATCAATGTGCCTAGTGCATTCAGTGTGTTGCTTGTAAGAATCTTTAGCACACAACCTTGTGATTTTACTTTATAGCTCTGACAATCAAAACATTTGTTTACCGCACCTTTGTTGACTTTTTTTTTGTTGACAACTGTTGCCTGACTTCACGTTTTCTGATATCGCCTTGTTGTTCTCCCTGTGAACCGTGGAAGTAACGTGGTACTACTGCACTGTGTTATGCAGTTGTTTTATCCATGTTATTTGTTGCTATCTGTTTGACTTGATTTTCATACCTAGAGTTCACTATGCAGATCTCATATACCATATATCTCACCAGAAGTTCAAAAGTGGTCTTCCATATTTTGTGAGCCTCTTCATGAGTAGCTGCAAATACACACTGAATTGCTCATGTGCAATGTAGAGTTATACTGATGATGCCATATAAGCAGGCTGTTGACATAAAAAAAATATGTTCTTAGTTATGCTGCAGGCATAGTCTGCTGATTGCATGAAATGTATGCAAAGTTGTGTACTTTGGCAGCAGTAATTGATTGCATTGTACTTGGCAATAAACTGCTATTTGTGCTCGTGTTTCAGTGTTTTATTTCGTTTGATGCCTGATAACACTTCTTCAGAAAACCGAACCTTTTCTTTCTGTGTTCAGTTTGCTAAAATTAGCATCGTCGTACTCAGCAGATTGCAGTGGCCGCATTTCAATGGGGGCAAAAGGCAGAAGCACCCATGTACCGTGCATTGGGTGCACTTTAAAGAACCCCAGATGGTCGAAATTATTCCAGTCCCCTCCTACGGCATGCCTCATATACACGTTGTGATTTTGGCATGCAAAGCCTCAGAATTAGTTTTTTTTTACTTGGCATGTTTTAAAAAAGCCTGCCAGATTTGGCCTGCTTGACTATCCTAACCTTAATACCATTATCTGTGGAGGTAAAGTGGATGGCACTGCAACATGTGTCATGTATGCTAGTGGCACCAGTATGAATGTAACTAGCTGCGAGATAAAATCATCCTCCATGAAGGTTAAGGTAGCGCTTCTGGATATTCGTAATGACACATGCAATAACTTGAAAGTTACCTCTTGCAAAACTAAGGCGGAGAATCAAGAGAGGGAGGTTAGCCAATGTAAGTACCGGCTGGCTAACCTTTGTTGGGGAAAGGGAATAAAAGGATAAAAAGACAGTAAAAGTGCACACAATGCAATACAACTTTCAATGATCACATTTAAGGTATTGAGTGCGGAAACCTGTTTGGACCAGTATCCTAAGGCTTTCCTACAGCAAGGGGCGATGTCCAGTTTTTCAACCATGGTCTCGTGCACTTACCACACTGTAACGGGGGCAGTTATTGGCCTCGAGCTCCACCACTGGGAAAGCTGGCGCCACTGTCGGCGTGACGTGCTAGGAGGGATCACGTGGACATAGCGGCCGCGTCGGCTGCTTCGGGACCGCCGAAGCGAGCTGAAAACGAGTTTAAATTCCCTCGTACGTTGCGGTCCTCACTTACTGGCGAAATTTTCCCGCTTCGAGTGTCTCCTCTACAACGTTTGGAAGCACTACAATAGGTAGTGGCTGCCGTTGAAGGCGCGCAACATGGTAGGCTACTGCTCGGTGCCTCAGGGCCGGACGCACGTAACGGCGGCCGGTGTCAGCCTTATTCACACGTAGCCGCAGGATAAGTAGTTGCATGAAGCTTGGCTCGCGACACATAAAACCGGCAAACAGTCATTGGCTACAACTCGGGTATGCAGCAAGCACAGACGCGAGGAAGATTTCTGCTACAGCGCGCGGTCTGCAATGTTCTGAAAACGCGCACTGAGACGCTCGCCTGAGTCCGCTGGCCGACTAATGTCATAACGGTTTGGTCTATGAATTTGTCGATGCTATAGATACTGCAAGTTCAGTGGAGTGGAAAGGCAGCGGTAAGAAGCACATTTAAAGAAAGCATGGCATATGGTCATGTTTGTGTTGTGAATTAATGCACTGCATCACAAAAAGGAGCAGCGGGAAATTGCACGCTGAGAACACCGGTAAACATGCAGTGCGACGCAACTCGAGAAACAATATTGAAAGGTCGAATAATTTAGAAGAAAAAAAAAGATTGAATCGTCGCGACGGCACATCACAGTCCCTGTCGAAGTCTCTACAATGAAATTATTTTTGAACAACTCTGATAGCGCCCACGCAACAATGGTTGCTTGTATGCTGTCAAATGCTCGTATTCTGCGGCCTAGAGCTCATGGCACGGTGCGAAAACGCGCGCGCGAAGAAAGCGAAACAATGCGCGGACAAGCATGCAGACGCGCAGTCGGTCGCTGCATTGTGGTTTCGTTCTATTACGCACCATTTAGTTATACAAACACTATAAGAACATATTTCACATAGTTTGCTCTCAGCATTTACCTAGCTTTCACGCAAGAAGCCGGTTCGGAAGACTCCATTGCGGCGACCGCGCGCAGTGGCGTTCACTGTACGTATTCGGTAAAGAGATAGCGTCTGTAAACGATTGTGTGCTTTCAGTTTGCGCTAGAGTATAATTTAGACAGTAAAAAACTTATTTCGTTTCGAAATTACTTATAAAAATGTCCGGGAGAGCTCGCGCGTAGTGTTTTCAGTGAGCGCTGACGGCAAAACCTATGAGGAGCGCGCCGCGTGATCCCTCATACTACGCCAGAGAGGCGCTTCCGATAGATGGCGACTCCGTAACTCCTCGCCGCCAATAGAGGAGGTGCTTAATCACCACGCAGCCGCAGTGGTTGCAAACGGCTGTCACCTATTTCAGTGTGGAAAGAATAGATGTTTGTGAATGCCACAGGCAGCACAGAGGTGTTGCTTCCTCTGATGGTATCCTGTGTTGAAGACGGAGTTGCAAACATGGATCCAATCTGTGGAGAAATGTGTAAATTCACTTATGTTTCAGTGTAAGCTTGCATGAGGGGAGCAAAGCCTTGTGACTGCATCTGTTCTCGATAGTGGTATTGATGTACGGTGGACACCACCGTGAGCTGATTGGGCATTGTCATCTGCACTGACCCTATATCCACTGATAGATGTTGCACTTTTTGTCGACTGTGCATTGATGTAGTAGTTAGATGTCTGCAACTAGCTGCTTGTTAGGTCTGTGATTGAACAGGGACAGCAGGCACTGGAGCGTTGGCTTCGACTCGCAAGAAATGCGCGATGCCTGATGATTTGTCATCAATGAATTCCAGAGTAGCATAGATAGCTGCAAGTTCTGCAGCTGTTGATGCAGTGCAAGACTACTGGAATTGTAGGATGATAGGTACCAAGGGAATTATCACTGCTTCAGGTGAACTTATGGATGAAATGGAACTGTGTGCGCAAATGTGGCTATTCAGTGTGCTTTTCATGCAGGAATAAAAATGTGGTTCGAGGCTGACAGATGACATCTGTTTCCTTTTTGATACTGGGTGCGACAAGAAGAGCAGGGTGCAGGCTCCACAGCAGTAGGGATGGTTATGTTGCTGGCATAAAATGCAGCAGTAAAGTTTCACGATTAAGGGTGATAATCCTGCTATGCGCTGAACGAGGTCTAGCAGCAGGAAGGGAGGCGAGATGATGCGACTGAAGTTGGGTGAAGTGCATGATGTACATCCTTAGAGCATCAACTTGAATGTTGGGGCGCCCGAGTCGTAGGCGGTGGATATTGTTGCCCGCATGGCGGCACCATCCATGACAGCTATAATAGCCATGAACTGCTTACCTGGGAAGGCTGAGACATTTGCCACAGCTTGGGCTTGTACAGACTAGATAGGACGGAGGTTAGTCCTAACTTCCATTCAGTCATCATCAGCTGTAGCCTATTTTATGTCCACTGCAGGATGAAGGCTTCTCCCTGTCAATTACCCCTGTCCTGCGCCAACCGATTACAACTAGCACCCGCAAATTTCCTAATTTCGTCGCACCACCTAGTCTTCTGCCGTCCTCTACTGCACTTCCCTTCGCTTGGTACCCATTCTGCCACCCTGATGGTCCAACGGTTATCTCATCTGCGCATTACATGACCTGCCCAGTGCCATTTTTTTCTCTTAGTGTCTATTAGAATGTTGTCTGTACCCGTTTGCTCTCTGATCCAGACTGCTCTCTTTCTTTCTCTTAAATTTATGCCTAGCATTCGTTCCATCACTCTTTGCACGTCCTTGTTCTGAAGCTTTTTTTGTCAGTCTCCAAGTCTCTGCCCCCTATGTCAATACCGGTAAAATGCATTGATTGTATATCTTCCTTTTCTATGATAACAGCAAGCTCCCAGTCAGGAGCTCACAATGTCTGCCGTATGCGATCCAACCCATTTTTATTCTGTGAATTTCCTTCTCATGGTCAGGGTTCCCTGTGATTAGTTGATCAAGGTAAACGTACTCCTTCACAGGCTGACTTGAAATCTTGTTCTCTTGCCCAGTTATTTATCATTATCTTTGTCTTCTGCATATTAATCTTCAACCCCATTCTTACACTCTCCCTGTTAAGGTCCTCAATCATTTGTTGTAACTCGTCTGCAGTGTCGCTGAATAGAACAATGTCATCGTAAAACCGAAGGTTGCTGAGGTATTCGCTGTTGATCCTTACTCCTAAACCTTTCCAGTTTAATAGCTTGAATACTTCCAAGCACGCAGTAAATAGCATTTGAGAGATTGTGTCTCCTTGCCTGACCCCTTTCTTTATTGGTATCTTCCAACTTTTCTCGTGTAGAATTAAGGTGGCTGTGGAATCTCTAGATATTTTCCAGGGTATTTACGTAAGCGGCCCGTACTCCTTGATTACGCAATGCCTCTATGACTGCTAGTATCTCTACTGAATCAAGTGCTTTTTCTTAATCTATGAAAGCCACACAGATAGGCTTACTCTGCGGATTTCTCGATAACCTGATTAATGACATGGATGTGATCCATTGTAGAGTATCCCTTCCTGAAGCCAGCCTGTTCCTTTGGTTGATTAAAGTCCAGTGTTGCCCTTCTATTGGAGATTATTTTGGTAAAGGTTTTATATAATACTGGGAGTAAGCTAATGGGCCTATAATTTTTCAGTTCTTTCCATTTCATTTTCCATTCAATACAGGCAAGCTATATAGCATAGAAGAACCAAGAAAAGTGCATTAGAATTCGACCATCGCTCTGACAGATGTACCCCGAAACTTTACTGCTAGAAATCTGAGGACATGGGTGTTCATGGCTAGCTTATTTTCCAGGTAGCAGACAAGAGGACTCCAGCAGAGGTCACAATCTATTGTCACTCCTAGAAGGGTATGCATCATCTTGTAATTGATTGGCTGACAATGTATGCCCTCATTGCTTTGCATGTAAAAGTGACTATAGATCACTGCTCAGACCTTTCTAGACCTCGTGCTCAAAGAAAATTTGATGTTTTTTGTGGCCACTTTTTGAAGTCTGGTGCATGTGGTATTGGTCACCACGGGTGACCTCGACTACCGAGCTGTACAGCAGCAAATGACGTGAACCAGGCAAGCGTTTAAACAAGAAAAAAAGAAAAGATTGAAAGAGTTGTGTTGCATGCAGGGTGGGACAGCTACAAGGAAAGAGTTTACTGTATGGGACACATATCAGCATGCATCATTCATATCGATGGTAACAGGCAGAAATAAATTGTAAGTTTGACTCATAACCTCCCCTTAATATAAACAGTATTAGTCGGCTGTCCTGACAACTAACGAAGACTTGTAGGTCATTAAAACAACAGAAAATTGTGCACCATATAGACCATGCAACATGTAACAAAGTTCACTACCACATTGAATAAAAGTTCATATTCACAAGAACACAAAATTAAACTTCAGTACATGATGGCGCAATACGCTTCATTTTCACGAACACGGCCAACAAATTGTATACACACACTGCCCGCTGAAAATTTGGAGGTGGAGGCAAGTCGGGTTGCATAATCAAGCAGCCAAACTGCAGATTGTTTGGTGCAAACTAGGCAGCTGGATTCAGACTCTTGACGCTGCAGTATTGAGGGTCTTAGTTGGATGCCATTTAGCAGGTTCAACTACAAAAGGGGATTCATGGGAGCCTTCCTCCAAGAATGGAACAGCTGGGATGCCTATCAATTGAGCTTAGCTGACTGCAGCTAGAGCCAAACAGTAAGATAAGCTGATCATAGGCAGTGTTTCTACTATAGCATATTAGGAGCTATATGTGATAATGGGGTGGGGAAGGACTGGGTCCAGGCAGACTGCTGTTCCCCGGGAGGTATACCCAGAATGAACTTGGACCCACTACAAGTGTGGCTGTCACTCGATGTGAAATTAGCAGAGCCACCCAAGTGAATATGGTGAATGGACCCTATAGGGGCGCGAAAAGACGCGCGCAGAGAGAAGAGAACGAACTGTGATCGCAACCGGCGAGCAGCCGAGCGGCGGTGAAACTGAGCCTTTACTCTACGTGCCTTCCACGCCGAGGAGGCCGGCGCCGCAAACATAACCATCCGCTCGTTGTGCAGACGCTCCCGGCGGCGGCGGCAGAATCGGATCCTCTACAGGTCCGTCAGTACATGGAACACGGTACCTTCGAGAAGGTGGCGACAGTGGCGAATGCCAAGGTAGACAGCCAGGAGTTCGCGGTCGAAAGTGCTGTATCGAGTTTCTGCCGGCTTCATCTTCTGCGAAAAGAAACCGAGTGGACACCACAAATTCTGCTGGAATTGTTGCAGAACTGTACCAACGGCACTGGAGGAGGCGTCGGTGATGAGCCACATGGGCGCGTCAGTTAGGGGATGCACTAGGAGGGTGGCTTGTGCCAGGGCATTCTTGGCTTCTTGGAAGGCGGCGTCTGCTTCGGATGTCCTCTCCAAGATCGCAGATGGTGCCTTTGGAGCCTTCAGCATGTCGGTCAGAGGTAGATGATGATGCGCGCTATATTAGGCAGGAACCGACGATGGAAGTTCAGATGCCCGAGAAATTCGCGGAGCTTGCGAAGCGACGTTGGACGTGGAAAATCCCGCAGAGCTTGAACCTTCCTGTCCAATGGCTTGATTCCTTCAGGTGTGACAAGGTGTCCAAGAAATTCGACGTTGTCAACACCAAAGACATTTGGCTGTGTTGATAGTTAAGCCATGCTCCTGCAGTCGCGAAAACAGCAACCGCATGTGGTCAGCGTGCTGCTCTGGTGAAGAACTTGCCACCGGCAGATCATTCTGGTGAAGAACTTGCCACCAGCAGATCATCAAGATAGGCGATGATGAAGTGCAGACCACGTATGACTTCATTGATGAAGCGTTGGAAAGTTTGGCCTGCATTACGTAACCCGAAAGGCATGCGGACGTACTCGAATAGTCCAAAAGGTGTGATGGCAGTCTTCGGTATGTCCGCTGGTTCCACAGGAATTTGATGATATGCCTTGACTAGGTCAATCTTGCTAAATATGGTTGTTCCAGCAAGAGTGGTAGCAAAGTCGTGAATGTGCGGGAGCGGGTACCGGTCGGGAGCGGTGCGGGCATTCAATGCACTATAGTCTCCACAAGGGCGCCAATCTCCGGGGTCACGCTTGGGCACCATGTGTAGGGCAGATGACCACCTGCTTGACAATGGGCGGATTATGCCTAACTACAGCATGTGATCAAATTCTCTGCGAGCTGTGGCGAGGCGGTCTCCAGCAAGACGTCGTGGCTTGCAGGACGCTGGAGGACCCGTGGTGACGATGTGGTGCGTCACAGTGTGCCGCACCGGAAGTTCCAAATTGCTAGGTTTGGTAAGTTCAGGAAATTCACTGAGGATAGAGGCGGATTCTGATGATGGCGAATGCTGAGCTGGTTGCGTAGAGGCGGACAGCGGTGCGAGGATACCTTGCACGGAGAGGCTGGTCGTACAGTCCACAAGTTGACGGGAGCGAAGATTCACGTTCAAACCGAAATGGGTGAGAAAGTCCGCACCTAGTATGGCGAAGCACACGTCGGCGAGGATGAAAATCCACCGAAATATGCGACGCAGGCCCAGGTCAATGGTGAAGGAGCGTTGGCCATATGTTGCGATTGTGGATGTATTTACAGCTTGCAAAGGCGCAGTGCTCGGACAACGGTGTCGGTCCTGGCGAGAGGCAGGATGGTCTGTGAGAAGTTGTCGCGGAGCTCCGTTTATTAAAATCACGTCGCGTAGAAGAAAATCGGCGACATCTGTGGCGCAGCTTGTAGCAATCGCTCGGGTGATGGCGTAGCGCGTGGCGTAATCCACGGCGACAGCGATCCACCTGTTCCCAGAGGTAGAGGAAAATGGCCAAGTAAGCCCAAACCAACCCTAAATAATGGTTCCGGGGGAATGTCGAGTGGTTGAAGGTACCCAGCGGGGAGCGTCGATGGTGTCCTGCGTAGCTGGGATTTCTGGCATGCAGTTACGTATTTTCGAACGGAGCGAGCAGACCCTGGTCATAAGCAGCGTCGCAAGTACGTGACACACCATAAGCAGCGTCGGCGGATCCGGTCGTAGGTACGTGACACACCCAGGTGGCCGGCAGTGGGGAGGTCGTGAGCTTCGTGGAGAACAGCCGAGCGAAGGTGTTTAGGGATCATAAGGAGTAATGCAGGGCCGTCGGGGTGAACGTTGTGGTGGTAGAGTACGCCATCTTGAAGTGTGAATAAGCGAGGGGAACTATCGGCAGGTGACGATTCCAGGCCGTCAATGATGATACGCAAGGACAGGTCACGGCGCTGCTCGTCGGTGACATGGAGCAGAGGAAAAGCACAGGGAACACAGGCGTCGGTGTCAGTATAAGACGTAGAGCTCGCGTCCTCGACTGGGTAGCGAGAGAGGCAATCTGCGTCTTGGTGTTGCCGTCCCGACTTGTAAGTCACTGTGTAGGGATATTCTTGTAGTCGGAGCGCCCAACGACCGAGCCGGCCAGTAGGATCCTTGAGCGAGGAAAGCCAACAATGCGCATGATGGTCTTTATTACTGAGAAGGGCTTGTCATATAAGTATGGGTGGAACCTTGAAACAGCCCAGACGAGAGCCAGACATTCGCGCTCGGTAATCGAATAGTTGCGCTCTGCAGTTGTCAAGAGCCGGCTAGCGTAGGCTATAACGCGGTCGTGTCCGTGTTGCCGTTGCGATAAGATGGCGCCGATCCCATAACCAATGGCATCGATTCAGACCTCTGTAGGAGCGGGCGGGTCAAAGTGGGCCAAGACCGGTGGATTCGTGAGAATCGTGATAAGGCATGAAAATGCGGCAGCCTAAGGGGAACCCCCCGTAAAAGGCACGTCTTTCTTCAGAGGTTCAGTGATTGGTTGAGCGATTGCTGCGAAATCTTTCGCGAACCGTCGGAAATAAGAACAGAGCCCCACAAAACTCCGAACCTCTTTAACAGATTGAGGTACAGGAAAAGCCATTACCGCCCTGACCTTCTCCGGGTCGGGTTGTACTCCGAAAGCATTGACAAGAGGCCTAGGACTGTAATCTGTCGACGCCCGAAGTGGCACTTAGATGAGTTTAATTTGAATCCAGCCTTGCGGAAGACGTCAAGGATAGCTGCGACGCGCTCAAGGTGCGATTCAAATGTAGGAGAAAACACAAGGGCTTCATCGAGGTAACAAAGGCAAGTTGACCATTTGAAACCTTGAAGCAGAGAGTCAATCATCTGTTCGAATGTGGCGGGGCCATTGTATAAACCGAACGGCATAACATTGAATTGGTAGAGGCCACCTGGAGCGACGAGAGCGGTCTTTTCTTGGTCTTGCGCATCGACGAAAAGCTACCAATAACCAGATCGAAGGTCGATGGACAAAATGTATTTGGCACCGTGACAAGAGCGCCGTCGATTCGTGGTAAAGGGTAAACGTCCTTTTTTGTAATTCGATTTAGGTGGCGGTAATTAACGCAGAAACCCCACGTGCCATCTTTCTTTTTGACGAGCATGACCGGCGATGCACAAAGACTCGACGAGGGCTCAACAATGCCTCTGGCAAGCATCTTGTTGACTTTCTGCTCAATAACTTGCCGCTCTGCTGTGGACATGCGATACGGTTGGCGGTGAAAGGGAGCAGCAGCACCAGTGTTTATCCGATGCTTAACAAGGGATGTCCGACCAAGTGGTCAATTGTCAGTACCTAATGTGTCACGGTAGGAAAGCAAAAGGCGATATATGGCGGTTGCTTGGTCAGGTTCGAGGTCCGGAGCGACCATGGGACGTAATGGGCCGTCGAGGTTCAAGGCATCCTGCGGGTAATGAGGAAGACCTGGAGACTCGTCGGCTGCAAAAGCAGTGACGTGGTCGTCTTTCACTGGCCGGAGCGTGGCCACCGCTATGCCTTGAGGTAACACTTGCTTCGTCAAGTCAAAATTAATAAGATGGAGTCACATCCGATTAGCGACAAGGGTTACGACGGAGTGGGGCACAGAGATGTCGCGCGCCATGAGGACCTCACGAATAGGTGCGACAACATAGTCGCCATCAGGCACGGTTGCCGTTGAAGCCGATTCGACGAAGGTTAGGGCTTTGGGAGGTAAGCGAACAAGCGCTGTAGTGCGGAGGTTGTATGGTTGTCCGGGGCGAACGTCTGAAAGAAGAGGAAGCTCTAGGCATAGCGCACCGGTCGCACAGTTGATGAGGGCAGAATGCGTCGTCAGAAAGTCGAGCCCGAAGATTAGGTCATACGGGCAACTGGTCGGCACGGTAAACAGAACTGGAACTTGGCGGCCAGCAATTCGTATGCGAGCAGTGCACATACCCCTGACGGCAACAGTGGTGCCATTGGTGACGCGTACTGCTCGAGTGATGGCAGGCGTAAGAACTTTTTTGAGGCGACGACATAGGTTAGTGCTCATTATGGATTCATAGGCTCCAGTGTCAATTAATGCCATCAACGGAAAACCATCTACATCTACTTCAATTAGGTTTGTGTTGGTGAGAAGCGTCAACGGAGGATTTGGACAGGACAAACGTGATGCTGCACTACGTCCCAGCGCTGCATGGCCTACATTTCCGTCCGTCGGTTTGGCGAGGAAAAGCGGTGAGGCTGGGGTGACGGAGAGGACGGCATTGAGGCAACGGCAATCGCACGGAGGAGCGGCTGTCAGGGCCATCAGAAGTAGGGTACAGACGGCTAGGTGAATAACGGCGAGTGTCGGCGTATGGGCGAGGAGCAGGGAATGAGCTCCAGTAGGGCGGCATCCAGGTGGTGCGGCAGTGGCGGGATACATGACCAACGCGGTGGCAGCCGAAGCAGATCGGTTTGTCGTCTGGGGTTCGCCATTCAACAAGATTGCGTTGTCTGGGAGCGAAATACTGGTCAATACAGGTTGTGAACATGATAATGGGTGCCGAATCAGGTCGGGAGACATAGCAGGTGGTAGGGATAACAAGGTTTGCAATTTCTTGCCGCACAATAACTGCTTGAATAACTGCTTGAGTGGGCATATCAGCGGGCCACCGGTCAACACCATGTCAAACCCGTTCCTGCTTTTTGCGCAGATTGCACTCAGCTTGACTGGACCGGCACGCATACCCGATGGAGCAACGTGTGTCACCACTGCCAGACTTTACGGAGTCTGCGCGCCAAGAATGCTGCATTACGTCGACGCTTGGACGGCACCGCCCCCAAGTTCCACGGCCACGACCTATATAAGAAGCTCGTCGTACGCTGATCACTTCAGTGGGCATGTCAGCGGGCCACCGGTCAACACCATGTCAAATCCGTTCCTGCTTTTTGCGCAAGTCAGTAATAATTCTTCCACAGTAAAAACTAGCAACCGTTGCCTGGTCCTGCTGGCGTGCCCCAAAAGTGCTTGTGCGGTGTACTTGTATGTATTTGATATTTTGGTTTCATTGCTGATGCTATGTGGTGATGTCGAGGTTAATCCCGGGCCGAACACTGAGGAGCTGCTACTGCAACTTCTGGGTTGTCAGAAGAGTATGCAGGAAAGACTGGACAAAATCGAGGCAAAGCATAGGCAGGTGGAGGAATCAGCAGCAATAGTAAAGAAGGTAGGCATGAGGATCGCTCATATGGAAAGAACAATTAAAACTCTGGAAAGAAAGTTAGTTGACACTGAAGACAGGAGTAGGAGAAACAACCTAATTGTGTTTGGCATTCCTGAGCGCCACGACGAAACGTCTACGTCACTTATGGAAGATGTCGTAGATGGCTTGTTCAAAACTACACTAGACGTACAGGTATCTTCCGTAGAAAGGATACACAGAATTGGCAGGAAGAAACCAGATAAACCAAGACCAGTCATTCTTAAACTTATTGATCACCGTGAAAAAGTGAACGTTCTTCAAAACTATTTCAAGCTAAAGAAAGAAAAGAATATATCTGTTGGTGAAGACTTCTCGGCAGCCACGAGGCAAGTAAGAAATTTTTGTGGGATAATACAGCTATTATTAGAAGGCAGGGAGGAAAGGTCAAGTTGATATACGACAAAGTTCGCATTGATAATGAAATGTTTCAATGGGACAGTACCCAAACGAAAATAGTGCCCATCGTTGCACGTTCACTCGCGTCTGAGAATACATGACCCAACTCTCCTGGTAAAAGCACATGTTGTTGTCTCAACGTGAACGCACGTAGTGTAACTAACAAAGCAGCATATCTGAAAAGTATTGTTATGGTCCATAGCCCACAGATCATAATTATTACTGAAACTTGGTTACATCAAAGTATCAACGATGTCGAAATCACTCCAGCAGGGTATGGAATTTACCGTAGCGGCAGAGATTCCCGAGGTGGTGGCGTAGCCGTACTTTTTAAGGAGTGCTTGAATGTGTCCAGACTGCGTGACCCTGTTGGAATGGAAAGCGTTGTTGTAAAGGTGGTTCTTGAAGATTTCCATCTTCTAATTGCGGCATTTTATCGCCCTCCAAACTGCAGCCCTGCATTTTTTTGAAAACCTGAATGAATTTCTATGCGGATATAGGAACCAATGTTGTAGCATTTTGTTGGCAGATGATTTTAACGTTCCAGATGTCGATTGGGATAATGAGCTCGCAAATGCCTGCTCTCCTACTGCGGAGCCCTTTGTTGACATAGTTCTGCTACACAATTTAACGCAATTAGTGAAACTGCCTACTCGTACTCATGGTGTAAGTGCGTCAACTTAGGTTTATTCCTCGTAACGACAATGTTATTCGTATGAATCCGAGCGTGCACATTTTTGAAGGGATTTCAGACCACAAAATGGTGTCCTTTGTTATGTAATTGAAGAAAATTTCAAAACTGAAACAGATGGAGACCTTTGTACTCGGTTTTTCTCGCGCCAGTGATGTGGACGTACTCTATGCATTGGACAATTCATTCTCTTCCTTTGTTTCCCAATATGAATGCAATGGCATATCCGTTGATATTTGATATTGATATTGGTTGATATTGATATCCGTTGATGTTTCATTCCACACAAAAAGGTTGTAAAACGTACTTGCAAGCCATGGATGACTAAAGAAATAGCCAGTGCAGGCCGTAAAGTAAAAAAAAAAAGCAAGGAAACGGTTTCTACAACGACCTTCCCCTGAGGGCGCCCATCAGTTATCTGAACTGCGACTGCTTCTCAAGAATGCTATTAAAAAAGTAAAGACCATTATCAGAGTATACGTTTAAAAGAGTTTCTTATTGCGTCGCCGGCAAAATTTTGGCGTCACTTGTCGCCAAAGAAGCAATCAGTTTCATACCTTATCATAAATGGCACCGCTGTAACGGATCGAAGGGACGTAGCGGATGCATTAAACCTTTACTTCTGTTCCGTGTTCACCAGGGATGATGACCTAATTCCACAGTTCAATGCTTTTGACGGAATTCCTGCAATAAATAATATTTCTATTAGTGAAGAGGGTGTACTGACACTTCTGCTCAATCTAGATATCAGAAAGTCGCCGGGAATCAACGGCATTCCTGCTTCTTTTCTCTTCCGTTACGCTGAATGGTGCTCAAAGTGCTTATGCTTGATATTTGATAAATCATTGTCCTGTGCTGAACTTCGGAACGATTGGAAACGTGCTAAAATCGCACCGACACCCAAAACCGACGACCGGTCTCTTGTCTCTTCATACAGACCTATTTCCTTATTAGTTACATGTGCGAAGGTACTCGAGCACATTATCTTCGCACATATTTCCACTTTTGCTGAGGAAAACTGCATTATTGATGGCCGACAGCATGGTTTCCGTCGCAAACATTCCACGGTAACGCAGTTATTAGAGATTGTCCATGACCTCGCAGCAGCATTAGATAGGGGGAATCAAATAGACAAGATATTTCCGGATTTCGAGAAAGCTTTTGATGGAGTGTGCCACTAAAAACTGCTTTTGAATCTTATACCTATTTTGAAGAATGATACATTGCTTGCATAGCTAGCGGCATACTTATCATTCAGGCATCAAACAGTATGTATTGATGCAATCAGTTGGGACCCTACCCCTGTAGAGTCCGGTGTTCCTCAGGGCTTCATGCTGGGACCATTACTTTTCTTGGTATTTATAAATTTTATTGCTGCCAATATATCAGTTAAAATATGTCTGTTTGCCGATCATTGTATACTTTACCATGAGATTTTGTGCCACGACGATCAGGATTAATAAGTATGTCTCTACGTAAAATTCAAGCCTGGTGCTCAACTTGGCAAATGTGCATTAATTATATAAAAAAACAGTAGATATGACTGTGACACGCAAAGCTCTCCACTTCAATTTAATCCTTTGAAGTTCCGCTACACCATCAATAACAACACCTTGTCTCAGGTTACAAAATACAAATACTTCGGAGTAATAATTACATCAGATCTGAAGTGGAATGACCACTTAACGTACACTGTAAATAAGGCAATGAAACAACTTGGATATTTAAAAAAAACCCTTAGTAAATCCTCTAGAGAAATTAGACCGCTCACGTACAAAACTTTCATTAGATCAATTCTAGAATATGCAGCAAGCGTTTGGAATCCACACACAAAGTGCAATATTACCAAACTTGTCCAACGCAAATGCGTCACGTTCTTATATATTGTTATAGTTGGAAAAAATCCCCATCAGCTCTTTTGCAAACAGCCAAATTAAAGACCCTACAGGTAAGACGACACCAGAAAAAACTAAATATGTTCTAATTAATTTACCATAACCAATTTGTAATAAACAAAAATGCATATTTTCATTCAATTACCCAGCGACAAACCCGTTCTTTCCATTCAAAGAAGGTGAGTGAGTTCTTGTGCCAAGCAAATATGTTCAAAGCCTCATTTTTCCCGAGCACAATTAGCGCATGGAATAACGCATGGAATTAGCGCATGGAACGCGTGGAATACCTGCCAATGTGGTTGAGTTTTTGACGATGTCTTCTTTCTTAAGTGCATTCCGCAATAGCTAACGATACTTCACATTGTCGTGGCATTTTGTTTGTACTCCGCTGTGTATAGCTTATGTGGGTTCTTCTAATGCCGTACTTGCTCGACCAAATGTACATTGTATTCCTATATACTGTATTGTTATTTACCCCACTCCTGCCTAAAGCCTGACATCCGGGCTGGCAGTATGTAATAAATAAATAGTTGGGGCCGGTTGATCAAAGATGCCGTCAGAGGTTCCTGGATGAAGGGGGGCCGGACTCTCCACTTCAATTTCACGGTAAACGATACGTGTCACGTTCTCTTGAAATGTCACGTGTCAGTGTCACGTTCTCTTGAAACTGTGGGACGACCCGGCGGCTTTTGTCTACCTCGAAGCGGCGGCATTGTTTTACGATGGCGTCGATGGTAGGAACGTCGTTATAGACGAGCAAATTGAAGGCGTCGTCCGCGATGCCTTTTATGATATGGCCCACCTTGTCAACCTCGGTCATGTGCTCGTCGACGTTCCGGCAAAGCGCGAGCACTTTCTGTATGTAGGAGACATACGATACGGTCGACGACTGGACACGGGTGGCAAGCTCTTTTCGCGCAGCCTGTTGGCAACCTGACGAGTTGCCAAATAGGTCGCGAATCCACTCTTTGAAAATGTCTCAGCTGGAGAGGTCGTCCTTATGGGTGCGAAACCAGACACGCGGTGGGCCGTCCAGGTAAAAGATCACATTGGCAAGCATGATTAGGGTCCTAGTGGTGTCTTTGGCTAACACGCTCATACATGCTCAGCCAGTCGTCGACGTCAACGTCATTTTGGGCGGAGAATGTCCCATGATCACGGAGCCTAGGAACCGTAACGTACGTTGTCGTAGGCACCGCAAGTGTAGGTGACAACGGGGTGGTTCCATCGGAAGCCATGGCTGAGAAGACGACGGTGCGGCCACTTCGGAGCTCCGTGGCGAGGACGGGGAACGTTCCACCTCCACCACAACGTTACGCAAAGGACTACTCAGTAAGACGAGCAACTATTTACAGGTTATATTTACAACAGTGGTTCCAGTGCTGACCGGTAAGATTCACAGCGCGTGCCCAGTTTGTTCTTCTTCCTCTTTTCTCGAGTGATGGCGCCCACACGCCTCGTCAAAACAAGCAAATATCACACGCGTGTAGCAATATTACTCTTACCTTAACGAAGATCAGCCCCTTGTCGAAAAAGTTTCTCGACCCGATATAACACTTATCGACCTATGCTGTTCACCTTTAGCTTAATATTGTATATCACACAAAGCAGGGCAATTCAACTATAATTCTTAGTTCTATAATGAAACAAATATTTCCATTGGATGCAAAAAATATAATACAGGATAAACTCTTAGCAATATCCATAAGTGTGAAACTTTTCACAGGCAAAGGGAACAACACTTTAGCCACCAAGGCACACATCAGTCGTCATCATAAACAGTTTATCTGCAAAAAGCCCTAACACCCTGACGGCAAGTCGTGTTGCGTGGAGCTATGCACGCATTTCAAAAAATAGGCGTTTCTTTATTTTCTTTTTCTGCGTGGAACATCAAGTTGAAGACAGGAAGGCTGATGACGTTATTTATTTATTTTATTTATAAATGCTGTTGGCCGAAGGCCGTTACAGGGTGGTTGCAAGACAAACGAAACAAGATAGCAGCGCTGCCGCAGTCTAGAGCAGACCAAATAAGGCATATATACAGGAAAAGGCACAATGCAAAGCAAGAAGCAGCAAAAACAAATTACAATAGTGTGGTATGAAATGTGCCACAGCCACTGGATTAATCATGTGTGTTACAACCAAGAACATAGGAAAGACAAAGTATCATTATTAAAGTAGCAGCTATGTACTTCTAGCAGAAGTAAACAATTTTGTTAGTGTGGTTTCAAATTTATTTAGGCTATCTACAAAGGTAATTTATTTCGTAGGGCATTCCATTCCTCTGTTGTTCTGGGGAAAAACGAGTACTTATGTGCATCTGTTCGTGCTGAAACGGGTTGAGCTTGCTCTAGGCTGCTGCTTCGTACTGTTCGAGACAGACGTTGTTTTATGTACTGCTCTGTATTAAGGTTAAACCAGTTATGGCGAATCAGATAAAAAAAAAATTGGTCTAGCTATCATTCTGCGTTCTGGAAGTGGAGGTAGGTTGAGCTTCCCGACCATTTCAGTTAACAAGTCGGTTTAACGATATTTTGACAAGATGAATCTTGCCGCCCTTTGAAGTTTTTCAATTATGTCTACCAAGTTTTTTTAAACGGATTTCACACGACACTCGCGTACTCTAATGGGGGACGAACAAGCGTTAAATATGCAGCTAATTTAGTTTGTTGTGCAAGCACTGTTGTGTTATGTTATGCAAGCAGTGGTTGATATTAAAAGGGAAGGAATACACACAAAAACCCGTGGTACTTTTGAGATGCCAGTGCATGCTAGGGAGCATTCTGAAAAACCAAACGTGAGAAGATTTGCTATTGTTTTGCAAACTGACAGCGCATGAATATTTAAACGTAGCATCACGAGTTATTTGACAATGCTGGGCCATTCATTGCCACCACGTCAAATGTATCTTGGCCGCCTCGGATTTTAGGAATAATGATAGCCCATTGTTCGATTGCAGACTGCACGCACAGAATATTTCAGGAAAATTTCACATCGTGTGAGGATAGTTATCTTTGAAGGCTAAGGCTACCCGCCGTGGTTGCTCAGTGGCTATGGTGTTGGGCTGCTGAGCACGAGGTCGCGGGATCGAATCCCGGCCACGGCGGCCGCATTTCGATGGGGGCGAAATGCGAAAACACCCGTGTGCTTAGATTTAGGTGCACGTTAAAGAACCCCAGGTGGTCAAAATTTCCGGAGTCCTCCACTACGGCGTGCCTCATAATCAGAAAGTGGTTTTGGCACGTAAAACCCCAAATATTATTATTATTAAGGCTAAGGCTGAAACATCATGCCACTGAGAAAGCTACAAATAAGTTTTTCACTGAATGACCACAAAGCTTTCCAGAATGTTTCATTAATTGAGATGGATCACTAATGTTTTTGATCTGCGAAGCGTGTCTTCATATTCTGACTTGATTATAAATGGACGTTAGAGCAATTTCTGAAAAGCATTTTCATCCAGCTAGGGTTGTTTATAGGTGCCAATTATCAATTTAGGAACCCCTATTCTGTAGCGGAGAAAGTGCTTATCATTAAAGGATTCTATAGCTGCAGTGGTTAAAAGGTTCTGAAATTTTGAATGAACTCTTTATATCTGCAGAAGCTCTTTTATTAGGATGCCTGGCAACACTGACAATGAAAGGAATCATAACAGATTACAAAAACTAATAAAAAGAATGCGGTATTGATAACGTAATGTGTTGTTTTATAAGTGAACATATATACAAAAACAGGAGTAGTAATGTCCGTATCCTCAATCTGGACACACAGTTCACCGACGTAATAATAATCAGTACAGGCCAACATCATAAAGCAACACGTGGGTACTGGATTTTTCACATTGGCTTAAAAAATAAAAACTTGAGCATTTGACCATATAATAAACACAGCACTTGCTTGCATGATTTTAATGAACTTTCATATGTGCAAACTTGTTTAATAGCTTTTAAGCAATGGGCATGACACTACTATTATGCTTATTTTGCTGCCCGTAAAAGGGGTCAATTCGGGGAACAGCTAGTTCAGTTCTGTCCTTCCAGTGAAGGATATTGCTAAAAATGTGAGGACACAAAGGTTATGGGAGCTATTTGGAACCTATGAGTGTTAAGAAAGAAGATAATTTGCAATGTTACCATGCTGACATAGATAGTCAGATAAAAGATGACACAAAGAAAAGGTGGTATGTAGATTGCACGGATGCAAGCATTAATTCTGCTTCTTTATTGCGGCAGAACTCAGCAGTTACAGAAGGGTTTCGTCCTCTGGAAAATATTTTTAGCAATATGTTCACTATGGAATTGCAATGAGCATGCACCAAATTTGCATGCTACAAGTGATTAGGGCTCTTCAGAGACAGACATCTAGCTCGTAAATACAAGACCATGGTGAAATACTGCAACTACTCCAGAGAAATGATTACATGGTAAGAGAAATGACAAAACCAAGAATGTGCATGAAAATACCAAACTGGCCCCAAGTCTAATTTTAGCAATGTATGTAGGGTTTTATTAAACGTATTTACAGTTCTAAGACAAAACAAACTACCAACATGATATGCAGAGATTGCGTGCTGGATATCAAGTGACCTTACTAAACAATAATTAGATGCATAAAATCCGCATATTCGCAGGAAATCTCAGAATACATGACATATAACATATGTGATTCATCATGCACCCACGTCATACATCTTTTTGTTCAAGTAACCATATCTTCTTTATTCAAGACCCCTGCAGAAGGTGGGTTAATGCAGGTATTGGTTTCTCGGATGGAAAAAGCCTAGAAAATAAATCTGCACTTCCCTGTCTTGTATTTGCCAAGTACATGTGTACAGTCACATTTTGGCACAGTTTGACATCGTTTACAATGTTTTGTCAGATATTCAGATGGCGTTACCACCTAAAGCTGCGCACGATGCTCCTGCAGCCTGCAATTACCACATGTATGTCCAGCGTAACACTTGCTGCTGAAGGAAATCATTAAAGGCACCCAAAGGTCCCTCAGAGACAGCGTGGGCATTCTGCACCGGTTAGCGCGTTAGCAAAGTCTGGAAAACTTGCAGGACATTGTAGAAGATGTTAGTGCACGGCAAATTGTGACATCACAAAAATACTTGGAAGTTGTAAGGCTGAAATTCACACTGATATATAAGGCCTTTCCCTAACAAGAAGCTAATAAATGCAATAACAAACCTTCTATTGGCATCTCGAATGAAAAAAAACCCTGATTACTTGAACAAAATCTGAGATGCATACCTGATAGGTAATATGAGTGATGCATTGTATATCTCATGTGTAGTCAAATTTTTCCACAAATGTGAGCCTTTCTTGCATGCACATAATCACACTTGTGCAGTAAAACAACTTCATGTGCAGTGCCAATCCCGTGCATTTCATGTGTTTCATCATTTAGTATAGTAATGCCTGTTTCTTCGTGCTATTATATCTACTGCAATGTCACACCGAGTAGCTTAAGCCAACTCTCCCAGCTTTCAGCAAAAGTACGCAAATTATTTGCTCATAGATGTATGATAGCATGAAAACAACAAAAAGAAATACCTTTCAACAGGACTAGCCCCAACTTCAAGCTGATTTTGCTCCTGGATTGAAACCAGTATTAGTAACCGTAATCATTATCAATGTTTCAATGAGAGTGGGTGAACTCAGAACGTGCACGAAGAATAACTACAGTAGCGAAATGGCTGCATATGTGAGCTGTCGGTGTTTCCCTATCTACACACGAGGTTAGTTGAAAAGAGCCCTGAGAGAGCTGAGAGGTAAGTGATTAAGGTTCTCCACATCAGCAAACAAGGATCGACATGTGTCAGAAAATAATCACCATTCCTCGTCAAAAAGATTTCAATTATTATAGAGCCTTTACCCCCAATTCATTGCACACATTGCGTTAGGTGCCTAATTTGTATCGCTACTGTTCTTAGTGCTCCATATAAGATTAACCTTTTCCATGTCAATTTTATTTTCCAAAAACCAACAAAATTTCTCAAATGCTTTACGAGCTTTTTTTGTGAAGGGTTTTCATGACTGCAATATCAGCAGTTCGTTTATTATTTGCTTCTGTTTTTTATTAACTTTGTTATTTCATGTTTTTAAATTGCAAACAGACAAGGAGACAGAAACCATCTACATGAAGCATATTCTTTTTATAAAAGTCAAGCGTGCTTTTGTTATCCTCCATGAAACATGTTATTGCAGGTGAGGCATGAAAAGCAAACCATAGAGTAGTGAGCAAATAAGGGTTTTTTTCTAAACAGGTTGCAAGTGGCCCGAATTTTCCTCCCATTCATTAGTGCTAAGTTCAAGCTCCAAACATGAGTTGTTAGAGTTTTCCAGCTTTCCAACTTCAATGGTTTACTTCAAATGAAGAAACATGGATTCTGGCATTGGTCAGGAAACCTTTGTCACTGCAGCCACTTTCCTTTGCGCTGTCATTTTTAAGCACAGGGAAGCCAACTTCTGCATTATTTCTGCTCACTGTGCTCTCAAACATCAATTTGCTCAGAAACTGGCGTCACTCACACCAAAATTATCAAAACATTGCCGCTTGTATTTTTACTAAGTAGGTAAAATGAAATCACTGGGCTAGTCAGACTCATCATTAGCCCAAAAAGAATGAATGTGGTTATAACTGTTCTACTCCCTTCAAGAATAAAATGAGGTGGTACTTTGTGCCAGGGCTGTCACTGTGTTTCTTTGTGCCTGTTTCTTCGTGCTATTATGTCTACTGCAATGTCTCACCGAGTAGCTTAAGCCAATGTTCAGCTACAGTATACGTTATCTACTGTAATTTCATTAACACAATCTATGCTGGTAATACAATATGAGCGAGATGAGCTTTGCTATGTTTCACCGAAATGTAGATGTGTTTTGCAGTGAACTGTCCCGTAAGGTCTTGGCTAACTGCAGCGGGCGTGTCCTGCAGTGAGGCCTCTTCTGTATTGTGGTAAGGCGCATTGATAGTGACAAGAACTAGCCTGGCATGTATGGCTTTAGCCAACAAAAGTTCTCAAGACAGCCTCCTGCCGTGAAAATCTGCTTTGTTGAGACTAGAACATTAGGTTCGTCGCTGACTGAAACCCTGCATTCCAGATTCGCGTAAATCCTTCCCAATATCGTCATGCTTTGCCGCACCACACAAATATGTTGCGGTGATAATGGTCCTAGAACATGCTGGTGCAAATATTTCGACAGGGGAGCTTGCTTTCGTCAGGGCAACTGCTTTCCTTGGCAGTTTTCATACATATGAGTCTATCCCACCCCTTACTAGGGAGATTTAGCTAGACCTTTATTAAGAGACGTACCGACAAGCGTATGGTACTGGCTTGTAGAGATGCAGGAGTCTAAAAAGCGTTGCGAAATTCGGTTTTGTAAGGTTAGCTTCACCGCAGTACAGATATGTTAAGCGGTTAGACATAAATGATGTTTTGCGGTGAAGCATAGTAAGGGTACCTGCCTTTGATGTAAAGCAGCTTCTCGAGACGCACGCTGATCTCATGGCTAGCTATGCAATTCTACGCGTGCGAGTGCGTTCCCCGCGTACGGTGGTTCCCCAGTGACTACCGAAGCCTGTGCAGCTGCCTCGGAGCCCCTCTGCTGACCCAGCAGTATCCACAAGTCACCATCTCTGGCTGTTGTCTGCGCCTGCGCCTTGGTCTCCTACACCAGGGCCCTAACGGCTTCATAGCTGTAGAAAAGGCGCTCACCTACTCGGTCCCTCTTCGTGGCAGCAGTGGCGGCGATTCGAACAGTCGCCTACACGCACTTTGCCTATTCACAGGTTTGTTTAGAGTACTCTTGTTCCGTCCGACTTGTTACGCTTTATTGCTGCCATTGCTGCCACTTTGACTTTGACACTGCGCTGCCTGCTTTGTTGACATTTGCTGCTTGTACCAGTTATCTAATGTATTTTTGCTATGCCTAATGAAATTGAAAACCTTCGAGACGAGCTGAGGAAAAAATTTCTAAAGGAGGTTGCAGCTATGCGCAGCTCAATAGAACACGACTTACGCAACGACTCGAGAGAACTAACTAAAAGTGTTGAGCACTGCAGCGAACAGTTTGATGACTTGGTTGCTAAGGTTTCATCCTTACAAGAGGAAACTAAGGCACTAAAATCTGAGAGCGCTGAAATGTCATCCTAGGGCGAGCAACTGAAGACGCGATGTTCTGACCTCGAACAAATATTGACAGGTGTGGAACAGTATTCCCGGAATAAACACATTGAAATTAAGGGACTTCCAGCAAAGGGAAATGAAAGATTTCCGAACATGTTGCAAAAAATGGGCGAAATTATCGATGAGCCGATACTGGAAAGTGATGTAGACGTTTGCCACCGGGTTCAGACGAAGAGAAACACGAATGTAATTGTCCAGTTTAAAACTCGAGCAAAGCGTGAGACTGTGCTAGCGAAAGCGAAGAAGACCAATCTCGCAGGAGAAAGCCTTGGATGTAGTGGTTCTGATTCTGTTTACGTGAACGAACACTTGTGTCCACTGCTCAAAAAATCGCTGAGAATGGCAGTGGCACGGAAAAAGGAGCAGAAGTGAAAATTTGTGTGGACGCAAAATGGGCACATTCTGGCTAGGAAAACTGTGTCGTCAGTGATTGTGCGCATCACATGCGTACAAGACCTAGATAAGATAGCTTAGACGCAAAGTATTTTTTTTTCTAACAACTAACTGACAAACTGCGCTTTAACATGTGCTCAGTCGTGTCACCTTCTGACTTTGTGCTACGTTTACTCAGAAAAACAAAGCTCTGTCCTTTTTTCATGTTAATGCGCAATCCTTGCGCAATAAAGGTGATGAGCTAGGAGCATTTTTCTGTATACTGAGCTTCCGTTTCAACGTAATAATGATTACTGAAACTTGGTATCAAAGCAGTAGCGATGTTATGCACGTACCCGGCCACAATACATATGTGCAGAATCGTACTGATAAGCGAGGTGGTGGCGTCATGATAGCAACAGAAAAGGCTTTCAAGTGAAACATTCTTGTCGACTTCACTATAACCCACAAGGACTACGAAATTATGTCATTACAAAGCGGAAGAAACGTCTTTTCTGTTATGTACGGGCCACCGAGAGGTAGCATTTCGAATTTTGTTCGTTTTCTTGTTGGTTATCTGCAGTGGATCACAGAAAACAACCTTCATCTAGTCCTGGGTTGTGATTTTAATATTGATTTCTTATCTTCTTCTGCACGTAAATGTGAAGTAGACTGCATATTACTCAGCAACGCATTCACTATTGTCATAAATAAACCGACACGGCTAGAGACAGCAATGGCAATTGATGTCTTCATTAGTAACTGTCAAGTTGACTGTCTTCACTCAGGAGTCATTATTGTCCAAATAAGTGATTATCTGCCCATATTCTTGTTTGTAGATTCTTTAACTCCTCAAAAACAACGCATGCTTCCTGCTGTACTATACCGGCGCATAAACCAAAACACCATGAATTCTTTTCGGTCAGCACTTGCAGGTGTGAACTGAAGTACTGTGTTCCGTTAAAGCGATCCAGAGGACGCTTATAATGCCTTCATCATCACATTTAAGCCTGTTTATGAGCAAAGTTTTCCACTTGAGATGCTTAAAAAACCTCGTAAGGCTGGTAAACCCTGGATAAGCGCCGAATGTTTGAAATTATAAAAAAAAACTATCTTTGTAACCGTTTCATTAAAAGGAGTCACAGGATGACCTAGCGCGTTTTAAGACGTAGCGAAACAAAGTCACGTCTTTTCTTCGCCAAGCAAAACAAGAGTATATGGAAAAGTTATTCAACCCAGACGTGTTAAGAGGAGTGACCTTGTATGGAAAACAATCAATGAAATTTTGAATCGAAATGCACATGCCAGTGGCATGCTTGATGTCTTAGCTGACAACGTACCGCTAGGATGAAATTATTAGCCGAAAAATTTAATGATTTTTTCGTGTCTCTGGCAGATAGCAATAGTGCCCCCCCCCCCCCTCCGAATGTCAAATGCCTTGATTCGCGAGTTCCTTCCACTGCATTCTTGATGCCAACAGACACCAGCGAAATCGAAACTTGTCTCTTGACCCTCCGCAACAGTAGCTCACGGGACATAGATGACCTTAAGATTCAGTCAGTAAAATATGTAGCCGATGTAATAAGCCCAGTCCTAGAACATATTTTTAATTATTGCCTCGAACATGCAGTGTTCCCTTAACGAATGCAGATTGCTAAAGTAACGGTTGTTCATAAGGGTAGAGGCAAAAACGACCTATCAAATTATCGCCCAATTTCTATTCTTCCGATTTTCTCAAAGTGTTTTGAAAAGATACTGTATACGCGAATGTCTAGTTTCTGTGGGAAATTTAATATACTAACGCAAAGCCAGCATGGTTTTAGCAAGAACTTTTCGACAGAGATTGCACTTCTAGCCCAAAAAGAACTAATCTTAGAGTCCTTTGAGCAAAAGCTTTTCATTCTTGGTATTTTCATCGATTTCTCGAAAGCGTTTGACCGCATCAATCACCAAACAAATTTAGCCAAACTCGAATACTTCGATTTTCGTGGAAAATGTCTTGACATAATTAGATCCTACCTCAGTTCTCGCGTCCAACAAGTAACAGTAAACAATGAACTATCAGCTGTTAAACATATTTATTCTGGCGTTCCACAGGGAAATGTTCCGGAACCTCTGCATTTCCTCATTTATGTGAACGACATAGTCTGCTTAAGTAAGATCCCAACATTTGTGGCGTACGCAGATGATACCAATCTGTTCTTCCGAGCAGCACATGTACGAGATCTTGAGTAGCAAGTCACAGATTGTCTGCGCCTACTTCATGAATGGTCTGAATGGAACTCGCTAATCATAAACACGGAAAAAAGTAAAGCTGTATAATAAGATTGCTTCTACTCCACAGATCTGCTTAAAGATGAGTTCGTCGTCCATTCAAATAGTTCCCGTGAACAAAAGTCTGGGTGTTTTCTTTAGCGAAAGTTTATCGTGCGACGAGCCCGTTGAAATGATATCGGTTGTTGGTATCGTGTCCCGACTGCGATATTTCCTACCAAAGCGTGTTAAGCAAATGCTGTACAATGCGCTGTTTTCGTCAGTCGTTAATTACTGTATCTTGGTCCGGGGCATCACGTCATTTACTTATATCAGACGGCTGCACACGCTTCAGAAGAGAATTGTTCGAAATATTGTTAATGCTTCGAGATTTGAACATACCGCACCGATCTTTGCGTCACTTGACGTCACCCCCCTTCCCCAACTGTATGAAAATTTACTATTAAGGCGGTATAAAATAAGTATGAGACAGAATAATACATTCATGTTAGACCTGGCAATTTCGAAATTCAAGGAACTTAAGTATGCTACCCGCACTGGCTTCACGTGGTTTGTGCCTAAAACGCGAACGAATTATGGTCACTAAATGCTTAGATACATTCTTCCACAGACGTTAAATAACGCGCCGTGAATTGATGTAAATTTATGTACCACTGAAACTTTTGTCATAGTGCTTTGTGCTTGTTTTTGTTTTAGAGCGCAGCTCTTTGGCGTCCGTTCCTGGGTTTCGCGTCGTCGTCGGCGTTGTCGTCGGCCTCGTAACCAGCTCCGCCCCCCTTTCATCCCCCCAGCGCTAGCAGCGACCGACTGATACCGCTGGATGCCGCTGACGCCGCTAGAGAGTCAAGATAACGTGACTGCATAGAACACCGTCGCCGCCATGCAGAAAGAGGAGGAAAGGGTCCCCCCCCCCCCCTGTTCTTGTGTGGCGGATAGGGTGCTCTTCAGTTGCCGACGCGCCGGTTATTTCACGTAGGCCCCGGCACGTCGACGAATACGTGACCACCTTCCCACGGCTAGACCTGGTTCTTAGCGCTGCGGAAGCGAGGGTATCATATTGTTTGTGTCGGCATCGGCGGCGTTGTCCCTGAAACCAACTCCGCAGCTGGGGTTGACTCACTATCGGCGTCAGCGGCATCAGTCAGTCGCTGCTATCTCTTCCCTCCTCCCTTTATCGTGTTGTCCGCTTGCTGCGCGCGCTTCTGCCCCCATCGTTTGCCGCTGGGTGCATACGCCGCCCCCCTCCCCCCTCTTCCTGCGAGTCTCCGGTTGTCAAAGCGCCGGCTCGAACTTAATTCCTTTCTTCGCTCCTCCTCCATTGCAACCCCTGTGCGGTGGCAATCAGAGAGCCAGATCGGTGGCGGCGGATCTGTATATGTGCACCGCCCGAGCCGAAATTGCCGCTGCCGTTCGCCCTGTGCGGTGGCAATCAGAGAGCCAGATCGGTGGCGGCGGATCTGTATATGTGCACCGCCCGAGCCGAAATTGCCGCTGCCGTTCGCCACTGCGAAATTATCTGCCAGTTCTTTCTGAGCCATGAGCGAGACGACCGATGGAAGTCCTCCGTCTGCTGCTGCTGCTGCTAAACGAGCTGCCAGAGCAGAGGCCCAGCGCCTTCGCCGTCAGAATCCAGAGGTGCGTGCCGCCGAAGCAGAAGCTTACCGTCGCCGCCGTCGAGATGATCCAGGAGCACGCGTCGCCGAAGCAGAGGCTAAGCGCGGCCGCCGAGAAGACCCTGCCGTTCGCGCCGCCGAAGCGGAGGCTCATCGCCGCCGTCGAGAGGAACCAGAAGTAAGCGAGGCTGAAGCAGAAGCTCATCGCCGCCGCCGAGAAGACCCTGCCGTTCGCACCGCCGAAGCGGAGGCTCATCGCCGCCGTCGAGAGCAACCAGCAGTAAGCGAGGCTGAAGCAGAAGCTCATCGCCGTCGCAGAGAAGACTCTACCGTTCGCGCGGCCGAGGCCGAGGCCAAACGCAAACAAAGGCTCGCATTTGGTGCGCTCAAATTTCGCATTAGGAAGTAACGTAATCGTCGGTAATTTTTTTCCTGTTATGTTCAAATACCGTTTCATTTGTGCCAATGTTACTATTGCGAATGCTTTACACATGCTATATGATACGCTGTGATAGTGTTGCCAAGTCATTGTAAGGTGCGTCGACCTCTGTCAAGCCTTTCTTCTGGCTTTTTGTCGATGCACCCAACATGCTCATGACGATGATGTTGAACGAAGAATTGAATTGAATTAAAATGATATTTCTTCAGTGTGCAGTAAATAGGCGACGGCACTACTGGTGCAAAAGCGTCGTTTCGCTTTCGAAAACTGCACTCGGATAAAAAGAAGACCTTGACTTGCATATGACCAAAACAGTTGGACAGGAAACAACGAAATTACGTACCTATTATGAAAGAAATCAACAGTTCCAAAAAAAAATTACCATGTAAATATTTGCTTACGAGGTCGACAAACCGTCGGTTCAAAGCGTCACAGCCAGGTCCGAAATAGCTCTGAAGGACGGCCACTTATTAGGCGCCTCGGCGCGCGTAATATAACAGGAGACGGCGGTTGCGCGAGTACATCATGAAAAACACGTATTATATGTGTTCCGTGACTGTCGCGCATCTTCACTTTTGACGTGCTTCACTGCAATACTGTTGGGTGTGCTTCACCGTGTAACACAAGTCTACTGCGACTTCAGGACGCCGTTTTATTCAACCTATCATGCGAGGCGTTTATCACGCTTCGGAACGTTTGACCACCCTTCTGCATTAATTTGGTTTGTTCTTTTCAATTTTCTTATTATAGTGACCCTGTATCAAGCAGTAGCAGAGCTGATGCAGCGTTTTAACTTCGTCAAGAAAGAGAAGTGTGTATGCAGGAGGCACGGCGGCACTGGCTCTTTTGTCTTATTTTGTCGTTTGTTTTATTAAAGGAATGCAGGTGATGATTAAATGAGTGGCAGCAAAGCTGTAAAAAAGCAGTAGTAATGCTGTTCTAAGACCATCTCGCTCGAGCGGGATTATCCTAGAAAAAGAAAGCGCGATGTAACGCGATCTGACGGAACATCTCGTCATGCCAGTGTTTTCTTACGTCCTCGTTCTTTCGCGCATCCTTCCCTGAACCATACTACTGAATGGTTCTGTGCATGCACTGACGATCCTGACGGAGGCAATACCGCTTTCGTGAGCAGCTCTATGTGGGACGCCAAGGCCCATTCCACAGGCCGGCTGCAATTTCGCGCGGCCAGGAGGCAAAATACGCGCGCAAGGTACCTAAGGGTAACGCATCAAACAGCTCACAGCCCCAAGCTTTTATTACACGCAGAGAGCGTGGAAGTATAAATTACTCTCGCTGTAGTAGGCACTGAATACGGACCAGTCTCGAAAGACAGACGCCATGCAAATAGGCGGATGTGACCTTATGGGTTATAGCAGACGTGACGTCATGGTAGAACGTAGACGTTCCGGGCACCCTTCGTCTGTTGTGCCCTGGTCGTACTTGGCGATCAAGGCCGATCCGGATCGAGTGTTACTATACGGTCATTTGCGATGGCGATATTGCGGGATCCGGAGGATCGCAATCAGGGTACAGTGGCTATAATTTTGTAGCCATTGTATTCAGGGGATTTATTCTGGACATTCTGCCATTTTCTATCGAGGCGTGACATAGGTTCGACGCGTACAAAACGGTACTCGTGGCCTCGGTCAGCGCCTGCCTGCGACATGTGCCCAAAAGCTACCTGCCATTCCCTTTTAAACCTGTCGACTGGATGGATGGATGGATGGATGGATGGATGGATGGATGGATGGACGGACGGACGGACGGACGGATGAACGGATGGATAGATGGATGTTATAAGCGTCCCCTTTGGAGTAGGGTGGAGTACAGCGTCCCCAAGCACTTGCTATTATACTGCCTAATATGCTGCCTAGATTAAAACGAAAAAACGCACGATAAATTCCCATAACCGAATTTTCTGACCCTCTATGTGAACTTTGTTTTTGTACGTCTCCGTTATTTTTGTCGGTTCCCTACGTTTCTTCCACCAATCTTTCAATCACCTTTCACTAATCTTAATTGCGGACATGTTTACTTTCCCCCTGCTCTCGCTGCACGCTAGGGCTTCAAGGAGTTCACGTGGTGTCTAAATCGACCGCTGTGCAGATATCTTCAAATTCTAATAAATCATGCTCCGTCGGTTACCTAGCTTTGCCGCAGCAAGCACATGCTTCTTTCTTATATCTCGCTTTATAGGTGCGTTTACTAAGGCATCCTGATCTAGTTTCGAAAGGTAATGAGCTTCCTTTTGAGTTATCACAAGTTTTTTCTTTCCTTATTTCGTTTTTCCCTCTTAAGTAGATACTCATGGCAGGTTTCTTTTCCATTACCGCCACCCATGAGATTATTTCAGCCTGTATGACTTTCCGCTTGACGTTCTTGACGTTGCTGCGTTGCTCACGCTACAGGCTGCATACTTGCTGGTAAGCTTCCTGGTTCTTTTCCACCACTGTGGATCGATGTTTTTTTTCTGTATGAGTACCCTCAAGAATCTCCCAGCCCATTCACGTTCTTTTATATTCCTCAGTCGTTCTTCATAATCAATGTTACCCTGAGCTTCCCTCACTTCAAAACTTGTCTAGCCCATATCACCCTGCACAGCTTCATTTGTAGTCTTCCCGTGAGCGCCCAATGCGAGGTGTCCCACTGACCTTTGATTGCCATCGAGTTTTGATTGTACCCCTGATTTCATGCAAACAACCGCATCTTCAAAAGTCCCGGAACCAATTACACCTTGCCGCATACCCCGGAGCACCTCGTACCTAGTGTATCCCCATAGCGCCCTGTGCTTCAGCTGCTGCTACGCGCCAGGGTGCACGACTGCCGCGGAAGCGCATAGCAGTTCCTGCGCGCGGCGCGGTGCCCCTTCAGTAGTAAACGGTGCAAAGCCGCCGCTACGGTCGCCGCGAAAAGCGTCAGGTGAGGCGCGGTCGCGCTCTGTATTGTCCCTGGATGACATATATATATATATATATATATATATATATATATATATATATATATATATATATATATATATGTATATATATATATATATATATATGTATACAGGAACACTATCGTTCTCACTTGTGTGCGCTTTTTCCTCCGTAGCTTTCCCTTCATAGCCGCAGAAAATTGTCGGCGAGTATTGATCCTTTTCGCGGTCACCCCGTGGCCGCTGCCATGTTTGATCACGTGGTGCGGCGTCCATTTCTTGCCTGGACCACCTCCGTGTTTGCAACGGATGTTTATGACGCTGCCGCGGCTTGGAAAATTTATCTTTCGGAAGATATCGTAGACGGTAACTGGGTGGACGACACGAAACTTTGGCCACGGCATCAGAGAACACGGAAGAAGAACAACTTTATTGTAGATTAAAACGCTCAATGGGTGGAGCCCCTAGACAAGGCCCCACTGGCTTCCGCGCGCCTTCTTGCTTGTCGGATTATAGCCCTTTGGACCTCTTCCTGTGAGCTGAACAGCGCCGCCTCCCATTGTGTATGCTCCGTAATTTCTGTGTTTGTCTTTTGTGGATATGCCGTGCATGCCCATGAGATGTGGTCTAAGGTTGGAAAAGTGCTTTCGGAGCTGATTAAGCTATGTCCAAATGACGAGAACAACGCATATGGTGTTCGTTCTAAAAGCGGGGTTAAATATCTGTTCGAAGCTATCCAAACTTCCCGTTTATGAATTGTATCACGATCAGCAGGCTTTGCTCTTCGTTCTTTATTTGGCAAATATTTTGAAGCAGCGGCTTGCCACGTTTAACTCAGTAAAGTTTCTAGGTGCCATCATTATCTGGTTTTCTGCCTGCTATCGCTCGCGGATGTGCTCATTTCCGATAGATTTGTTGTAACTGCGCCCAAGGCTTGAAACGTAGCTGCTCTGTGAATTGTAATCATCATCATCACATAATTATATGTCCACTGCAGGACAAAAGCCTCTCCTTGCGATCTCCAATTACTCATGTCATGCGCTAACCTATTCCAACTAGCGCTTGCAAATTTCCTAATTTCATCACACCCCTTGGTCTTCTACCGTCCTTCACTGCATTTTTCTTCTCTTGGAACCCATTCTGTAACCCTAACGTACCGCGGGTTATCTTACCTACGAATGACATGACGAGCCCAGCTCCATCTTTTTTTATAATAATGTCAAGTAGAATGCGGCTATGCCCGTTGCTCTCTGATCCCCACTACTCTCTTCTTGTCTCTTAACGTTACGCCTAGCATTTTTCGTTCCATTGCTCTTCGCGCGGTCCTTAACTTTCCTGGAGCTTCTTTGTCCTTTGGTTGGGAACAAACAGCGTTTGGACGGGACGAGGTGAGCACGATAGACAAGGCGCTGATCTGTCGCGACTTGTCAGTTGTTTTCACTTCGTCCCGTCCAAGCGCTGTGTCTTTCCGACCGAAGAACACATAGAAAGTGTCAACTACCAACCAATTTATTGATTCAAAGGATGGATCCTAAGGTGGACATTTTGCGCATAGGCAAAACGCGGATATTGTAACAGTGCTAGTTTGTTTAGTGATGTTACAAGTTGGCCTCAAACAAGTGCACCTCCGCGGAATATAAGGTAATATAAGGTAATAAGGTAGAGTGGGCAGTGGAGCAGCGCTTATGACAGTATGCTTCATATGCATCATTTCTTCGCTCCTCAGGTGTTGCTGATCCTGGCGATTGTTTCACCGTATGCGCCCCTGCATATCTACCCTCAGGCTGGCGCTTGCGCGGTTGCTGATCATGACCAACGTGTTTTCGTGGACAGCACACGCGCTGAGACCTACGAGCCGCCTTCACACAGTTGGCTGCTGGACAGGAAGCTCATCGCTTCTGGGACGACTACACCGGAAGAAACGCCCATGCCCGGCTTCTTCATAAGCAACGCGCGGATGGTCTACCACTTTTGTGGGCAGTGGAGCAGTGCTTATGACAGTATGTTTCATATGCATCATTTCTTCGCTCCTCAGGTGCATAACAATTTGGCTTTGTACGCTAGACGGAGTGACAATCGCTCCTTATTGCTGCTCTCCTGCCCACTTGTTTTCTTTGATAGTGTGTGTGACTGCATTAATATGAGTCTGCTGTTGTTAAAATGGGGCGATGTCGAAGAAAACCCAGGGCCTCCAAAACCACAAAAATCAAGCCAAGATGTCGTTGCTTCTAATAGTGCTAATGAACTTCAGTCCGATGAAATTGGTTCTGTCCTACAAATGCTAAAAGACATAAAAAACAACAGGTGAGCTTGCCAAAGGCCAGGCCGAGTTAAAAAAGGACGTGAAGGACGTCAAAACAAGCCAACAAGTTATTGAAAGTGACTAACTGACATTTACCGCCGCCTGGAATCACTGGAAAAGAAATCCGAAACTCTTGACAATGTCTCTAGTGATTTGGTCAAAGTGCAGCAATCAGCGGAAAGCCTCGAAAAACAGCAGGTCACCCTTCTAGCTCGTCTAGATGACCTGGAGGACAGAAAAAGGCATAACAACCTAATTTTTTATGGCATACCTGAGTCCCGTGAAACATGGCTGCAGACCGAACAGAAAGCAATCGCTGCCTTGTCGTCTGCGATGGAACGTGATCTGCCACTGAACTCGGTTGAACGCGCGCATCGTATCGGAGCCTTTTCAGACGGGAAGTGCCGCCCCGCCACAATGAAATTAACCAACTTTAAGATCAACGAAACCATACTTTCCTCGCGGAGCAAGGTGAAAGCTAACAACGTTTTTGTTTCTGAGGACTTCTCGCCCGCTACAAGGCATGCAAGGAGAAAGCTTATCGAATTTGGTAAGCGCCAGCCCAATTCTCCCCCGTTTCAGATAAGATTTAATAAGCTTTTTATTGGTAGGCAATCCTTCCTGTACGACCCAACGAGTGACTGCGTCAAGCAAATCAAGCATGCACTCTCTGATGGCGCGGCCACAGCTGTCAGTTCAGGCAGTCCCTTTGCTACGTAGGAACACGCGAGGGGTAGTGGCGTTGTTTCATCGACACATGTCCCAGTGCTTCCTGCTAATGTAATAAGTGTGATAAACAAGCGCGAAGCAATTAACTCTCTCGTCGACAACTGCGGTGCCGGTGTAATCGCTTTAACTGAAACGTGGTTGCATCTTCAGGTGTACGACTGTGAAATTTTTGACGTATCCCGCTTTCATATCTTCCGTTGTGATCGCATGGCTGCCCATGGTGGAGGTGCACTGCTTGCCATTTCGAAATCTTTGCCTTGTCATCACGTTACCTTTCACAGCAACCTAGAAATAGTGTGCGCCTGCATTGACCTAGGCCATCGAAAATTTATTTCCGCTGTTTGTTACCGCCCTCCCTCTTACCCGTCTTCTTTCACTGCCGAACTTCATGACGCACTACACGCAATTTTTGTGCTGCATCCAAAAGCACCAGTTATATTAATGGGGGACTTTAACTTCCCGAATATAAATTGGAATGCTAATCCACCTGCTTGTTATCCATATTCTTCAAAGTGTAATGAATTTCTTGATCTTTATTCTTTATTTTCTTTAACTCAACTAGTATCTGAACCAACAAGAATTTCAAAGGGTACTGCCAATATCTTCGACTTGGTATTATGCTCTCATCCTGACCTTATTACGAATGTTTTACGTATACCTGGTGTAAGCGACCATCTAGTTCTTTCATTTAACGTTATGTTTCCTCTGTCAAAGCCGGCTGTCAAAAAAAAGTTAATATATGACTATCACAAGGCAAACTTTAACGATATAAACTTTGAATTATCTAACTTCCTTGACTTTCGAAATTCAATGATCGCACGGTGGACAATAACTGGATCATACTCAGAAACAAAGTACATGAACTGATAAGTTTATTCTGTCGCGTATTATATCGTCAAATTCTAAGGCGCCTTGGTTTAATTCCCACCTAAAGAGGCTTTGCAATCGTAAAAAGTGCCTGTACTGCATCGCAAAAAAAGTCGCTTGGCATCTAACTGGGACGCTTACAAGGACGCCAACGAAGCTTACATAGCAGCTAAAAAACTCGCTAAAAGTATGTTTCAAGAACACACTTTGCCTACAATACTTACAGAAGACCCGAAAAAGTTTTGGCGCATCATAAACCCTTCCAAAGGTGATACAATAACCTTAGCTGATTCTAGTGGATCAAAAATACCCGACGCTCAATGTCCCCGAACCCTAAACTCCGTATTCTGCAGTAATTTCGTTCTATGTCCTGATCCTATAGCTGTGTTTCCCACCCTAAATAGCTGCAATTACCCGGCCATGGATTTTATTAGGATCGAGCCACTTGGGGTAGAAACTGCAATTAAAAATCCAAAGATGCCGTCAAGCCCTGGCCCAGACCTCGTTACCGCAATGTTTCTGAAAAACCCTTCTGTTTACTCATCTTTATTACTTTCAAAAATATTCCAGCAATCTTTAGACACCCATCAGCTCCCTGCAGACTGGAAAATTGGGAAGGTGGTTCCACTTCACAAGTCCGGCAACAAATGCTCACCTCATAACTACCGCCCCATTTCCCTCACTAGCATTCCTTGTAAAGTACTCGAACATATCTTGATTCCTCATTTACTTAAGCGCTTAGATGATAACTCATTCTTCGCACGCGCACTGCACGGTTTCCGCAAACATTTGTCCTGTGAAAGAACTGCTTTCGTTCACTCACGATCTTCAGAAAAAAAAAAAAGGTTCATGCGGAGACTGTGTTTTCTTCGACTTCGAAAAGGCTTTCGACAAGGTATCTCACAAACTACTCATTCTTAAGCGTAGTAAACTAAATCTTGACCCTAATCTGTTTACATGGCTAGAGCACTTTCTTCTTAATCGATCCCATTTCGTTGCATTTAATAACCACTTCTCTACATTTAGCCCTGTTGAATCTAGCGTTCCTCAAGGATCAGTGTTAGGCCCTCTCCTTTTTTTTAAGTTGTATTAACGACTTACCCAATGAAATTTCTTCTAACATTTATCTCTTTGCCAACGATTGCGTTATTCTTTGTGAAACTTCTGACGCCGATGATACTAACATTCTGCAAAACGACATTAACGCTAACTGTAACTGGTGCGACTTGTGGTTAATGAAACTAAACCCATCTAAGTGCAAAACCATGCGTGTAACCCGCCGTGAACCTCCTCTTCCTAACCTATTACCTTAGTAATACTGCCATGGAAGCAGTTAAATCCTACAAATACATAGGTGTCCATTTAACCTCTACTCTTTCCTGGTCTTTACACATCGACAGCGCAATCAATAAAAGTAATCGCATGTTAGGTTATATCCGCCGAAACTTCTCTTGCGATCCATCATCATTAACGTTAATTTTGTACAAGACGCTAATTAGGAGTAAAATGGAATACGCTTCGTCAATTTGGGACCCATATGCTGAGACACTAATCAGTCTCTCGAACGTGTTCAAAATACTGCCTCGCGTTTCATCCTAAGCAACTATAATAATAATATTTGGGGTTTTACGTGCCAAAACCACTTTCTGATTATGAGGCACGCCGTAGTGGAGGACTCCGGAAATTTTGACCACCTGGGGTTCTTTAACGTGCACCTAAATCTAAGCACACGGGTGTTTTCGCATTTCGCCCCCATCGAAATGCGGCCGCCGTGGCCGCTAAGCAACTATAACCGCACGGCTAGCGTAACTTCTATGAAGAACATCCTCCAACTCCCACCACTTTCTGCTCGTCGCAAATGCTCTCGCCTGGCTCTGTTTCATAAGGTATACTTCCATAATTGATATCTGCGCGATAATCTTATTTCATCCCCAACCTACATTTCTCCTCCCATCGAACATCATCACAACGTTGGAGTTTTGCAGTGTCGCACTAGAACTCGTCATGAGTCTTTTCTTCCTAGGACGTCTCAAGAATGGAACCCCCTTCCCGCCGCGTTGATTGCTATTGAAGACCAGGCACAATTTCGTACTGCCAAAATCAACACCATCGCTTAGGGCTTCACGTGTCCATGACTACATCACTCGCTGCCTTCTTTGTTTTCTATGTTATGTAACCTTTTTTTTACCCCACTCCCCTCTGTAATACCTTGTGCTCTTCAGGGTATAATAAATGAAATGAAAATGAAATAAAGTGTTACACGTGCCGGATCTTTCTGATAATATATGCCTACATGAGCTCATACGCTGCCCCAACTTGAAGGGGCGGCGCAAGACGACGAAGACAGGAAGCAGAAACACACAGGACAGCGCTTCCTCGTCTTGCGGCGCTCTTCAATATGTTCAACCAGTAACAACTCGCCAAAATGTCGGTCTTTCTAACCTGCCCAAAATTATAACACACGAAAAGCACGGTTCAGATTAGCAGGCCTTTGTTGGATAGGGACCCTTTTCCAGGCATCACTCGAGTTCCCCCACCACATCCAATCGCCATCGCATTCCAATTATGGTGCGCAGGGGCACGTCTAACACGTTCCTGGACCTGTCAGACAAGTTGGCGACCTCATGTGCCGCACGTCGAGATATTGTGTCCACCCGTGCTTGACTTTTCCGGAAAGTGGAATGGGAGGCTGACACGGCTCCAGGTAGTTTATCTTGGTCCCGAGCAAAGGTGCTTTGGAGCTCTGAAAGGTCGTTCCAAAACAACCCGTCTCTTCCAGCTGAGCGCTTTCAGACGGGGAGGCAACACCAAGGCAACGCCGGTGGTAAGTCCCCCATCCGACAGTGGAGCCCTTGAGCGACCCCATCTGCCGAATGCGACGGCACTTGCACCGGCACCTACCATCCGATGAAAATGACATATGAGCGGGCTCGATGATTGGTCGAAAATGACTTGACCCCGAGAGACCAAAGTGGTTAAAAGCTAGAGATAGGGAGAAGAGACATTCATTCCTTCATTCATTCATTCATTTGTTTTTCGTTCTTCTTGCCACGGGCCGCAGCGTCTGATTTGCTGTCGGCCATCGATGACTTTATGACTGTTCATTGCCTTGTGTTATTACTGTAAATAATATAAATAAACCTTCAGTTTCCACTCAAAATCCTCCTGAACGTCGGCCAACTCCCGCACTCAACGGCAAGATCCAACTGGTGGCAGCGATAACGATGAACCTTCGTCCAAGGAAGCCCTGAGGAACTGGAAACAGCGAAGAAGAAAGAGCCTTCGATCGAGGGAGTCCTCAGGAACCGGGAACAGCGTACCAATGAACCAGATGGCAGGGTGTTACATCCGTGAGTGAGCGCGTGGTTTCTTTTCTTTTGATTCGTCAGACATCTATTATGTGTATTTATTTTCAGGGTTCTAGGAATCGGGAATTTGTTGCATATTGTTTGTTTGCACAACTTATTTAAGGAAACGAGTTCTAGCCCCCAGTCGGAGCAGCTGCGCTGCATCTTAAAAGGTTGACGAAGTAAGACTTGTTACTGTGCGATGGGTTGGGAGTTGAGGCGGACGAAAAGATGAAAAAGCCAGCTATCCAAAAGGCAATAAAAGACAGTTGAAATGATGATGAAAGCATTAAGATTGCTTGGCAGATGATACAAGAAACGTTGGAGCATGAGCGTCAAGAATGTGAGAGTGAACGTGAGCGAGGACGAGGAAAGCACGAGAAAGAGATGGCAGAGCTACAGGTTGAACTTCAGAAATAGCGTCCAGCGGCGGGCAGTGAAGGGGACAACCGTAGCAGATAAAGCGAGTTCGAGCCATGTCGGATAGACCAGTGGATGAAACCGTACAAGGTTGGAGAGGACAGTGCCTTATTCTTGGTTCATTTCGAGAGAACTTGTGAAAGGTGTAATTTCGCTCAGGGAACCTGGTCACAGCGGTTGGTGACTTTGTTGCCTTGTGAGGCAGCGAACGTAGTCGCAAGATTAACGGCGAATGCCGCGGAAGACTATAGGAAAGTAAAGGCAGTGCTGTTGAGGACGCAGCGAATTTACCCGGAAGCATTCAGGCAGTGATTCAGAGAAGCGAGCAAAAAGAGCGATGAGGGCTACTCAAGAGTTCGCGTACGGTTTCAAAACAAACCTTGTTGAGTGGCTTAAGGGTGCCAAAGTCTAGGAAAGTAGAGACAGAATTATAGAATGTATTTGTCTCATACAATTCTACCGCAGCATTCCACAGTCAGTGAGGTTGTAGGTGCAGGATAGAGATGCCGTAGACACGGTAGATAAGGCGGCTCGGCTAGCTGATGAGTACATGATGCGACCAAAACTCACTACGGACGACGAGCATTCAAATGGAAGGGATAATCCGAGAAGGTATATCCACCACAAAAAAAAAAACAGACACAGTTAAAAGCTACCGAGAGGGCCGAGTCGATGAAAAAACCTCGGGAAGAGAAGAACCATAAAGGAGCTAGCCGTTCTCCTGAGGAGGGGACAAAGAAGGATACGCGAGAGTTCGAGAAGAGGCGACCGGTCCGATGTTATCAGTGCCAGGGCCTAGGTCACTATGCCTCGGATTGGAATAAAAAAGAAAGCCGGTAGTGCTTTCCTACGTGGCCGGAAGTGACGAAAGCGTGGAGCTTCTCCGTCCATATCTCCAGGAGCTACGGATTAGCGGAAAAATCTGTAATGTATTAAGGGACAGTGGAGCAACCGCAGACCTACGTCACCCTTTTTTGTAAACGCCGAGGACTATACAGGGAAGGTAACTTGGATCACGTCAGTGCTAGAAGAAAACAGCGTGTGTCTGCCAATAGCACGAGTGACAATTTCCAGTCCTTTCGGAGAACTAGAGACAGAGGCAGGCGTTTTGAAGGCGCTCTCTTTTAAAACCATTCGGAGCTTTTGTTACCGGAGCGCGGTCAGGAGTTCGGAGAAGGAACGGTGCAGGCATTAACCCGCTCGCTAGCACGCGAAATCGCCGCTCAGCTGGCCGAGGACCTCAGCGCAGCGGTGGCGGAACACGAGGAAGCGTATTCTCTATTAGAACCTCGGACAACGGACGAAAAAGGAAAGTGTGACAGCAGAGGTGCCAATTCAAATGATCCCCGCAGAAAACTCGCGTAGTGAAGAAAGGTCGCCAGTGGAAGTAACAGAAAGGGAGAGCAGCTCTGTACTTTCGTCTGCCTCTGGGGGCTTTGACAGGCTTCTCCAGGTGTACAGGGAGTCGCTCAGCACGGAGCAACAGAGAGACCAGACTCTGATACGTTTACACTACAACGCGAAAGAGGGCATAGCTAGGCGCAACGTTCACCTCCACGAAAAGGGAGGGCTGCTGTATAGACACTACCGATATCGTAGGGGCCGTATCCCCGATCATTTAATCATCCCGGAGAGGTATCGGGTGGATCTCCCGACTTTGTGTCGCGGAAATGGCTGGTCGGGCCATTTAGAAATCAACAAAACGAAGGAGAGGCTCTTGATAGAATATTACTGGCCAGGATACTTTAAAGATGTGGAAAATTATGTAAGGTCCTGTGACGCGTATCAGCGAGTTGGGAAGCCAGGAGACAAGCGCAAGGCACCTTTTAAGTTGGTTCCCTTAATCGCGGAGTCATTCCGATGGCTGGTGATCGACACAGCCGGGCCTTTGCCGCCGAGCCGATCCGGGTGCAAGTATCTTTTGACCATGCTCTGTGCCGCGACATAGTTCGATTCCTTTGAAGGAACTGAGCTCCACGGAGATAGTCGACGCTCTGTTGTCCACGTTTGCGCAAATAGGTTTTCCTGCAGATTCAGGCTGACTAGGGGACGGTGTTTGCAAGTGCTTTAACTACGACGTTCATACAAAAGGTGTGGTGTGCGGCTGACACACAACTCCGTGTACCATCCACAATCAAACAGCGTTGACAAGATGCAATCGGTGTTTAAGAGAGCGTTACGTGCATTGTACCATGAACACAAAGCAGACGGAGGAATGTTTACCTGCAACCCTGTTCGCGTTGAGAACAGTCCCACATAAGGCAACGGCGTTCACTCCTTCAGAGCTGGTGTGCGGTCGGACGATCCGTTCCCCCCTCAGAATGTTAAGAGAAATGTGCGAAAGAACAGGTGAAAGCCAGACGGCCGTGAGTTATGTTTTAAAATTTCTGGTTCGCTTAATTATTGCGCGGGAAATGGTTGAAAAAAACCTGAAAGAGGCCCAGGAAACCGCGAAGGCGTACTATGACAGAAATGCGCGCAAGCGAACAGTTAAGGTAGGCGACAGGATCATGATCCTAGGGCCTTCACGAAAAAACAAACTTGAGGTACAGTGGGATGGACCCGTAAAGGTTACCCAGAAGATATCGGAGACTAACTACACCCAAGAAGTTCCCGGAAAAGGAATAAGGAATCATTTACCACTGCAATTTAATGAAATCTTATTGGGAAGGGAAAAGGTTGTGAACATTGTTGTAAACGCGTCTCAAGAAGTGGCGGTCGAACTTCCAGTTTTAGCGATAGTGGCAGATGCGGAACGCTCCATAGAGGACAACCTGAATCTGTCTGTAAACCGATTGGCTCTCGAAGCCGATCAAGTAAGCGACCTCCGGAAACTGTCTGAGGAATTTCGCCAATGCTTCAGTAGCCGGCCGGGTAGAACGACCGTCATTACTCATGAGAATGAGTTGACATCAAACGTGCCCGTCCAATCCAAACCGTACCGGTTCTCACCTCGTCAGCGAGAAATAATGGAAGTAGAGATCAAACGAATGCTTCAGTTGGGAATCATTGAGACAGCAGACAGTGGTCCCAATGATTCTCGTAGAAGCGAGCTGGCAAGAGCCGCGTCCATGCGTGGACTATAGGAAATTGAATGTGATTACAATGGACCAACTTTATCATATACCTAACTTAGAAGAGCGAGTTGAACGGGTGGGCAGAGCCCAGTACATTTCAATAACCGGCTTAGTTAGGGGGTACTGGCAGGTGCCTATGTCAGAAAGCTCAAGTCGCTACGCAGCATTCACTTTCCCGCTTGGCAGATTTCGGCCACTAATGTTCAGTTTCGGGCTTAAGAACGCACCGTTTGGCTTTTCCAAGCTGATGGATATCGTTTTGAAAGACCTACAGGATTACGCCATTGTTTACTTAGATGATGTGGCCATCTTTTCTAACAGCTGTAACTATCACATGGAGCACTTAAGGGAGGTGCTGGCACGTCTACGAGACGCGGGTCTCACGGTAAAAGCCAAAAAGTGCCACTTCGGCTGTTCACAAGTTACCTACCTAGGGCAAGTCGTAGGAGAAGGAACGCGGCGGCCCTCCGAACTAAAGATAGGCCCTATCAATAACTTTCCTGAACCGCGAACTAAGACGTATGTCAGAGCCTTTCTTGGGCTCGTGAGATATTACCAGCGGTACATTCCAAATTTCTCACAGGTAGCAAGCCCCCTGACAGACGCCCTCCGAAAGGGACAGCCAGAAAAAGTTCGATGAAATGAGGTAAAAAAAAGCGCATTTCAGAACCTGAAGAGGCTCTGAGCTCAGGACCAGTGCTTCGGACCCCTGATTATTCTAAGGAATTTATCGTGCAGTTCGACGCTAGTGACAGAGGGTTGGAAGTCGTGCTCAGCCAGGTAGGCGAAGACGCGGAGGAGCTTCTGGTACTCTACGCTAGCCGAAATTAACGTACAGTGAGGAGGTGTACAGCGCTTTTGAAATGGAATGCGCCTGCTTAGTTTGGGCGGTCCAGAAATTATCTTGTTATCTGTACGGAGCGAAATTCACTTTCGAAACCGCCCACCGTCCACTGACCTGGCTCAGACACATGTCCACTAAGAACAGACGCTTGCTCAGATAAGGTTTAATTCTCCAGAAATATAACTTCACCGTCCGTTACAAAAGAGGCAAGTTAAATGGAAACGCGTATGGTTTGAGCCGTTCTTCTTTTGGAAAACCGACTTATTACCTTCCTTCCTTTGATTAAAGAGGTAGGAAGTGTTACTATGGGCTGGAAGTCGTACTTGTATCAATACTTCGCTTGTGTATAGTTATAGAAGTCGTTTTCATTAATTGTTTAACTTTCTCCCGTTTCTTTTGCAACGACAATATCGCTCTGGCCTTGTCGGCATTCGAGGAGACATGGAAAGCTGTTTAGAAAGGTGGTTGGAACTGCTTTATCAGGACTGGGAAAAAGAAAATAAGACCCAGGGTTGATTTTGACATAGTAGCCTGACGAGTCAGGGGGAAGAGCCTGCGCTTGCACGTGGTGCAGCGTTAAGTTGTTTCATTTGTTTGCGTAGGTTCTCCAGGGCCCGGGATCCGGGAATTCGGCAGACGAAGCTGGCGAGCAGTACACTACACGTTCCATCAGCGTTCCTCATGGCCAGTGAATTGATTTCACCGGCCATTCCGAACTTCCGGGCGAGGGGGAGCTGTTGGATACGGACCCTTTTCCTGCCATCACTCGAGTTCCCTGACCACATCCAATCGCCGTCGCATTCCAATTATGGTGCGCAGGGGCGCGTCTAAGACGTTCTCGGATCTTTCAGACAAGTTGGCGACCCCACCTGATGTGCCGCACGTATAGGTATTGTCTCCACCCCTGCTTGACTCTTCCCGAAAATAGAACGGGAGGCTGACACGGTTCGAGGTAGTTGATCTTGGTCCCGAGCAAAGCTGTTTTTCAGCCCTGAAAGGTCGTTCGAAAACAACCCGTCCCCTCCAGCTGAGTGCTCTCAGACGGAGAGGCAACACCAAGGCAACGCCGGTGGTAAGTGACCCGTCCGACAGTGGAGCCCTTGGAGCGACCCCATCTGCCGAATGTGACGGCACTTGCACGGGCACCTACCATTGGAGGAAAATGACATCTGAGCGGGCTCGACGATTGGCCGAAAATGACGTGACTCCGAGAGACCAAAGTGGTTAAAAGCTAGAGATAGGGAGAACAGACATCCATTCCTTCATTCATTCATTTATTTATTTTTTCGTTCTTCCTGCCACGGGCCGCAGCGTCCAATTTGCTGCCGGCCATTGATGACTTTATTACTGTTCATTGCTTTGTGTTATTACTGTAAATCATGTAAATAAACCTTCAGTTTCATCTCAAAATCCTCCTCAATGTCGACCAACTCTCGCACTCAACGACGAAATCCAATACCTTGCAAAGTGTGCTAAGATGCACACTATCAAATTTATTCGAATTGTTTGAGGGTTCCATAATATGGTCGTTTAAACACTAGTCTGACTAGACCCACATACGACTTGCCACATCTGAGAGGTACCTCCTTGATAACCCCCACAGTACAACACACAAAGTGCTTGTCATGAATCTTCATTCATCCTTGTCTCTCAGTACTCGTGGTACGAACACACAATTGGGGTAATCTGTTTGTTGTGGGAAAAACCACTGCGCTGGCTCATCTAGCAGCCAAGTTCTTCAATTTGTGGCTAATTCTGTGCACGTATGGCGCGTGCAATCAGGTCTATAGTGATGTCTGTTGTTTTTGCGTCTGATTGGTGAGTCCTAGTCGAAGTGCTAATCACCTATCAAAGAACGGAATCGGTCAAAGCAAGCACAACAAATTGAGTGAAGATGACCTTTAAATGCCTGTTCATTTGATGGAATCACGTTACTGGCCCGAATAAGGCTGATGGCCAATGAACCATCGTATGCAGTTTTAGGGTATCAAGGTAGCCGAAGTCGGAGCTTGGTTGCCTTCTCATGTATTACATCATGCTTGCAGTTAAAAGAATGTTCAGTGTCTGCTGCCATGACTGTGAGTGGTACTAGCTAACTCCTAGTGCTGCTATTCTACGCACACACAAATACTTAAGGAGTATAGGAGGGTGAGGGCCACAGTATCTTAATTGGTAAAGCACCGCATGCCTAATAAGGATGTGGATTCAGTTTCCACCTACAACAAGTTCTTTTTTTGTCCACTTTAATCTCCGTTTTTCATAATATTTAGACATTCCAAATATTCAGAGAAACTAATTTGTCCAATGCTTTCTCTGAGTTCACTGTTTTAATCGTCTGGTGAAAAGTTTCGTGGCTCAGCTCGATACAGGCTACTCCAGGTGGGAAGATAAGAACGTCCGAGGAGAACTAAGGAAGTGACCTGTTGGGATACTGTTCAGAACCGTTTCTAAAGATGGAAAGTTTTCAGCTAAATGCATACAAGGACACTGGATTTGTCGTAAAGGTGCTTAGGGGTCACTAGTAGCGTAAACATGAATGTTTTAGCTCAGCGTACCGCTATTGCTGACAAAGAATGCAAACATGAAGTGGCTTCTCAATCTAGTATACGCTCCTAAAAATAGAGCTTGCAGGTGAGCGCCGCAACACCTGTCGCAGCAGAAGCGCCACTATGGGAGCAATGGGGAATAGGCACCCAAGAAGTCCGCAGCCAGCTAGCATACTTCTACCTTTCAGTTTGATCTAGCTAAGGCCACAGCTAGTAGTCATCTTTTGTAAGCTGTACTCTAGACCTATACCTCTACAAGCCTAATGCTCCCTCCACTTACGGCCAGTATTCACTTTGGGAGGCACTGGTGCCGCTGCGGTGTATATATTAGAATAAATGTTCAGGCTTGTTTCAGCTTCGCAGGTGCTATAGTTAGCTCAACTTAACGTGTTTACGATCCTGGTAGGTTGCAATCTTCCATACCACTACAAAAACACAAGGCAACGACCAAAGCAAATTTTTGTCGCTTTGGCTTTGGTCACTGTCTTTCCTGCGCCAATTTCATTACCAACTAGATAAGTCGTTGTCAAGCCCTTGATTTCATGCCACTGTATTATTGCACAAGTACCAAATTGATAATGATTTAAAGAAGTGATAAGTACAGCGCAAGCAAATACATTCTGTCAATTAAATAGCACCAGTACCGAAATAGTTATCGCAACCATCACAAAAAAAGAACTGTGTTTGTGCTATATATCAAAGGAAAGCTTTCTTTACCTCTTCCTTCGACTTTCCCAGTGCTAAAGCTGTCTGACACACCGTATCATCGCGGGGGGGTTCAGAGCGTGTGTATACGTTACAGGAGCGCAGCAGAGAGGAAAGGCGACGCGAGAAACTCGTCTGGAACTTTGTAAGCCTGTCGAATGTGCACAATGCCCTCACCAGGTCCCTAGCAGTCGCCACATTAGCCACTTGACAGCTGTAACTATCCGTGACCCCCCACAAAAGCATTGCAGATATTGCAGCGCTTACCTTTATCTAATGTGCAAGTCCAGAGGGAAGCCAGATGGAATGGTAGAGACGAAGCGGGGATGAGGCAGAAAAGGGGTAGAAGCGACTGAATAACAGCCTGAAGAATTCGGGGCTCCTAACTTGTGCCATCGTAAAGCTCGGGCGCGCAAGCATAGAACACAAAGCGCATTAAAGCGAGGCAGGCGAGGTACCTAGGAATTACGGATGGTCAGGACGGACGACAAATGTGACGTCACTTGTAAACAGTTTGTACATCGGAGATTGTGGACATCGCGGCTGGTGCAACTGGCAGTAAATAACAGTTGCAAAGCTCACAACGTGCACGAAGCGGTCTCGCTTCGTGCAGTGTGAACCTGATGCGACACGCAGGCTTTTCTCGACCGCAGCACAGAAATGCCCAAATTGGCTAGGCATGCAGATCATCCATGCCTTTGAACATAAGCTAAAATATATGACCACAATAGGGACCAACCACACTTTTACGTCGTGTTTTCGCGTGCAACATAGTGCGTGGTGTGTACGTCGCCAACATTTACAATGATTTAACTTTCAAGCCCAAGGACTCTTGACACTTCGAGAGGAGAATGTCGGCATTGGGAGACGTAAGCTCAACAGATGGCTTAACCAGGGTTACAATTATAGTCACCGTGCCCTGACCAAGAGCAATCGACGTCGTTGAAAAAGTAGTCTTCGTTTACTGAGGATATCATTTCCGGCGTCAGCTGCAACGTGCAGAGCCTAAACTCACAAGTGGCAGACATCGAGTCGGCCGCGTCCAAAACGAAAATCATCACGCCATTGGAGAACAGATGGGAAGCGGGAATCCAGCTATGCTTTATCACAGACTTCCAGCTGCTCTGCTTTTCAAAATATTAGTCCAGTCGTTGCGGGAGAGTTGTCATCTACGTAATTGAGAATGTCGCTAACCTAAATTTTGCACGGTGCCACCATTTACACTTCCCAAGAACGTTGATCTCCTAAGACTGTCGCTGGCCTGGTATGGAAGACTTTCGTGTGTCTGCGTGGGAGTATGACTCGAAAAACTAACGTAGCTGCAGTGTGCGTGGAACCCAAAAAGTCGCAGTTTCGCCCGAAAGGCGAAGCACCGATTGCGATGGCAAATTGGTGGGAAGCTATACGAAGTAATGATAGTACCTTTATCGGCCACATAGGCTTGTAAACATAGCCATACTAACTAAATTACCAAGTATGGTGTCACACGTGCATAAGCAGAAATGAACACATTTCACTCGATGACAGCGGAAACTCGCTTTCAAAACGCTGGAGTGAGGAAGTGCAGCAGCAGCAGCGAGCGAACTGACCATCCTGTTACATCTCGCGTGAAGGCGAACTAAGCCGCGCAAGCAGCGCACGGTGGACTCTGTCCCCGTCGCAGATGGCTTTCATGATGCTGCGGCCCTGGCATGTGCACGTGGCCGCCTGGTATTGAACTACCCCCTCCCCCCCGACACCGGAGCCTTGCGCGCTGCGGAAGACGGTGTGCTGCCTCCCCGCTATCCTCCCTTGCGTGCGGGAGATGGAGCCGCGGTCCCTGGCTGAGCGACGCATCCTTTCAATCCCACATACAGCATACGACGCGCGGCGAAGATTTTACCGCCCTCGGACTTTAATGGGGCCTCGCGGTCGCGCTGACGGCTGAAATGCGCTTGCAGTGTCGACGTAAATGCTATTGCAATAATACGAGCTAAAGGGAGATTCAAGTATTCTCAGCCTTGTGGAAGAGGAGGAAATAACTTTATTGAATCCTGAGGGACCCCTCCCCACCCGCTCTTGTTTTAGTTGTCGGCAGGGGTCGCGGGCCGTACCCACGTTGGGACGGGAAGCCCGTGAGCCTCCGCCCTTTCGTGAGCCCTCTGGACGACCCGGAGCTGGGTCTGGTGGTCGTAGCTTCGCAGGGCGTCCCCCCAGTCGTCTTCTTTACTGAACACCGTGCCGCTTAACACGGAGCATTGCCAGAGCTTGTGCGCTAGCGAGCAACACGATTCGCCATAATCCGGACAATGCGGCTCTACTTCTGGTGAATAAAGGCTCAGTCTGCCTCTCGAGGGGAACGACCCTGTCTGAAGCATTCTGAATATAGACGACTGTGGTCTAGTACGTTTAGCGTGGGGGAGCGGGAAGGTCCTCCTGGGCAGCTGATAGTGCGTTGCTATTTTGTTGAAGGTGAGTAGCGGGTCTCGGTGCTCCCCTCCCTCCCCGCCACTTCGCTCGCCGCGATCGCCGCGGTGCATGAGTCCTCGCGCGCGTCCGTGCGCCAGCTCGTTGGCGTTGGGAAAGTCGGGGTGCACGTCGGCCTCCATGCGGGCTGGAAACCATTTGACGATGTGATGACCCGCGGCTCCCTCACTGCCGAGGACGGCCGCCGCCTCCCGCGATATCGAGCCTGAGGCGAATGCTCTGGCCGCCGATCGCGAATCTATGTACACGTAAGGACATTCGGGGTCCCTCATTGCCATGGCTACTGCCACCTATTCGGCCACCACGGACGTTACCCCCTTGACCGATGCTGTAATAATGATCGTACCATCTCAACGTATCGAGACGGCCGCGTACCGGTTGCTGCGCCCGTACTGGGCCGCGTCTACAAATGCCGCCAGTCCCGGGTAGGTGGCGGTCGATTTCAGCAGTGCTCGGGCCCTCGCCTTTCGGCGCCCCTTGTTAAATTGCGGGTGGACGTTTCTCGGAAGCGGCTCTACCTTGAAAGTGCCCCTGGCCGCCGCGCTGAGCGTGACCTTGCGTGCGTTGCACTCTGCCTCGGCATTTATCTCTGCTTCTTCTAGGATGCATCTGCCGGCCCTGGTGGCCGACAGCCGCACGACCTGTGCCTTTGTCTGTGCTCCGATGATTTCTGCTAGCGTACTGTGGACCCCTAACTGATCGAGCCGCTCCGTACTTGTAGTGATCGGAAGACCTATAGCACCCTTTTGATGCTCTTGCGCATCAGTGTCTCTATCTCGGCCGCGTCTCCCTTGGTCCATTTTAGCGCCGAGGCTACGTAATTTACGGGACTGATGAGGAATGCGTGGTAAAGACTGATGAGATTGCTCTCACTGAGCCCTCCCCTGCGGTTCGTCACCCTGAGGATCAGCCGGAGCCTGGTCTTCATTTTGAACGTGAGTCTCATGACCGCTTGCGTGTTGCCGCCTTTAGTCTCAATTAGCAGCCCCAGGATTCTGATAGTGCCCACCCTGAGGATCAGCCGGAGCCTGGTCTTCATTTTGGACGTGAGTCTCATGACCGTTTGCGTGTTGCCGCCTTTAGCCTCAATTAGCAGCCCCAGGATTCTTATAGTGCCCACTCTGGGGATCGGCTGGCCGGCACTCGCGTGTAATTTGATCGGTATTTGATCGATCGGCGTCCAATTCTTCATGCCTTGTTTCGAGGGTCTGTACAGCAACAGTTCCGATTTGCTGGGTGACAGACGCAGTCCCGTTTTCTTCAGGTACTCTTCCGTTATGTCCAGCGCCTCTTGAAGAGCCCGCTCGACTTCGGCGTCAGACCCTCCCGGGCACCACACCGTAATGTCGTCTGCGTACAGGGCGTGATTGACGTTGGTCACTCTCGTCACCCGGTCCGAGAGGCCTTTCATTGCCAGATTGAATGATAGTGGGGAGAGCACCGCCCCTTGTGGGGTGCCCCTCGCGCCCAGTGTGTACCAGTTGGACGTGGTCTGTCCTATTTTGATCGTGGCTTTCCTGTTTCTGAGGGAGGAGCCTATGTAAAAGTGGAATTACCGGCCGAGCCCCATCACCGAGATCGTTTCCTTTCGAAATCTGTGTTTGACCTTGTCGGATATTTCGTTAGGTCCTGGGCCAGTATGCCCCTGGTGTATCTCGTCATGCCGTCGATTATATGCTTTTTGAGTAGTAGCATTACGTCACGTGTGGAAAGCCCCGGTCTGAAGGCCACCATGTTATGTGGGAGGAGGCCCTCTCTCTCTATGTACCGTGATACTCGCTTAAGTATGGCAGGTTCAACCGTCTTGCCTACGCACGAGGTTAGCGAAATTGGCCGCATGTTCTCCGCCGCAAGTGGTTTACCGGGTTTCGGCATAATATGACCGAGGCCTCTTTCCAGACCTCTGGTACTCGTCCCGTTTCCCACGCTTTCCCACTTTGTACCAGATGCGGTCATTCCCTGTCATACGGACAGTGAAAAGAACAAGGCCATGCCACTCATTCTAACGAACGTCAGCGTGGGTATACAGGAGGTTGAAAACACGTGGATCGTATGAAAACAACTTACGGGTCGACATTGCTAATGCCGAACAGTACAGACAATCTCACATCTTCGAGAATGGACAATGTCATTCACCACGTGCTGGAGGCATATATTGCATCAATGTACATGCCAGTGTAGCTTAGTGGCTTCGGAGTTGCTTTGGGGTGTCCTAAGCTTGCTGAACCCCAAAATGAAGAAGCTCAATCAAGAACCGAAACAATATCACACAAGAACGCCGCCAAGATTCTCGGGAGGCCATGCTCGTAGTCGCGTACTTGGAGGACCAGCTAAAGCTGGTGAAACAGGCCAAGGAAGCAGCAAATGCCAAGGACTGCCTAGACTGAGGAGGCCGTCCGCCTTAGGTGAAGAAAAAACTCTTTCTCATTTATTCGAATTTTTACAGCTTTGTTCTCACTCTCTTTCTGGGCCCACTGTGGCTCAGTTAAAGTTCTCGAAATGCTCTAAGGTCTGTGTGTTGGTCTTTTAGAATAGAATGTAGTCGACCTTTAGAAAAAGAAAATAATTAGGTTCGAGCAAATGCAGGAAAAATCAGTGACGTCATGGCAAGCTCTTGCGGGAACGTCTTGTTTTGTCTTGTGTCCTGAACAGTGGCGCATACCCAATATGGGTATGCGCCACGGTTGCATGCGCCACTGCGCATAACCAATATGGGTATTGGCCAAGAAGTAGAGGGTTTCCAGTATGGTTAGAAGTAAAGCAAAACTAGATTTGAATAGTGGTGCGTGGGACGATAGAACTGTAATTTAGAAGTGTGATGAAAATATTGTTAAGCATTTGGATAATATAGGTTGAACGTAAATAAATGAAATTATAGAAATTATGGATAATTTTAGAAATTCAGCAAGGTACTCGTTTTGACTCTTTAATAAAATTGTAAAGTGCAAGAAAAGCATCCATGTGGCTGGTCCCAGTGAAGTCGCCCCCCACATAAGAATGCTTGGCGAGGTTAGCGATAAGCCAAGTTTGGCAAATGAATATTCTAATAGTTTTCTTTGTCTTAGAAAACGGCGGCACTAGAGAAAAGAATGTTCGATAGTTTCTGGTGCACTGCAAAAAAAACATAGAGGGGACATAGTGAGACCAGACCTGTGTAAGTAAAAATTTACAGGTATACGGCATCTCAATTTTGTAAAAAAGTACATCCAATTGCCTTGAAGGACAAGAATTGATATTCCATGGGAAGCCAAGATGGTGGAATTCAGAAGATGGTGTTAGCATGGATATTGCAGAGTTTTGAGATGTAGCGAAATTTCTGTATCTAGCCGCGGTGACATAAGCTGATGTCGGCAAAACAGATATGATAGGGCCGTTCAGGGATGCTCCTGCGAGTGAATGAGACATTTCATTGCATTTCAAGTGCAACCCATGATGTCTCGGTACCCAAAGCAAACATACTTTCCGTAAGTACGGAGGTACTATCGAACGAAATGTTCTTTGAATTGCTGAATTTCAAGATACAGTTAGCGCTGTACATACAGATAGCCAGTCGGTCACAATAACAGCTAATAGGTCATTTTGGGGGAGTTTTCGTAATGGTAATATAATCGCTAATAATTCTGCCTGTGTAAGATATTAATTACATCTCGCCTTGGTAATAGTTTAGCATGATTTGGAAATATGTCCTCGAACTCAAGTTTGAGGTCTGTTAAGGCATCAGTTGAATGGTAAACTTGGCGTATGGACACATCCAATTTTCGTAACTGTGCTTGTATGAATATTAACTGACGACTGTGGAATCTCGACCACGATACTTGAAAAAACTCAGACGGTTCAGTGATAAATGCATATTGCATACGTCTTTTTAAAAAGTCATACATTTAAAAAAATGTCTGAGCCGTATGTATGCGGAATCTGCAATCTAGGGTGGGTATATGAGCTTCCTGATATAAAACAGCGTTGGCAACAAATATAAGTAGCCCAGGGCATGACCGTAGAGCTTCTCTTTCTAAAAGCATGAGAGGTTTATTATTGTAGGCGGGGCCACCGGAAAACATTACGCGCCCGAATTCTAATATGGACCGAACATACATTTTATAGATCATCAGCAAGGTATCCCTGTGTAGTCTAGAGTGATAGTGGCTGAGTCGGCGGAGCATAGCTACGGCTAGTTCAGCCTTTGTTTTAATGTTTTCAATGTGACTGCGTCAGATGAGTTTGCCATCGTAAATGACACCAAGGTACTTGACTTCGTCAACTTGAGGACTGATTTCCTGCTGGTATCGTAAAGATATATGCACCTAAGCAGTTAATGGGAATACTAATACCGCACTTTTGCTAATATTTAACGACATACATAACCACTCTAGCACCCTTCCCTCTAACCCCGCCAGCATTGCTAAGTAATTCTGCAACGACTGGTGTAGTGAATGTCAAGTCAAGCTCTGTCGCTGTTACTGTTTCAAAATCATCTCCCCAGGGAGGTTTCTTTAGGGCTAAAGTAATTTATCTCTGAAACGTCGCTGAAGTCCTTGAGCAATTTCCTCAAGTGATTCTGATGATTCTTTTATTGACGGAACCACAGAATCGACATTCATGGGCGCCGGTATAACTTTTCGAGATCGAAGAAACTTAAACGGGGCTTTTTTATTGCAAGACTTCGAAAGGTACGTTTAGTGCTTGGAATCATAATCCTCCTTAGCTTTTGTGATTGTTCGTTTAGATGTAGTAGCTATACATGTATAATCAGCCCAATTAACAGGACTTTGGCTGTATAAAAGCTTTTCTACGCAGGTTTTCTACGTCTAAAATCTCGCTCGCAGTCAGAATTCCACCAGGGACAAAACCTTGCCTCTTGGGACAAGACAGTCATCAAAACAAGCTAAATTTGTTGTGCAATCTACTAAGGGTGGATAATATTGCCCCTGGTGGAATTCTGAGTGCGAGCGAGATTTTAGACTTCAAAAACCTGCGTAGAAAAGCTTTTATACAGCCAGTTTTAGAATTGAACATAGGCTCATTGCTTTAATATCCCTCTCCATGCCCTCCTCAGCGTGTAATGCTGATTTTACCGCATTTACAAATTTTTCGTAATTAACAAAAGTGTGCACATTACTATCTAAACTAGTTAAAGGGGTAAGCAGTTCAAACATTATAGAGAGGTGATCACTGCTAGTTTCGGAATCAACAGCCTTCCAGGAGGTGACAGACATGCTCGAGGTAGCAGACGTAAGATCTAGGGCAGATCGCGACTGACCCTGAATGAAAGTATGTGCTCTCGAATTTAAGCAAGAGAAATGATTCGTTGCGACCCAATCCCACAAGCGTTTGCCACAAGTGTCCGTTCGGAAACCCCACGATACATGATGAGAATTGAAATCTACCACCAGTATGATGTTGTTCTGACTGCGAGCAATAGGGGTATCTAGATAACGGGTATCTTGCACTCCAGCGGGGAAGTACCTGTTAAATATAGAAAAATGTGTGCAACCAGGAAGTATTATATCCAGTGCTAAGATTTCACACTCTTGGGACATTATCTGGTATGTTATAGCAGCTTTATGGCAGATTTTTGATGAAACAAACAAAACTAAACCACCGCCTCGGGATAGGCGATCCAATGAAAAGCATCGGAAATTTCTTAGATGAAAAGTCTGCCCAGCAACAAGCCAAGTTTCCTGTAAAATATTAATATCCAAAGAATATTTAGAAATAAGACACAATAAATCTGTTGCAGCGGAAAGATGGAACGACAGTTCTACTGAATTACTTTTAATGTTTCTACACACTTAGGCAAAATTACCCAATTTTGGAGTAATGGAGGCCGTTAGACCTTCACGATTAGCAGTTAGTCCGCTAAGGAGCAACGACGCAGAGATACGTGCCGTGTGCAAACCTGGAGGACTAAACGTTACGCCGCTTTTCGGATGGCGTTTCTCCACGGGACGAATGTCAGCATTTACTCTCACTGGCCACGCTGTGCACATGGTTAACTGATGTTCACGGGCCGTGCCGTGCATATATATCAGGCATTGACAATCTCTATACAGCTGTCGCCTGCTTTACAACTCATACGCACGGAATGAGACGGTCAGCGGTAGGTATATATATATATATATATATATATATATATATATATATATATATATATATATATATATATATATATATATATATATATATATATATCTTGCCATGCGTTACAAAGTTCTGCAGTTTGCGAGTTGTCCTTATAGATTATTATTGACGTTGCGATGCCGAGGAAAAAAGGTGCGCCCCACCCCCAGCAAGTGCTGTGAAAATTTAACGACGTGGGCTGCGAGCCAAGATTGCCCGGCATCGCATGTCCCGCACGCATGCTACTTAGCTGATCCGGCAGATATGTGTGCTTCCTGCATAAATGTGGAACACGCGCATGTCCGCGTGTACATGCACATGATGTTGGTATTGACGATAGTGTACAACGCGCAGGCAAACACACACGTACCATATGCACGCGCGAATTCTTATTTAATCTGTCAGCAGAGAGAGGGGTGTACACTCGCGCGCGCGCGTGCGCGCGCATATACACACGCATGCATGATACAATTGAGAGACAAGTGTTCGCATGTGCGCACCTACAGGATTTTCTACTGTGCCTACGAACGTACACGAACGTGTAGGTGGCGGCCGCGGTGTACACACTCACTGACCAAGCCACGCCCGCCGCACACGCACGCACATTTCCATACCCATGCATGAATACATTAATGTACGTGTTGGTAGGAGGGCAGTGCACATGCATGCAACCGCACAGTGGCGTAGACAAAATGTTTTTGGGGTGGGGAAGAGGGGGCGACGCACCCCTTTAACCGGGAACGGGAGGGGGTCCGGGCAGGGGTCATACTATGGTACACAGAAATTTCCATGGGAGGCATGCATTGGGTGCACTCCCCTCCACTGGCTACACCACAGTGCACACACACACACACACACACACACACACACACACATACACACACACACACACACACACACACACACACACACACACACACACACACACACACACACACACACACACACACACACACACACACACACACACACACACACACACACACATGCACACGCACACATAAATGCACAGCTATAGCCTTTTATGCACATGCTTGAATACATATGAATCCACCTATAGGGAGGCGACGAGCAAAACGAGAACAAGGTGAAAGCTGGAGCCAACGTTTCGACAAGTGGACTTGAAGACAAGTCCACTTGTCAAAGCAATTGGCTCCAGCTTTCACCTTGTTCTTGTTTTGCTCATGGTCTTGAATTTCCATCTCACGGCTTCCCCTGTTTCACCTGTAAGGAGGCCAGATGTAGAACCACACAGGTGTGCACACGCGCACAGCTAGCCATTCCATACAAACACATGAATACGTTTGAAACCATCAGTAAAGAAACCAGGGTTTATGTGCACCATGCATGCATGCGCATATATATACACACACATATACATGCAGCATATGAGGAAAGAATGGAATAAGGTTAACATATATAAATTATATTGGGCTCAGATGTCTTCCTTTGTACAATGCAATAAGGCACAAACACCCCGTATGTGTTCACATCTTTTGAATGGCAATGAGCACTTTTTCCATGTACCATAATGTATTTGTGATCAATAGTTCTGCAGTTTTAAATTTTGTGGCACCTACCCATGAAGAAATTAAAAAGCCTTTCAATGAATCTTCACCTAGAAATTTGGATCTATACTGTTTATACGCATTTTTCAACACAGCACAAACGTAGCACATTATAACTGCCAAAATATTGCATAGTGTGGCCTTCCGTTGGAGATTTTAGTTGCAGTGCTTGCAAAGTTACTGCTTGCCTCTCAACCTCACTTTTCAGAGAGCTCTGAGGAGTCGCTCTTATAGAACAAAAGATAAATGCTGAATTTTTACGTCGTCATCCGCCATGCAACAAACCTCACTGCAGCAATTTCTAATTTTTTTTAAAGAGAAGCTTTTTTTGCCCACTGTCTCATACTTTTGCCTGGGTTGGTCCGGTCAGATTCTCGCTGAGTAGATTTATCCTCATTCTTACATAAAAAAAAGAACCATGCCTGGCATCGGGTTTCAAATCTCAGACATCATGCTCTAATCATTAGGCCACAACAGAACTTTCTTTTTCTTTATCGCATGTAAAAAAGGCAATACCTCTGTACAACAATATGGTTTAGGTTGACACAGTTAATAATCAGGCAGAGAAACACATGTGCTTAATGGCATCCATTAAAGCTGCGGCTTTTGGGCAGTCCACAACTGCATGCATGCTCCTTTCGTGCAGACCGGCTTGCCGCGTGCGCGAGACAACTCAACAAGCATTACGAGGGGGCCACACATGTAGCTTACGCAGATGCGGCGGAGTAACAACTACCAGCCGTGGCCCTAGCTGTGGTCACGGGGCCGAATCATACCACTACCACCACCACCTCCATACACACCACAAAACCCAAAGAGGGCGAAGAAGCTTCCATCGCTTTAGCCTACGCAATGACTACAGCCGCTTGCATCATTAGAAACTCCCAGACGGCTATCCGCAACTTCACCAGAAGCCTCATATTATTGCAAGCAAACCACATACTCTCAAGCACGTCGCCATCCCGTCGCCGCAATGTTAAGCTAATCTGGGCCCTAGGTTATACAAGCCTTGCCGGGAATAAAGCCACTCACGACACTGCCCAAGAAATCGTCCACTGGGTGCATCACCTGTCATCGGAGCGGCGACCCCCTCCGATGACCTGCAGCCCAGCAGGCTGACGACTAGGCAGTCATCTTCTGGTGCGGCCACACGAAAAACAGAATGGTTACATATGGAGAAATCCTCTTGCATTACCGTAAGGCAAGAGTGAAGTACCCTTTCCTCTTTCGTTTTTCCTCCCCTCCTTCCTATCCTCCATTTCTGTGCTGCTGTCACCTTCCTTCAGAAGAGTAGGCAGGTGTTGTGCCCCTTCCGGTGGCAGTTGCCAGCCTGCTCCTTGCTTTCCCTTTCCTGTTAACCATGTATACGTATATAAGTGTTCAAAACAAATAATAATAATAATGAAGTACCCACATCCTGACAAGTCACTCAATAAGTACCAGTCAACAACATGTAGATTTTTACAGACACGCACATTCCCCACACCCTCGCTATACAGTCACATCCACCCAGATGTTGACACACCACAGTGCAAAGTGTGCGGGGCGTCTCGCATTGACCTCAGCCACATTATCCAGGCATGTCCTCCAGCGACAGACACCATTAAACACAGCACCAACCCTACATTTAAAATCACCATGCCTGAGAAATGGGAGGATGTGCTGCTCAGCAAATGCCCAGAGGACCAACTCTGGACAGTCTGGCTGGCTGCCGTTGCCGCCAAGACTCAAGGTCTGGCCACCACCTTAGGAAGGAGGGCGCCGGTGGGGCTAGTCCCCCCACCCCCCTTCACTCCAGCAATAACATTTAATGAAGTTTTGTCTCATTCCATCTCTTTTGTGCAAACACCAACTAACTCTCTCAGATGGTCACCGCATGTTCATTGTGATGATGATTTCCATACTATGGCCTTGCGAAGGACAATGACGCCAAAGTGTGCATGCATAGTCGTCAGTGCAATGCTTCGAAAGAAAAAAATGACTGCGAAAAGCCAAGCTTGAGGGCACACAGAAGAAATTAATAAAAGAAATGGGAGCCAACCACAGGTGTTCGAGTGAGTGTAAGAAATAGTGCAAATATGAAAAAGATGACAGCAAAGGGTGCACACATGGTCTTGAGTGCAACACTTCAGAAGAGACAATGATGTAGAGCCAAGCATGAGGGCACAAGAAAAGAATAAATGAAATGGGAGCCAATCACACTAATAAACAAAGCTCCGACTAAACATTCACATGAAAATATACGGCTCAAAAGGAAGATAACAACAAAGTGTATTCTACAATGCGGAGGAGTTCTAGGAAGATACACAGCAAGGAGATCCATACTTTGGTATATACTCACAATGGGAGGCTGGCCAACAAGCAGTCAGTAAAATTAAAATAAATCAGATATAAAGAAGGATGGGCCAATATAAGATTTGTCACATTGAGCAGCATGGATGCGCACGAGAACATTGCCATTCTGGTTTCCTTTACACCAAAAAAGCACTAACGAAATGGACAAACTCATAGCATTTCATTAAATGCTTCACGTAAGCTTCACTTCATAAAGATTCCAGGATGTGCATTGGATGTGCACAATTATTTTATTAATATATATTGTACGCATGTCATATACATCTTAGCATCATCAGGTCACACCTTGTCATTCGTAACCTCCCTGCATTGTAACATTGTCTCTCCTACTCTGTCTTCTGGCATGAATAATACAACAGCGGGGTTCATGAGGCTCAGTGCCCACATTTTTTATTGTGCTACTGAACACTGCGACATGACATTCTAAAAGGTAGTGACACCTTGAATAATAGAATGAGGTGCCAGCCTTTCAACTACCCTCACTTCTTTTTCTCAGTCAAGGGTACTAGAAGCAGTCTGTAAATGCAAAAAGAAAAGAGAGGAGAAGTATCTAATATTGGGGAGATTGGCTGGAGTGTCTGTAGCAACCATCATTCCAGCCTAGAGGACTATTGGATGGCCATCTATAATGATACCTATCCAGCTAAGATGGACTTCAGGGACAGAATGTTGGTTTGACCTAGTTGGTACCTGATATTAAAAAGATTAACAGCGCACTTAAAAGACAATGACAAAGAAAGCACACAGCCTGTCACTTTCTTTGTCCTTCTTCTTTTAAGTGTGCTGTCAATCTGTTTATATTAGAAACATGATTTTATTCTTTAAAAATGTAACCCCAAGATAACAACTCCTGCATGATAAAAATTTGGTTTCACGCAACATATTTTTTTAGGTTTAAAGAAACATTGATTCAGCTACATGAAAGGGAATACATATACATTACTGGGAGTGGCTACTTGTGGTCTCCTTAGAATTTGGAGTGACTTACACTCAGTCCACGCAGCCTTCCACATGCCTTCCACATGCATGTAGAAAACTTCCCCTGTGCGAGACATGGGCGGTTTTTTGGTCACTCGCACACATATGAAATGCAGGCTGTGTGGACTGAGCTTAAGTCACCCCTTACTAATGAAATATTGCAATCAGGCAGTCAGTTGGCAATTTATTTGCTACAGCAAATAATTTGTTAGAAGTATTGCTGTCCTGATTTGCTATAGCAATTCATTTAAAGTAAACTAAAATTCATAAATACTTGTATTTTGTGTCAGTCTCATTAAAAATGTAAAAAAGGTATCTAAGCAATACAACAGCCAGCTAATTTTTGCAGACATTCATTATCAGCGAAATGTTTCTCCAAGACTCACTAACTTCAATTTATATATATTGATAGTACGCGTTTAAGGTTAGATGAGCTCGGCGTTTCATATGAATGCACACAAAGAGACAACGGCCGAGCCGGTCGAGCGTGAGCACCAACAACAACCATCTCCTTCCTCTTTGTCTTCTGCTGGCGCTTGTAATTCTCACTGTAATATATATAGGCAATTCATCTATATTACACTTTAAAAGCCATTTTTAATAAGTTCAATCATTACTCATTTTTTTACCAACTGCATTCAAGCCTACTGATAATCAAGTATTCTGCTGAATAGAGCAGAAACAACATATTGCACATACTACAACACTGACAACAGCAGATGGCAGAGCATAAATAAACAAGATAATTCCTTTCATATTTTTTGTGAAAGTCCATTAAAATTGCAAAAAAATGAAAGACAGAAGCCTTACTAATACAGTTATTGGAAAGGTGTTGGTGAAAAAGTGACAGGGGTAGTGCACTAGGTTTTATTCCCTGAGTATACAGAAATAAAGGGGAAGAAAGCTTAGGTATACTGCAATACTGCTATAGGTATACCGCTAAGGTATACATGAAATCATGTAGGACAGCTGTGAGAGAAGCACCCACCTAAAGTCAAAACATATTGTTGGGCTATATTTGGTTCATTAATGCAAGAAGTAGGGCCAAAAAATATGAGTGACCAGAAAGGAGACAAACGATCACCATGTACACTAACTATCAACTGTGCATTTATGGTGTGATCATACAGAATAAAGGCCAGTTGAAAAGAATACACAGAAGATACACATCAGCACAAGTATGAAGGAAAACAAGCCTGCAGCGTATACACAACGGATCCCGACAGGAAGCACACATTCTTCTAGCATAATAGAGGGCATATTGTCACAAAATTTCCCAGCCTTTTCAGCTCAAGTACATTCATAATTTACCTGAGCAGCTGATCAACTGATCTCTGTAGAACACCAGTATTTACCAACAACAGTGCACAACTGGAATATTGACAATGCAAACTTTGTTGTACTATTGTGGGATCTCATATTCCAAAACCACCATATGGTTACGAGGCACATTGTAGTGGGGGATGTTGGATTAATTTTGACTACCTGTCATTCTTTAGCGTGCACCCAATGACCGGTACATGACCATTCTTGTATTTCACCACCATCTAAATCTGGCCACCGTGGCTACGATTTGATCTCACACACTTGGGCATAGCAGTGCACAATGCTTCAGCAGGAGACTGGCCAAAGCGGACATGTACAACTCATAACAAAGAGATGTGCTTGCTCAAGTGGGTTAATTCAGTAATGAAAATTCGCACTACAGATTTCACATATGAAAGCTGTAAATATAGATATTTGGCCTAAATAAAGAGCCCAATGTAGCAAGTGAAAAAGTATGTTTTATGAAAGTAAAATGTCTTCATTGTTAAACTCAAGTTTGACAGAAACATCATTTCAGACAAGAGAAGGCTATGCATGATTGTAATAAACTTTATCAATGAGTACAGAGCGAGGCTTTGCTACTTTCATTGCTCCCTAGCTGTGCTGGACTGCCTGATGCACATGTGCGGATTTGCTAAATGCCTTTTAGCAGCAGAAATCACGACAGGAAGTGTGCCTCATTTTGTTTCCATTGCGTAACCTGTAATTAAAAATACAAATTGCTGGGCACATGAAGTGCTGCATGCAGAGCCGGCTTTGTGAGTGACACGCCATTTGCTCCTATAGGTGTTTTTGTTACCTCTTCACATAATCGTAGTAATTATAGCCTGTGTGCTGCAGCCTATAGATAATTTAAGGCCACTCAAAGCTAGAAGACACCTGCTAGGTTATGTCTGTCTGCCAAAACGCTCATGCAACACCTACAGCTCCATGTAACATGGTTTTGCTGCAACAAGATATTTTCTTTGACGTAAGTGGTTGCAGTGTTTGTGACATGCACAGTTGCCCACCAAATTTTATGGATCACAGAATTTGTGAAAAAAGCTTAATATTGTGATGCAGCAGTTATCACAACGTTTATTACGCGTCGGAGATGTGGCAAACCGACCACGCCCAAAGCACGGATCACACACGGGCGAGCCCGTGTGTGAACACCATATGAACCCCACATGATGATGATCATGTACAGATGACAAGGTATAGCTTATAAATGCCCACACTTCATGTTTTTGGAGCAAAGCAAGCAACTGTTTTGACTGCGAAGGTGTCAGGTCGGAACTGATGGCAGCTGTAAGAGCTGAAGGAGATGCGGCCTGTCCAGTACAAGGAATTTCAGAGGAAGCTCCTTTAAAGGAAACACCAGAGATAGACTCCGATTCAGTGGCACAAGTCAATGTAGCCTATTTAGGGATGAGAATCTTTTCGGATGTTGGGTTTGTAGTGCAGAGCCATGATCAAATCGAACCAGCCCTGATGCAAAGGCTATCCCTCATGCGAGACAGCGTGCAGATGATAATACGAGCACGTCACCGCAGCCAATGACGTCAGAAGTGATAGTTACAATGCTTTGATGACGAGGTGGTAGCGCGGTATCTTCTCCAGCAAGCAAGTGAAGTGGTGCGTCATCTGCATGAAGTGAATAGGTTTTGTCGGTCATGTGGAGAACGCGTTGCCTGCACCAGATGGAGGCGGGGGCCGTAGAAAGAAAATCCCATCCCAATATGAGCTACTGGGCACACGAACTTAACACTGCAAATTGCACGTAATGCGGAAGTCCGTCAATGGAAATACGAGCAGTGCACATGGCGGTAGGTCGAATGGCTGCCCCTTGAGCAGCGAGTAGCGTAGGTCCATCGTAGGGGGTTGTAACTTTCCGGAGTTTCAAACACAATGCACGGTGAATAACTGAAACACTAGCACCAGTGTCTATCAAAGCTTCGACTTGTGCACCTTGTACTACAACCAATATCATATTGCACAGACGTGATAGAGGAATTTCTGTCCTGTCGTTCGATGGAGCTTTTCCTCGAAAAGCTGCATAATTCAGTTTTCTGGACGACGCTCGGTGAATTGAGAAGCAGGTCGAAGTGGGCATAGAGCGGCGAAGGGGTGATGGCGAGCGGTGTCTCACAGGACGATACGTCGGAGCCGTCTTGGATGCTACAGTAGGTGATGTAGGGCAGCCGCGCGGTGGAGCATAAGTACGGCATTGGTCTTGCAGGCTCCCTGGACGTTGGAATGTAGCTCCGGGCGAACAGTCATCCCATTCGTATGCGTCATATCCAGGACGCTGGTCTTGCTGGCGCTTGCGGCAAAAACGTGCTATGTGGCTACGATAACCGCAGTAGTAGCAGATGGGACGAAGAGGACGCCACTGCGGATAGCTGGTTTGGGTAGGTGTCCTGGTAGTCATGGAAGCCATGTGGGCCGGCGTTGGTTTTTGAGGCATCGGTGGAATGATGACTGGAGTAACTGCGGCTACTTGTGCGTACGTTTGTGGGGCCCGAAGGGTTAGAGGGTCCGTGTATGCTGCACCAGCCATGGACGCCGATTCCTCCTTGACAACGGCTCGCAGGTCGGTATCCGACACACGAGAAGGCATAGGCCCTGCGGCGAAGCCATGATACTGTAGCTCTTCACAAATTATTGCGCGGATCATTGCTCGTAACATGGGATCGTCGGCCGTAGTGGTTGCAGTGGTGTCTGGCTGCAACCGTACTGATTCGAGTTCGTCGAGGCGCTGGCATGCAAGTAGCGATGATATCAGCGACGGTAGCGGGGTTTTTGATGGCTACGGCATTGAAAGCGACAGCTCCGATGCCTTTGAGGATATGGCGAACCCTGTCTGATTCGGTGATGGCCGTGTTCACGCGTCGACAAAGAGAAAGCACATCCCCGAGCAAGATTCCCCGAGTTGTTGCTTGCGAGTGTCGAGCGTCTTTTTTGCGAGGGCGGAACGAACAGCTGGTGTGCCGAAGATTTGGCGGAGCTGCTGTTTGAAAGCACTCCAGTTCGTGAAATCAGCCTATGGTTGAAAAACCAAGTCTTCGCTACTCCTGTGAGATAAAAGGCGACGTGACGTAGCTTGGACGCATCGTCCCAACGGTTAGCCGAACTCACTCGATCGGTCGTAGTCGTCCGACCGATCCTCGACGTCTTCACCGCGAAGTCCAGCAAACAGATGGGGATCACGCTGGTGCCCACTGACAATCCAATACGGAGAGGCTGGGGTAGCCGAGGCCGAGATGATTGAGGTAGAAGTGCCCGTTGGCTCGTCCTGCGACAAACTGGCGGACAGCTGGCACAATCGGCGACCATCGAAGCTCCAGGAGGTTGAGCGGGGAGTCAGAGGATGGAGGACCGAAAAGCAGACTCCACCACTTGTGATGCAGCAGTTATCACGACGTTTATTACGCGTCGGAGATGCGGTGAACCAACCACGCCCAAAGCACGGATCACACACGTACGCGCGAGTCCGGGGTAGCACTTGCTCGCCAGGGTTGAAGCACACGCCGCGGTGAGAGTTGTCGTAATGCTGTTCGATGTACGTACTGTAAAGAATGGCCAGCTGCAGTGCAAGATTGCCACCCACTTATGACTATGACGGCAACATCCCGGGAGCGTCGCCGCCAACTTCTAGCCACAGCGTGACTAAATCGACTTTGTGACGGAATGAGTTCGGCGGGACAACTATTGTTCCCAAACTCCCCAACGCCCTACCCGGAACGGCTCCGAGTTCTACGGGGCCCCCCTGACGTCGGTCCCGGACCTTCGAACGTGTGTGCTTTTGTGTGTGTAGACCGTCCTGCGGAGAGGCGGCTAGTTTGCGATCATGATCACCAAACGAACGTTCGCGTCGCCTCGTATCGCGGGAGGACCTAGTGTTTAAAAAGTGCTGTTGTGCTGATGTTCGACACACTTCTCTTAAGCAGTCATGTTGGACTGAGACATTTCTCTCAAGCAGTCATGTTAGACTGATGTACTTTCGCAAACAGCCATGTTAGACTGATATAAATATTGTGAATATAATAAACCCATATTCCTCGTTCTCGATGAGAAGCAGTCCTTCCCTTCATCAACGTCCTCAGCGTGGATAAGTCGGATGACAGCATGCGCCAGCTACCTTCTAATTCATGCCCGACTCCAATCTTGACAACGGATCACGAGCGATGGGATTGAGCCCCCAATCCTGACAGTACATAGCTAGCATGTCTGACAGCGTGCGATGAAATCGCTCTGTTAGGCCGTTGGTTTGTCGATGGTAACTGGAGGTAGTCTTGTGGGTGGTTCCGGAGGCCTTGAGTACTCGTCTACTAGTTGCGAGAGGAATGCTTTTCCACGGTCGCTCAGGAGGAAGCGAGGAGCACCGTGACGCAGTATTAAGGCTTGAAGTATGAATTCAGCAACACAAGCTGTCTCAGCATAGCGTATCAAGTGGTCAACGGCGGTCACAATCCATCGTTTACCGGTGAGAGTCACAGGAAGAGGACCATACAGGTCAATGCCAACGACTTCAAATGGTTGCGACAGACACGGAACCAGTTGCAGTTGTCCGCTTGGAGCTGATGTAGGGAGATTTCGTCGCTAACATAGGGCACAGGAAACATACCTCGCTACACTGGTGGACAATTGCCAGGCCAGTAGAAGCAACCTTTGATGCGGTCATAGGTTTTCTGGAAACCAAGGTGACCAGCAGTCATGTCGTTGTCAGAAGCCTGCAATATATCTGCATCCTCACAACAGAGCCCGGTGTTTGCGTTTCCTGCTTCCACTTGTATATGCGAGCAACAAAGTGATGTATGGTTTCAGTATCATCATCACCATCATCATCAACAACCTATGTAGGATGAAGGCCTCTCCCTCCAAACTCTAATTAACCCTGTGCTGCGCCAACCGATTCCAACTTGCACTGTGAATTTCTTAATTTCATTAACCCCCCCTCTATTCTTTTGCCATTATCGACTGCATTTCCCTTCTCTTGGCACCTCTAACGGTCCACCGGTTATCTAATCTATGCATTACATAACCTACCCAGCTCCATTTCTTTTTGTTAATGTTGGTTATAATATCAGCTAAGCCGTTTGCTCTCTGGTCCACACCACTCTCTTCTTGTCTCTTAACGTTGCGCCTATCATTCTTCGTACGGTCGTTAACTAGTTTTCTAGCTTCATTTTCAGTCTTCAAGTTTCTGCCCCATATGGTAGTACCGTTAGAATGCACTGATTGCACACCTTTCTTTTTAGTGATATAATGGTAAGCTTCCAGTAAGGATCTGAATGTGTCATGAGAATGAAGTTTCCTTCTCATGATCAGGGTCCCCTGTAAGTAATTGTCCTAGGTAGACATATTCCTTCGCATACTCTAGAGGCTGACTGTATGTGAAATTACTCACAGGGCCCCTGACCGTGAGAAGAAAATTTACAGAATAATAAAATTGGGTTGGAGCTGAGTGTATGCAAAGGAATACATTTATACCTAGGACAATTACTCACAGGGGACCCTGATCATGAGAAGGAAATTTACAGAAGAATAAAATTGGGCTATAGCACATACGGCAGACACTCTCAGGTCCTTACTGGAAGCTTACCATTATCACTAAGAAGAAAGGTGTACAATTAGTGCAATATAGCGGCGCTAACATATGGGGCAGAAACCTGGAGTGATTTGACTGGCTACTTTTACTTTTAAAGGCTGCTCAGAAATCCAATGTTTTACGCGATCTTGTGATCTGTAAACTTTTGTGGGTGACTGTATTATACCTTGAACACATGAGCTGTGATCTGAAGAGTAAGGTTAAGTGTGTGAAATCAACACGGTGAGTGGGCTTTAGTCCCTGAATCAATGGGTGTGTAAGCCAAAGTTCAACTAGTCAGAGTTAGAATCAGTGAGTCCAAGAGTCTGAGAGGCATTGAGCCCAGTGATTTTCTACATCCGAGTCAGCGTCTTCCAGCGATGGTAAGTTTTGGTGTGAGTAAACCTGATATCGAAAATATATTTTGTGACTAAGCCTCGCTGTGCTTCGTTCATTTTGCCAAACAATGGCTTTATTTCCAGCCTTAATCAAGTATAAGACAAAATACATGCACGACAATTGTCTATTTTGTTCATGCAGACAAATAAGTTACTTCGATAGTTTTGTTTAGCCAAGACGACAGCAATAGGCTGCACCTTTCCAAGGTTAAAGCACCAATTAACAAAACACAAGCTTTGGTATCACTGCGCTTTAGGATTAGTCAATAATGAGAAGGTACAGTAAAAGACTAAAGTACAAACACAGGTGAGCGCGTTAGACATACGTAAGCATATATAATACAAATTTCACTACACAATAACAAAGTGAAACAATGCAACATTACTAAAACTACACTACACAATACTGCAGCTTTCACACTTATTATACTGGCATATACAAGGATACAATGCCATCAGTATCACAAAACAGTACAGAACAATGCAGTCACACAATATTATATACATTTAAATGATGTATGTTCATTAGGTATTTCAAAAAAGTGTAGTTCAGGTATATATGGATAAGAAAAAATTGTGACAAAATACAAACTAATGTACGAACTAGTTCAACAGTGAATAAATGCTGTGGTATCATTACAATTGGCTCACCAGGTCTCCCATTTAGGAACGATGTTGCCATCGCCATAAATGTCGAGGAGATGGTACTGAAACTTATCTGCAGGAGTGTGCATCGTAAGCTCATTAGACCTTTTGACACAGTAGAAAAACCTGTGTCGATCAAAGCCCTCTATTATTAAATCTCTCGCTAAAATATGAAGACTTCCTTTTGCAACAAAGAGAGCTTCAATTTCGTGGAACTTAGGGGTATCACCACTTTCCTCAACGAGTACGGCTCCACAACTGTCGCTGCAATGGTCAATTGTTGCACGTTTCACTTGAAAAACTGTTTCTGGCAGGACATCTTTTGCACATTGTGGTAGTGTGCTCCAAACTACTGGCTTTCTTTGTCCTGTTATGAGGCCTTCATAAAGCTGGAAGCCGTGCAACTGGTAGCTAAGCTTTAGCTGATGGCGCATTGCAAGGGTGTAGGTCAAATTCTTGAAGTTCTTTACTGCCATTGCAATTTTTTTGCAATATTGATGTTTGGCCTCGAACCTCATTGACCAAAAGTTCTTCAGTGGCCCTACTTCAGGAATAAACCTTGAGTAATGGACCAAGAAATGAAGTTTCGGAATGAGTGCAGCCGTGCCATATTTTCTAGAAAACTCTGTTATAAATGTCTGTACAAGCACATCCAAGTATGCCAGCTGACTGGAAGGAATATGTGGAGCAAATACTATGTCCATCACTTCACGATACTTTAGAAGTATTTCCCAGTCATCATTGTTCTCAGGAATTTTGCCACCTAGAATTAAAGGAAGAAATCATAGTAAGCACCACTTGCTCGATGCTGTGCCCTTCAGTGTGGCATTGCAGGTGATAAAGGAGATGTTTATCTGCACTGGTTTGTTTTTCGAATCCCTAGGACCATACTGGAATGAGGATATTTCCTCAAGGTCTTGCTTAGAGACTAAGCCGTTACACAAAAGTGATCGAAGTACCTGGCGCAGCACACATTCTGCTCCACCTTCCAAAATGTCGTGCATGATGTCTGGTGGTAGCTGGCGAGTTACATCAAAATACGGGAGTTGAAGCAGGGCTGATACCTCATTTACTCCATAAATACGTCTGTTAACAAGGCTGTTAACAGAAATTGCTTGAAGATGCGACTGGTGTCGACTGGCAATGCGTACCTGGCACATTGCTTCACTTGTCAAGTCTGCTAACTGTTTTGCCGAGACCATCCAGAATCGACAAATTCGGCCGCTAGTGAAGCAACATGAAAAGCCCCCAAGACGATTCATTGAGAGATTGTCGCCACAGAAGCCGAATACAAGCACTTGGCCCTGTTTCATGGCTCCCCCCACATTGAACATGAACCCTTGATCATACATTTCCTTTAGGTCATCAATGAGTGGCTGCAGTACACCAGTCAAGCCATATTTCTTGACATAAGCATCACGAACAAGCAAAAACAAGTAGATGTTGTGAAGCTGAGACCTGTACTTCACATGGATGTTCAGCAAGCAGCAGTACACGGCAAGAAGTTTATGCACACCTCGTTTAGCACCCAATTAGCATTGACAACTTCAATTTCATCTGAATAAAACAAAAGTATAATTGTATGTGTGCTGCTCTCTGATATGAGAGATTGGAGGTGCTCTCTATATAGAAGACCATCAGTGTAGTCTCTGTATAAAGCAGGCACGCCCGGTTCAATCTTAGGAGTTGTGAAATGAGAGGCAATGTCGGGAACATTGCAAAGTGCACGGAGAAGCTTTGGTACAGGTACATAATGATACTTTGCGCTTTTGCCAACTATATGTTGCTCAGGCGCAACAAAAGGAAAGTTCTCCTTTGCATATCTCTCACGCTTGCGTTTGTCACTAAGATCCTTGAATATGTCACGCAAAAATTCACATGTCAATAGATCATTTACCACTGATGGTGCTTCTGGCATTTTCATGGAGTGCACAATCTCATTTGCATAGGCCTTTAACACAATCTCAAAAACGAAGTGCAGTTCTGAAAAAAGCTTTTCTACAGCCGCATGTGGCAAGTTGTGACACTCGGTCACATTGAAGAAGAACCTCCATATAGCAGATTTTGCTTGCTGAACGAAGGAGCAAAACCCATCACTTGGGGAATCAGTCTCCTGAAGCATTGAAGTTCCTTCATGATCGAACAGGCGACTGCCAATAGGCGTTGCGTTCTCTTCCACCACGATGCTTTCTACCAACACTGGATCATTTTCCAAAGGTGCCAAAGATTCTTCAATTTCCTGTGATTGGTGCGTCCGTCGGAGGCTTGTGCCTTGCTCCTCAAGCACATTTCTGTGCTGACGGTACAAGTGCGAACGGTATGACGAAAAGTTGGTGTAGGTGTTGGCACAACCATCAATGCCACAAAATATTCGAAAATTTGGCTCCCCACTATGTGCCACGCCTATGTGTGTGACCACTTTTGTAAACTGAAATGAAAAATATGGGCACCTTGGACAGTACTTAGCTTCCATTACTACATGTGCTATGTCAAAAATATATTCCTGCCACTAACACGCAAGCATATGCCCAGGAGAGCAGTCTGTGAACTGAGGGTCATGCATTATGTGCATATATAGTGCAGTTATGCATTTTGTGGCGGCCAGAAAGGGAAAAGTTGATGGTGCAAATTGCGTACGTGCCCACACAAACGATGTCCGCACGCGCGTCCTCACAGACACGCACACGATGGTGCAAATTGCGCACGTGCCCACACAAACTATGTCCGCACGCGCGTTCTCACAGACACGCACACGATGGTGCAAATTGCGCACGTGCCCACACAAACGATGTCCGCACGCGCGTCCTCACAGACACGCACACGATGGTGCAAATTGCGCACGTGCCCACACAAACGATGTCCGCACGCGCGTCCTCACAGACACGCACACGATGGTGCAAATTGCGCACGTGCCCACACAAACGATGTCCGCACGCGCGCCCTCACAGACACGCACACGAATTCTTCGGCGAAGTCTTATGCACATAAACATGCGCTAAGACGGCATGAAGAGAATGGTTTACACCGAGCGTCGTTTTCCTGTGCTTTGCGGCCCACGACTACAGGTGCAGCCAAGTGCAGGCACGAACACGGGAAGTAGAAGAAATAGCGGAAATAACTTTATTTCATTCGTTCATCGGGCAGTCGGCGCAAGCAGATAAACAAAGCGAAACTAACTAGCCGCGTGTAAAACTTTATTATACGCACCATTATACGCTTGCAAATATTTCTAAAAATATGAAATATTGAACACATGGTTTTTGTGTAGTTTATTGTGCTGCGATACAACAAAAAACGTGAAAAATTAGTGCATCACAGACGTTCATATATCCTGTGGCGCCCCGGTTCCGTGGTGAGCCAACCCCGCAGGCCCGGGGCCGCCTGGGATAGCCCGCCTAAAGTTCTACATTGCCCGCACGGTACGCACGTTGGGTTACCGTCCTGCACGCTTCTTTGTGTTCGCGCTTTTGGCGCATATGTTCTTCAAACATGGCCTCAAAATGCCTTGTTGAGTTCCGAGAAAAGAAGATCGTCGTTCATTTCGACGGGTCACTGACACGGCAAGAGCTCATCGGAAACCTGCAGGCATCCAGCGTCTTGGCGAATGTCGATACAGCGCAGCTAAATCTCACGGTACGTATACGCAGTGCGATTGATCATACATTATATTTTTCTCATTGTGGTAAGAATTCTTCATAGTATATCCTCGCGCAGTGTACCTAATTATTGACGAGCACAGGAACAAAGAAAAAAGACTATGAACGGTTTGCGCACCATCCATTGTCATCGTCTTTGTTCCCGTCCTCGTCATAAGTACACAGCGCAAGAAGAAACTATGAACAACCAGCAACTAGCCCAATTCATCGCTCTTTCAACGCATTTTTGCGCTTGGTCTGGTAGGAGCGCCGTGTTGAGTTTGTGTGCGTGCAATGTCGCGGTCATAATCGAAAAAGCGTCATATCTTCAAAATGCATGCATGTATGTAACCGCGCTCCAGCCTGTAACCTTCATTGAAGCAGATTCCAATGAAATTTGTTGCAGTGTGAAGAAAAAAGAGAGTCCTGTAGTGGCCATAAAAGGAACCTGAACCATATTGTAGTGCTGAAGTACTTTATTAAGGCCTTGCAAAGGTTGGTTCTGTGATTGCCTAAAGAACGGTTACTTGCGTTTTCTTACGACGTCGCTGCGGTAAAGCTATTGGACAACAGTGCTATATACCAGTTTAGCCTTTAGTGCTACTTGAAGCTATTTCATTTTTTTAATGTCTGTCAATTGTTTCCCGACGAGAACGCTATACTTATAAAGGTGTTCATGGTTTCATTTGAATTTCGCGCTGCAGTTGCAACACTGAATGTCAATATTTCTCGTAACCCTTAAATTTCAGTTCTTGTTTGGAGTGATATTTTTTTTATTTATAAGGCATTTCGCACGTGATAGTGACCTATGGTTATCACGGTGCAAGGTGACCATACAAGTGCAGGGATGCCTGGATGCGTACGAGACGTTCATTTGAGGGATCGCCAGCTGTTTTTGCGCAGGCGCGAGTACGAGCGGACGCGAGTCCGGGGGCTTTTGCTCCTTGAATTGCTTGTTATACGACTCTGCTTAGGCACTACGGAGGAGGTTTTTATGTAGGCGTTTGTCCCTAGGCGTGCCGGCGTTGCGGAGTGCGGTCGTTTGTTTACGCTCGGACGCTGGCTGCTGGCGTGCCAAAATAGGTGAAGCAGCGGGCACTGACGGCCGCTTTGGCGACCGCTGTGTCGGACAGAATCTCCGGCACCTGCGGCACTCGCGCTAACTCAATCGTAGCGGATCATAGCTTTCTCGCGCCTTACGGCAATGTACCTTGTAAATTTACATCACTGATGTTTCTCCCCGCAGGGGCGTCTGCGTCAGCAGGCGTTTGGTGTGTTGCGACACCACGTACCCGAGCACACGAGGGTTGGACCCTCCCGCGTGTAGCCGTGCGCGGCTTAGCCGTGTCCGGGGAAAAGGGGATCCTGGAGGTTGAGCCAATGCCGGGTGTTTGGACCTTTACGGCCCCCCGGCGGCGGCAACACACCTCTTTGGCCTCGGCTTCACGTAGACGGCACCCCCGGACTGACCCACCCGGGGGAAATCAGTAGTTGCCTTTTTCTGTCCCCCTCTCCACTCTTCGTCTTTCTCTCTCACTTTGAATCTTTCCTGTCTTCTACTCACTTCAATTTTCTTCTCATTTTCCAGGCAGCAAGGGTTAACCGTGTGTATCTACCCAGCCTTGGGCACATATATTAGGTTATAGCGGCGTTGTATAGCTGACGTCTACAGGCATGATCCTAACCTCGTAGCGTCCCCTTGTTGGGCTCGGTGGTGGGTGGCTACCATCGCCGCTGAATATTCTAAGAATACATGGCAAATGCATTCCCCTCACTTGCAGATCGTCCTTACAAAAGAGGGCGCACCGAAGCAATCTTCGATTTCACCTTGAAAACCAACGCAGAAACGTTCCCACGCTACCATGTGATCCACAGTGAAGCATCTCTGCCAATGAGAAAAGTATCCCCATTCCTAATAGCAAAATGCCTAATCGAAAAAATCGGAAAACAATACAAAGCTTCAAAGATGTCAAGTGGGGACCTCCTCCTTGAACTCAAAACCAAAGATCAAGTTGAAAAGCTCGCTGATCTCACCTGTGTCGGAGACATCAAAGTCACAATTTCAGCACACCGTTCGCTTAACACAAGCAGAGGCTTAATATCAGAAGATTTCCTAAACCTGAGCGATGAAAAACTCCTGGAAGGTTTCCAAGAACAAAATGTAATCAAGGTTCAAAGAATAACTCTCCGAAGAAATGAAGAACAAATCCCGACCAAACACGTTATACTTACCTTTGGCACCAGTATTGTACCTACTACACTTGATGCAGGCTATCTTAAGATCAACGTAAGACCCTATATCCCGAACCCGAGGCGGTGTTTCAAGTGCCAGAGATTCGGACATGCATCGCAATCATGCAGAGGCAAATCGACATGTGCAAAGTGTAGTGCCAATGACCATCAATCGGAGAACTGCAACGCTGCTCCACACTGTACAAACTGCAAAGGAGAGCATCCAGCATATTCAAGATCTTGCCCCTGTTGGAAGAAAGAGAAAGAAATAATTGCAATCACAGTGAAAGAGAAGATTTCCTTTTATGAAACAAGAAAAAAACTAGCACACCTACCTCTAACAACCTACGCCAGTGGGGTGCGGCAGGGGACAGCACCGCAGTGGTCTCAGGAGTCTACAGGGACCGCAGTCAGTGGCCCAGTAGTAACTCCATCCGTCCCCTTGGTGGCAGCAGCCAGTGCTGCTCCATTATCATCATCACAGACGGGCCTGCAGACCCCAGTCCCACAGGGCCCCAGGCTAAATCCAACTCCCAGGCCTGAGACGCGCGTCTCAGCGCCCGGTTCTCGATCATCCAGCGCCTCGGAGAAGGTTATGGATGTCGACACCAAAACTCCGGCGTCATCGACGCCAAAACATCAGCGCTCTCTGGAGCGCACTAAGAAAGACAAGCTCACAATAACTACGCGAACAAAGGGACCGGTAACCTGAATGGTTACCGTTCTTCCAATAGTACATTCCCACTAACAAATGTCACCTACAGTTACTTAGCACATATATGTAAATTACCATTCTCAATTCTGCCACTATGGCTTTCATCGTGCATTGGAATTGTAGAGGACTGATTCGCAATTTAGGTGACATAAAAGACATAACAAATAACTTTTCGCCAGTCGCATTTTGCCTACAGGAAACAAACTTAGGCCCTAAACACACTCAATTGCTCAAAGGCTTCACCGTTGTCCGAAAGGACCGCGATTGTTCCCACCGGTTGTCAGGTGGAATGGCTATAGTCGTGCAGGGCGGCACTCCTACCCGAAATGTCTCATTAAATACATCTTTAGAGGCCGTAGCTGTCACCATTCTATCCTACAAAACAATCACCATTTGCTCACTATATATTCCACCCCACACACATTTTACTATCAAAGACTTAGAAAAACTAACAGATCAGTTACCGGAGCCATTTGTCTTGGTAGGAGATTTTAACGCTCATTGAACTCTTTGGGGCAGTGTCAAAACTGACCAAAGAGGGCAACTCGTTGAAGATTTTATTCTGTCAAACGATATCTGTCTTTTAAACTCAGGCGCGCCGACTTATTTCTCACCGACTTCCCGCACTTTTAGTTGTTTAGATTTAGCTTTTTGTTAACCCTCTCTTTTCACTGATTTTAAATGGGAAGCTCTCGACACATCATATGGTAGCGACCACTTACCCGCGCTCATCAAACACCTATCATCACCACAAACCCTACTAACTAGACCACGCCGATGGAAATTACAGCTCGCTGACTGGCAGGTTTTTATGCAGAACGTGAAACTGGAAAATGTCTTTTCGCCAGAGCTCAGTATTGATGAACTTAATAAAAAAATCACTGAAGTCATTATAACAGAGGCAGAAAAGGCGATACCGCAGTCTTCCGGTATTGTGCGCAAAAAGCTAAATCCTTGGTGGACAAGCGAATGTACTAAAGCCAAAAAAGAACAAAATAAGGCCTGGGGAATCCTACGAAGGTACCTCACTTATAACAATCTTCTAAATTTCAAACAGGCCAAAGCCAAAGCGCGATATATTCGAAGAAATGCAGAAAAATTATCATGGCAAAAATACATATCTTCAATCAATAGTACAGTCACATCAAAACGAATGTGGGACCAGGTGAGGAAATTTAGAGGAGAGTACTCATCATACACTATACCACTATTTACATGTCCAGGCACACAAACAACAGTACAGGACCAGGCCAACTTATTAGGTGAACACTTTCATAACATATCCAGCTCAGCAAACTATTCAAGTACATTTTTAAAATATAAAGAATCGGCTGAGAAAGAGAGGCTGCCTACCACTGGGGCTTCAGCTGAAATGTACAATAAACCCCTCACAATACATGAATTGAACAGAGTTCTCTCTGCTGGTAAAAAACGGCAACAGGTCTTGACCGTGTGCACTACACGATGATGGCACACCTATCCCAAGCATCGGTAAGGGCACTTCTTAAATTCTTCAATAAAATATGGGAGTCGGGGGTAATGCCCACAGATTGGAAAAAAGCAGTAGTAGTTCCTTTTCTAAAACCTGGTAAACCCGCTACATCCCCTAGCAGCTATAGACCCATTGCACTAACAAGTTGTCTAGCCAAATCTTATGAGAGCATCATAAACATAAGACTCACATTCATCCTAGAAACAAGAAACCTAATAGACAAACACCAGTGCGGATACAAAAAGGGCTGCTCCACCACTGACCATCTCGTGCGACTAGAGCATGAAATACGTGATGCATTTCTTCACAAGCAATACTGCCTTGCTGTTTTCTTTGATTTTGAAAAGGCGTATGATACCACATGGCGATATGGAATTCTGAGAGACCTGGCTGACATGGGAATTCGCGGGAGGATGCTAAATTCTCTATGCGATTTCATGTCAAATCGAACATTTCAAGTGCGTCTTGGCACAATACTCTCGCGTACATTCACACAAGAAAATGGCGTTCCACAAGGTTGCATTCTTAGTACGACGCTCTTCATTGTCAAAATGAACTCTGTAAATAAAGTCATCCCACCATCAGTTATGCACTCAATATATGTCGACGATTTGCATAGCCTGCCGCGCCTCAAACCTACCCACTTGCGAACGACAACTACAAATAACAATAAATAACCTTACACAATGGGCTGATAAAAATGGTTTGCGGTTCTCAACACACAAAACTGTCACAGTTCTCTTTTCGCAGAAGCGAGGGTTACACTGCACTCCAGGTCTCACTTTACATGGTACAACGCTGCCCGTCAAAGAACACTATAAATTTCTAGGCGTAACGTTTGACACTAAACTGAACTTCCTGTCCCACATTAACGCAACTAAAATCAAAGCAAATAAAGTGCTAAATATCCTTAAGGTTTTATCACGTAAGCACTGGGGATCTGACCGAACATGTCTATTACGTATATACCGGTCCCTTGTACGTAGCATCCTCGACTACGGTAGTGTAGTTTATGGTTCAGCTAGGCAGTCCTACATTAAGCGACTTGATCCGGTTCACAATCTTGGCCTACGACTGGCAAGCGGTGCCTACAGGACATCGCCTGTAGAAAGTTTATACGTTGACGCTAATGAGCCTTCATTACAGCACCGCAGAGCACAACTTACACTCTGCTATGTACTAAGAATTCGGTCATCACCACAACATATATGCTACAACATCGTAACACAGTGCCAATCACGAATACACTACACAAATAAACCAAACATGATTCGGCCACTCATCTTAAGACACGAACAGTATTGTCAGACCTATGATGTTCCTTCCGAAGCCCTGCAGGTTGCCGAAAGGCCACCAAGATTGCCCCCGTGGTGCAATTTTACACAGCTGTGTGACTGGACGTTAACACATATAAAGAAAAAAGACATTCCACAAGAGCATGTAATACAAGAGTTCCGAGCTATCCAAGAAAAATATAAAAATTACACAGAATTTTACACTGACGGCTCTAAAACCCAAGAATACGTAGGTGTCGGGATCGTAACAAAAAATTGGGAAAATAGCATTCGCATAAATAATTTTTCTTTAGTCTTAACCGCCGAAGTTTATGCGATATGAATGGCAGTTAAACAAATGATTTCCGACAAGCAGAAGAATGCTGTTATTTATACCGACTCGTTAAGTGCCCTGAGAGACCTTAAACTCCGCGTCTGAACCCCTGCTTGGGGATATCTTAAACATAGTGTTTAACAAGAAATACGAAGGAACCATACGATTCTGCTGGGTCCCAAGCCATGTTGGGATAGCAGGGAATGAAGCTGCAGATAGAAGCGCATCCATGGCAGCGCACAAAAGCATCACACACATAACACTTCCATACAAAGACAGCATTAGAGTGGTTCGTAAGGCCCTATCATCAAAATGGCAACAAGAATGGAACTCGTGCGTAAATAACAAATTACATATAACTAATCCCCTGCTTCGCGAGTGGAAATCATGCACTCACCAAGAACGATTCTATGAGGTAATGTTATGTCGACTTCGAATTGGACACACGCATCTAACACACAATTTTTTACTTCGAAACGAAAGTCCACGAACATGCGAGAAATGTCACGAAACACTCACAGTAACCCACATCATTATATCATGCCCACACACTGAAACACAGAGACGGAAACATTTCAAAAATTTGTATCACTTACATATACCTCTGCAGCCTGCCTTAATATTGGGCGATGACCCACTAGTGCCATTCACTAACCTGTTCCAGTTTTTAGGTGAAACCGATTATCTACATCGACTTTAAGATAATACAGCTATAACTACCTTAACATTGGATCTTATACTGTCTGTGACTGGCGCAGCATGGCCTTAGTCGCCTTTGCGCCATTAAACCCGAATTAACTAACTAACTAACTAACTAACTAACTAACTAACTAACTAACTAACTAACTAACTAACTGATGTTTCTGTGGGAGCAGTAGCGACAGTAGTAAAGCCCGGACCGCATATATTAAAAATCTAGAAGGCAGTGCGCCTTAGCAATCGTGGTTGAACGCAAGTGGGTGAAAGGCCGCCGGTGACGATGACTGACTCGACACCAGCGGCGCAGGCGCGAGAAAGTCTGCCCGACGTACCTTCAGAAGTGAAGTTCTGACTGATTTGCTGAAGTCGCGGGGTGCGGAGTGCTGAACTTAGCGTCACAAGTTGGCGGCTGGACGTAATTATATTTACTCAATCGTGCTTTTTACTAATTGTAGCAACGTGTCATTATTTCGCATTATTGGCGGCGCCTCCAGCAGACCAAACCGGCAATGGGGACACCAAAGCTAGAACCCGGACTGGACCGTGGGTAGGGGCTCGCAGAGGCCCCAACCCACGGGTCGTCCTGCTTCGAGCTTTGATACCCCCGCTACCCCTTGGGTGCCTTAGCTTAATATCCTGCGCCGCCTGCGTTATTGTAACCTCATGTGCTCTCCTAAGGCATCCATTTGCCAATTACATTTGCTGTCCCGGAGCAGTGCTTGTAAAATATCCAATCTATCCCTTTCAATAGATGAAGCGCCAATAGTGACGGCCCACAGGAAGGAATACAGACAGGACAAGGCACTACTTGGAACTGTTTATTGAAGTCGAAGGTGGCTGTATATATAGCCATGAGAAGAGGGGAACGAAAAAAGAGGGACACTGACTATGTGAATGCGCACATGCGAGAACACTGAAGATATATATGAAAGGAGTAACGTTTAATCTCAATCTAAAACTCATCTAAAAAAATTACCGACGATTACGTTACTTCCTAATGCGAAATTTGAGCGCAGCAAATAAGCTGTTTCACCTTTTCGATAGATTGAGGCAAAGAAATCGAGCAACACATGTATGCGCTATCACAGAATGTTTTGGTTATTTTTCACACGTATTCCTTTAACAAAGACTCCACTAACAGTTCTTGACAGTCATGAAGGAAGCTTTGTGGTCGGAGAAATAGACTGATATATGTTCGACTTGGTACACCAGTGCTTGATTCTCAAAGACGAGATCTGTACAAGTGCCTCGCGAGGTTGTCACAGCCGTGGGACGCGTTACGAGCGAGAGGAACGGGATGTTCTCCCGCATAAGTGTTAGGAAATTGCTGTTTGTCTTTATGTCAACATTAAAGTCCCCCACTACTAACATCGGTTTGGATCGATGGACGGTTAATGCGAGTTGCAGGAAGTGCACGACGTCTTTCGTGAGTGTGGTAGCGGACTCACGAAAGCGGTATCAGTCGGTCGCCGCTAGCGCTGGGGGGATGAAAGGGGGGCGGAGCCGGTTACGAGGCCGACGACAACGCCGACGACGACGCGAAACCCAGGAACGGACGCCAAAGAGCCATTTGTGTAGCCAGCCCTCCTCCACAGTCTCTCCTCCTCCCTTCCATCATCCTCCCTCGCCCGGAGAGCCGACAGCGCGCATGCGCGGCGGCGGAGCAGGTTACGAGGCCGACGACAACGCCGACGCGAAACCCAGGAACGGACGCCAAAGAGCTGCGCTCTAAAACATGCCTTCCTTCGTGTAAATATTCGGAGATGCGGTGCTGACACAGGTGTCCCCTCATTTCTTAATTTGGTTGGCCTCCAACAATTCATGCGCCACAGAATCTTTACTTTTAAACACGATTGTTGTATCATGAAGCCTTGCTTCACATACTTGTTTATTTTCATTCCCGCAGGCCTTGCACTGAAGCGGCAAGTTTGAACCATATCCCTTCTTTAATGAAAGGTTATGTTCCCGCAGGCGTTCATTAATACATCGGCCAGTTTAGTCGATATACTCTTTCCCACACTTCAGCGGTATGCGATGCCCTTCTTCATGCCCTACTTCACACTTAACGAAAGGGTTCGTATGTTTAATAGAACATGCTACTTTCTTAGACTCATCCAAACCAATCAGGCGGCACAAAGTAGCGAGTTTTCGGGGCGCAGAAAAACCACAGGAATTTTGTATTTCATGGCGACGCGTTTAAGATTATGTGCCACTTTATGAGAATAGGGTATCACCACTGGTTTAGCTTTCTTTTCGACTGTTTGACCATCTTCACTTTCTTTTTCTTTCTTTTTCCACTTTTTTCAATAACGCCTCTGAAACTGCGCTTAAAACCAAGCAAGGAAAGCCAGCCTTCCTCAACTTCAAAATCTGGCCGTCAAAGCTTGCTTGTGCCTTATGACAGCAAGATTTTTTCAGGGAGGATTCGGGGCACATAGTGGCAATCGCACGTTGAACAGTCTTGGAGTGTGTGTTGGACTGTATACCGCTGAAGTGTGGGAAAGAGTATATCGGCCAAACTGGCCGATGTATTAATGAACGCCTGTGGGACCGTGACCTTTCATTGAAAAATTGATATGGTTCAAACTTGGCGCTTCATTGCAAGGCCTGCGGGAATGAGAAGAAACAAGTATGTGAAGCAAGGCTTCATGATACAACAATCATGTTTAAAAGTAAGAATTCTGTGGCACGTGAATTGTTGGAGGCCAACCAGATTAAGAAAACAGGGGACACCTGTGTCAGCACGCCGCCTCTTAATATTTACACAAAGGAAAGCATGTTTTTTAGATAGGTTTTAGATTTAGATTAAATGTGATTCCCTTCATTTATATCTTCAGTGTTCTTGCACGTGCGAATTCACATAGTCAGTGTTCCTGTTTTTTTGTTCCCCTCTCCTCATGGCTATATAATCAGCCACCTTTGACTTCAATAAACAGTGGCAAGTAGCGCCTTTTGTCCTGTCTGTATACCTTCCTGTGTGCAGTCACTATTGGCGCTTCATCTATTGAAATATATGCACCAACTAGCCCCACGTGTCTTACTCCAATCTATCATCGCGCCGAAAAAAGCGACCCGCGACTTATACAACACCAATAAGAACCTTGCCCATTCAGACACAGCGATCACCAAATGGCGCGTCTGTGCCAACTGCCTCACCGCGCGGGCAGCCAGTGGTGGAGCATTAACAAACTCGACCGCACTTCGCAATGCCAGCATCTAGGGGACAAACGCATAAACACGCGCTAAGAAACCTCCTCCGTAGTGCCTAGGCAGAGCCATATATTCAAGGAGCAAAAGCCCCCAGATTCACCCTCTCATGCCCGCTCTTACTCGCGCCTGCGCACACACGACTGGTGATCCCTCAAGTGAACGTCTCGTTAGATGCATGGCTTCGTGTCGTTACATTGTAGGCGCTTGTCAGTCGGTGCGGTGATTTCAACCTCGCTTTCATTAGCATAATACCGGCGCTGCAGGAGATAGCTAGCCTTGCACTTTTGTGCCACATTCGAAAGGCTGCTGGTTCTACCATGTCGATGCCGGTCATAGATTGCGACATGCCAGCCTTTTGTGATCGCGCTCAAAAAATGCAGCATGCGAAACGAAACCACGCTTTCAAGTATCACGTCAGAGTGTGCTTATTTAGTTGTGCGGCCACGGTGGCTACCCGTCACGGAGCGCAGGCATTTGCTCCCTTTGGCCATAATCGCCACTGTTCCAATCACCGTGCCATATCCGACGCCTTAAAAAAAATCTAAGTGACCCGTAATGCTGCAGTAAACAATACTTTGCTATTGAATGAAGAATAAGTACAGCAGTATTCTTTTCTTAACCTTTTGCAACAGGTGTATGATGAAGACTTCAAAGTATTTGTAGATGTCCCAGATGACTTTGTCATTATCGACAAACTTAAATTGCAACTAAAAGAAGTGAGCGAGTACCGGTAAGTTCAAAACAAAAAGTACTGGCATGACATTTTTGACCTCATTTTATGTTTGCAATAAAGGTTTTCAATTTTGAAACCCTAAACACATAAGCCTCAAAACAGCCTAAATAATTTCCCATGACAGCATTGCTAAATCTTGGTTTCATTTCCAAGGAGGTAGGCGTATGTGTCATGATGCTGAAGGCGGTCACGCGAAAGCAGCACATTGTGACATTTCTGCACTTTCCCAGGCTTGCTCAATTGCTGGTAAAGTAATGTAGGCATTCAACTGTAGTAGTGTAGCGCAATATGGCAGAAAAATACACAAACAAAAGAGACAAGCACGGTTGCCACAATCAACTGTTTACTGAGAGGCCATCCATTATTTGGTGGGCATGCACACCATCGCATCACTGGGAGAAAATCTACGACACAAGAAAGCTTGTGTCAAATAAATGGCATTCATAAAATCGTGCTCGAGATAGTGCAGGCTTGTGGATGCCTCAATGCCGCAGATAGCTAAAGGCATTCTTTTTGAATAAAAAATGCTTCCAGTGCGAATGGTGACATGCTGTTCTACCCCTGCCTAGAATCTTTTAACTCTGTCGTATAATGTAGTTATGAAGGAACACCCGTGGTTGTTTTATATCCTCATTTGCTTTCAGTACACAACTGGAAATAGTAAAACATATAACGAAATTGAAACTTGACAAAGCAATAATATTCACAGAATCTTTAAGACTTGTAAAGGCATTAATTTCTTCACAAAAGCACACAAATCCTGTTTTCATTGAACTTTACTCACTCTTATGCAACAGCTATTTGTCACATAGACATGTAATATTGGGTACCTGGTCATAGAGGCATCGAGGATAGTGTACTAGCTGACAAAATGGCCACATCGTTCACATCACTAGCTATTATTCCTACAACTGCTGTCCCTGTCACAGATCTGAAGCCTTTCTTATGAAAGAAACTGTCATAATTAGGTTTCTGGCCCTCCGCCACAAAATTGCGGCAAACAGATGTCCTATTCTATCGTCTCATAATAGAACACACATTTTGGACCCATAATTTTCTACCCATGGCACACGATTTGTGGCCGTCGCCACACACAATGGAGTCTTACGCCACGTCTGCAGCGTCACTACCGTTACTGCCGAGACGGCTGAAGAAGTGGCCATCGCCCTGGCCACTCTAGATACCACCTGTCACACCATCGTGTGTGACTCTCGCTTAGCCGTCACTAACTTCAGCAAAGTCCGTATTTCTCCTCACGCTCTTTGCATCCTCTGCCCGGCGCCTCGCTCTAAAGACGGCACGATCTCCCTGACATGGATCTCAGCCCATGCGGGCCCTGTCCACCCACACCACCCCAGCCTCAGTGAGGTCACCCACTCCATTGCGCGAGGCCTAGTCAACTGCGCCTGAGTCACTCGAGATGAGTTGGATACCAAGGACAATCTGACCACTTATACCAATCTCGTTAAGGCCTTTTACCTCAGTGGCTGAATCTTCCCCCCCCCCACCTCGCTCCAAGTTAAGCCGTGCGCAGGCTACCACCCTGCGTCTGCTACAAACATACCCTTTACCTGCCCGCCTCCACCTTATATTCCCGGACGTTTACACTACCCCCAACTGCCGGTGCTGTGGCACTCACCTGGCTACGCTTCCACATATGCTGTGGGCATGCCCAGCACAGTACACACACATTAACACCACAACCCTCTCGTCAAGGTTGCGTGAGGCTCTGCGGAGCTCCGCCCTCGAAGACCAAACCTGGGCGACCCAGCACGCCCGTGAGGTGGCGGCGAGGCAAGCCCTCAACGTCCCCTCATGGGAGGCTTAGCCCTGGCCATCATAAAGTGCTGGTTCTTTAATAAAAGTTTATTCCTCCTGCTTCTGCTGAAATGAATCTCAAAGCTGTGGTAGATGCGGCGAGAAGCTGACCATCCTCCACGTCTATACTGGAGTGTCGGGAAGCCGAAGCTAAGAGAAAGAAAAATTTTCCTTTAGCATACCGTTATTGTGTCCCACTTCACCCGGCAATGTTTACCAGCAATGCAGTCCTCAGTTTCTTGAATGATGTTGTCCTACATGTTATTAGTCCCGTACATTCGTAGCACTTCCTCTGTTCAGAGCAGGCCACTGCGATAGCAGTATTGTATAGCACATGCCTCCAGGCCCTTGTGTCTCAAGGGCTCAAACAAGGCAGTGGTGCTGTAGTCAATTTTAGCATCTGATATTTTTTGTATATTGTATCATTATTTCGCAGTGCATCTTAATTCTCGTAGTACACATCATTTCTCATTACTCATCCGATAATCTTATTACACATTGAATTTATGCACTTTAGAGCGACCATTTTTAAGGCCCCTTTACAGCCATGTCACATCAACTTCATAGAACTTATAACTACACCACGAACTTATTACCACGGGCATGGCGCTCATTGGCCATACCTGGCCCTTGGGCCATTAAACATCTAACATTCATTCACTCAACTTATTAGGGTGTAAAATAACCTGACGTTCATTATGGCTGCCTGCATGAAATCCCGTGTAAATGCAGCACGACCTCTGGCCTCTCCTTCAAGCATTCAGGCGGAGTCCTTTCCTTTCCAGCCCCAAGTTTCGCACTTTCAATGAAACACTCGGACACAGCAAAAACTACCGTCATAGGGAAGCTTGCCGAAAAAATGTCGGCCTGCCTGGAAGTCAAAGGTATTGTATAATATGTGGGCACTAGTTCCAGAGCACACATTCCATGCGCTGCCATGCAAGACACTTTTTCTCAATCTTTGAGTGGGCAGAATCAAAAGGCACAAGGCCTTTCTTGGCAATGTGTAAAGAAATGTATTTCTGTAGTTTTACGTTCCAAAACCACGATCTGATTGTGTGGCATGCTGTGGTGGGAGCCACTGGAATATTTTGAATGCCTGGGCTTCTTTGTATAAGCCTATATGCACATACACAAGTGCCTTCACATTTCACCCTATGAAAATGCAGCTGCCATGGCCAGGAATCGGACCCGCAACCTCACGCTTAGTAGAGCAACGCCAGAGCCACTGAGCCACCATGGCATGTGGCAGGTGGGAAGGATAGATCGCAGCTTCTCGATTTGAAACTGAAATTGTGTTCTGATCATGTATGTTGTGGGTACTTTCTACGTTGCCAAGAAAGGACTTCTGCCTTTTCATTATGCCCACTCCGTCATTCTGAAAAAAATGGTATGCATGACTGTGCATAGAATCTGGGCTCTGGAAGTAGTGCTCACATCTCGTACAATACATTTGATTTCCAGGTAGGCCACCTTTTCTTCAGTGGGCCTCCTTGTGGTTTTCATTGCTGTGGCCGAGTATCTCTCGCAGAGCTTAACTTGCTGCTGGAAGGGTAAAGGCCCAGCCTGAATGCTTGAAGGAAAGGCCAAAGGTTGTCTACATTTACACAGGATTTCATACAACCTCAAAAAGGTTGCAGGCAGACATGTTGACCCTCTCGCTTCTTCAGACCCTAATAAGTTGCAAGAACTCTGCTCCCGGGTGCATGCTGAAAGCAAATGAGAATATAAGATAGTTATGGCAATACAGCACAAATGACGGGATGGGTGAAAAACGAACAGGACATTATTCTGTCCAGCACCTGGCCGTTTTAAGAGTCCCGTCGTCTGCACTGTTTTGTCATAATGTACTTAAACTAACAAGTCCAGCTAAGGACACTTGCGCAACATAAAACAACGTGGGTGTCCCTTCATAACTACATCATGCAACAAAGTTTACATTGGCCAGACAGAACTATGCGCAAATGAGTATCTTAAGGAGGACGCTGAAATTGCAAGGAAGAGAATAGGTATGCACATTCGGCCATGCACTTTGCATGTGAATGCGAGTCACGACTTCAGTAGGCAAATTGTAGGCAGAAGCAAAAGCGCGTGTCACAGTACGCATTGGAGGCATTCTTTGACAAAAATAATGCTTCTGTTTGCGGCAAAATGAAGCATCCACAAGCCTGCACCATTCCGAGTGCAATCTTATGAAGGCACTTTTTCAACACTTTTTTTGTCGTCACATATTTTCCTCGAGTGCATGCTCAACAAATGGTACATTTGTTGGTGCCCGTGCTTGATATACTTTATTGTCTGTCTGTATGTTCCGTGCACTAAACTTCCATAGGATTTTACCTATGTTTTCCATTAAAAGAATCGCCTATAACGCCACGAGCGCAGGTATTCATAATTTTCCTACTTATATACGATTAAATTTATTTCTATGTTTTTCATTAGCTGTAAGAAAGAATCTTGAAGATTGACTACCAGCTCTTTTATTCACTATAGAAAAATTCTGAGATTCTTCTTGCTGTTTTATAGCTGTGGTTATTTTGACCTACTATTGCAGAGTTGTGGATGTTTTGGACGCTGAAGTAGCACAAATGCCGCTGCAGCTAGCACCTGCACTTACGTCATACACACTCCCACCAGTACCGCTGGACATCCAAATGGCTGTTGAGGAACATCGTGCTGGGATGCACTTTGAAAAGAGGCAGCGACTCATCCAGTGGTTGTTTCATGACCTCTGCTCATATGGAATGTGAGAGGCAGTTTATATACTTTTGCGCACCTTGTTTTTACAATGCTGTTATCTTGTTGCACTGGATGGCCTTCCTACAGTAAACTTGCAATAATTCAAACTTGGATATTCTGTCGTCTCAGTTAATTCAAACAAATCTTGTATTTTTGTTTGACCCACTATGTTTTTAATGTACTTAAAAGCAGCTTAATTCAAACTGCAGCATTCGGTTAATTCTGCTAGTTCAAACTTATTTTTATTGTCCGTACTGGAAATATCAGCTGCCTTTGTCACTTCAGCTGAACATTTGAGTGCATATATCTTTCAAACAGCTGAAAATGAAGCTCATTGCCTGCCTGCAGTTGTCAAAGCTGTCAAAACCATGAGGAGAAAAGAACTGGTTGCCCTTGCTGGGATAGAAAACTTAGTTTTGAAGTCACAAGCTGCTAAATGCCGTCAACAATTTGCAGTTGATTTTAAATATGCGAATAAATGAATATTTCATTACAGTATAGGCTAATATGTTTCCCCAAGTCAGTTTATGCTTGCATCTGATAATTCAAATGAAATTCTGGGGTCCCCTTGAGTAAGAATTATCTGGTCTACTGTATGGTGCTAAACAAAGTGAGCCTCCTGTTTCATTTTTTGTAGTACACACTGTTTCTTAGCATGTATGTGTGCAAAAGTGTTGTCAATGCAAGCATGCAATGTTGCTCATTCAGTTTTAGCCAATGTGCAGTAATTGTAGACTGACAGCTAAGAGAAGTATGCTTGCATGAGCATGCAGGTTCATATACAGCCTGTTCCTACTTAGGGACTATCTAAAACAATGCAAAAGATAATCATGATTCAACTAACTGATTTTGATCATTAGGTGTCAGTTGTGATGTAAAAGTTAACAGCACAGTTAAGAAAAGTTCAGCAAAGAACTTATGGTATCTTAGGACACATTTTGCTTGCATTTGTATACACATCCTGGGATTGTGCCACAGAAATGCACTTGACATATCCCAGTCACGTGAGCAAATTTAGTGACCCCTCGAGCGAGTTCACCTCGCTGAGTGTCGCTTTGGTGGCATGGTACTAGAAATCAAAATTAATTCGTAATTCGGAATTGGTCACAATGACAATCTACGAAGCCATGGGGTGTCGAAAATGAACATTTCCAGATTGACATGGCTTTGCTTTTCTCGCAAAGGCGCTCGTAACATTTGAAATCATGAGAAACAATTATCTTGGAATTAGTGCACTCTTCAATTTATTTATTTATTTATTTATTTTTAGCAATCAGCGTTTATTCATTTTTAGAACCCAAGACCACAAGCTGTGATTAAATAGTCACTTTTTCACAAAGTAAAAAGGCACGACACTAATATACTCAATTTTGGTGCATAATAGGAGCAACAGGTGGTCAGGCAAATGAAAGTTACACTTTCAACTTTCATAGCCAGCAAGTCAATCTGTGGCATTAACACCAAAAAATCAGTCCTGTAGCACTGTAGCGTTTCTGGTATTGCTCGCACTACCTCAATTAAGTCAGAAATTTGTGTTGTGTGAGAAATGCCCATTACCTTAATCAGTAAGCACACTTGATTTTACTGATTTTTACAGTGCCTCTCTTTGTGTTACTTGCAGTAATTACACTATTAGTAGAGAATGTGTACGCTTTCTTCTTTTGAATTTTGATACACATGGCTCGCTGACCTCTCTGGTAACACTGGTTTTTGTTTAGGCATCCAGGAAAGCTGTATGAGGAAGCAAGCAAAGCGCTGGTAGCAAAATACCCCAGTTTGGCTGACAGCACTGGAACTGGATATGTAAGCTTTACTACTTTTTACGTATTTTACGTATTGCTGATTTCTACTAAGTAATATCTGCAGCAGTTCGTCCTTTGATCAGAATTTTTTTTTCTTCAGCAAAATATAGTAAGATAGATGGAACATGTTATGTTTATGGTAAAATTTTACTTTCATGCGCGTTGTGCCTGTAGTACTGCCACAGTGTTTTGTTAGTGGCACAGCACTTGATCTCTTTGAAAAATTACGGCTTATCCGTGACTTCTGTGCAATATCGTTTCATCTGTTGCATTTGGTACTGCACAGAAGTATGCCTTGGCCAAATATATTTAGCACGTAGCTTTAGTTCTCCCATAACTGCCTCGATTGCTAGCGGGTACATTCACATGTAGGCTTTTGATTAGCTAGCATGTGCACTGCCAGCACTCAACATGGCTGGTAATGAGGTCTGTGTTGTTCATCTCATGCACGTAATGTGAACACCTGAGAGAGTATTTGCATGTTACAGTGACCCGTAGCACCTTGCACATGCCCTAACCACTCTGAACATTAATTTGCGTATTTTAATTTCTTGATGCATGCTTTAGAATACCCCAGTAAGCAAACGTTATTGAAAGCAGCACAGTGCTTTAGGAAAAAATGCACATTTTGTCTTTATGTTTCAGAATGTTTCAAAGCAATGCTATCAACTGGCAGATCTGCCAATTTCTAGCTCTGCTTTGCAGTAATAACCAAAACATATTAGTAACCATATTGTGAGATGTAATAAAATGTTGACATTTTGAACTTTCAGGATTCTTGGAGGGAATCGTTGCGCTTCAAGGCGAAGTATGAAAGGAGAAAGATAAAGATACAGAGTGGGGAAATTTTGCCTACCAAAAGGACTTCCACAAGTACATTGGCCAGTGGCGAGACAATGGCGAAAAGAATGAAAAGACCTACTGCTGTAAGCATCAGTTGCCTGGCGTTGGCATGTAACATCATTTAGTTTGAAAGGTGTCTGGCACATTTTTTTTCTTTCTTAGGTTGTTGAAGTGTGGGATGGCGAAGATGAGAGCAGCATCAGAAGCCACATTGCTTCCATGAAAAAGGAGCTTCTGAAACCAAAGGCTAACTTTTCATATGTCACAGATTGCATGTTACGGACATTCAGAACTCGACGGGACTGGATTGAAAAGGAGTGCCCAACAATCCAGGCTATCACGGATGAATATCCAGCTCTGAAATTAAGCGCCATGGTAATTACTGCTGTGTTTTTTAATGTATTGTTGTATGCTTGGTTACCAAATACATTTCCTGTATTGCATGGGGGTGCAACATACTTCCATACGCATTCTGGCCAGGTTTCTGGGCTCTTCTACAGTGTTGCAGAAGGAGGTGAAATAATGCACAGTCATAAAAACTGCTCTAATGGCACATGTAAAATTTTTAAAATCTGGGAATGCAATGATTGTGTTTTATTATTTAGGTTTCACTGTAGCATCAGTGTTGTACTGTGGAAGTTTTACATGTTCACTATAACTGCCTCTGAATAAGTTTAAGTCATAGTGCACTTATGTTCGGTTTAGTAAGCATAATAGTATTTGGACTGTACTGTTTGCATTCATTGTGCTTCCATCAATCTTTCTGTAACAAATTGTGAGTTTAGTAGTTGCACGAATGCACCGTTCTTTAGCGTTCTGAAACACTGCAGTAATTGGAATGGCTACGTACTTGGCTTGCTGGAATATGAACACAAGCTAGCCTTCTCGGGGTTAAATGGCTATGTGGCCCTCCAAACAACTGTGCTATGTCACAGCTACTTTGGGCAGCCGAACAAGGTTTATCACAGAAGTTTTATGACAAAAAAAAGCACTATTCCAAGGACTCATGCTCGCTGTTCACTGCTTGGATCCTGTGAGCCATTAGATAAAAGAGGAGAGGAAGAACATGGTGTCCTTTGATATAGGGTATCCCTAAAATTTCCCCATCATTCATTGTCATTTTAGTTGTTTGCAGAAAGGCACTTAGAAAATCTTTCTCTTATACTTTGCATGACATATTTGTGATATGGAATGCCATGGCTCCATGCAATGCATAGTGATACCATGACCAGTCCTTGTACGTGCAATGGACTTCTTGGGTGCAATCTTGTACGCGTTCCAAAATAGAACGGAGGCGGTCCGTTCTTTACGTCACGAAATAGGCGGTATGTTCCATTCCTTTCGTACAATAGCAGACGACACGGAATGATTGACAGCAGATATCACGTCACAATTGATGTCATGGCGCTCGGCACAGTTCAAATTGACGAATCATATTTGGCTCGGTAGAACGAACCGCCTCCGTTCTATTTTGGAACGCGTACAAGATCGCATCCCTGGTCTACGCAAAGTTTAACTTTCAAAAGAGAAACTAAAGCTGCTGCCTGCCTCATTGCTTTAATTGTATGCTCATAGCCTGTTCTCCAGTTTTGAAAGCTACTAGGGTATTTTGTGGCATTATAATATTTTAGGATATTTCAGGTGAATGCTATTGTTCAAGTAGCTTATCGTCCAATTTGCACCATGTAAAGACTAAGTTAACCCACTTGTTAGCTAGCAGATAACACATTCCTAGTAGTTCTTGCAGCATGCATTTATTTCCATCACGGTTAGTTTTGTGCGTTCGAGCTGTAGCTCAAGGCTTCCAATATAAGTTGTGCAAACTGCTTTAGGCAAAATACACTGCTTGTAAAGCCAGAGAATTTGAAAACAATCAGGCTGTGAGACGAGTGACTGCAATTTTTTTTATTTTCTTTGCTTTAGAGCAAAGCGCTAATGTAAGGACTGACCATTTCATCTTTTATTTTTCCTCCATTAAGCTTCACAACAAGTTTATGCTGCAAACAGGTGTTGACCTGAGTACAACACTGCGACCCCTACTGCGTGCTGTTGCAAAGAAGGTAATTGAAAGAGCCCAGAAGAAACGGCATCTTGAGGCGAGGACAAAAAAAAATGGTAAAGAGGCTGTTCTGCTTGATGATTCGAATTCACTAATATATGTTTAATCATGATGATCATGCTGAAGAAAGTGTACTTAATGAGTGAACTGAAGTAAAGGTATGGCGAATGTCATTCGTGTGGGAATAGTATAGACATAGAACATGATATCTTATGTAGTGGATCAAACTACTCACTGGAGGAGCCATACTTGCCGGTTTACAGAGAGCGTTTGCACTCCTAAAAGTCCTGTTGTTATGAAGAAACTGCTTACCTGATCTTAATGCTCCATTAGTGCATCTAACAAATAACCCTTCATAATCTGCTATTTAATGATGACGGAAACTCGCTAACATAAAGAATACTAGGATGTCCACATCGTTTTATAGTAATTGTGAAAATTCCTGCGTTTTATTAGAAAGATATTTGAAAAATATATTTTTTTTGTCACTACTCTACTCATTTTCATCTCAGTCTCAGAAATTACTATTCGCACACACCCGCTGTTTCAATATATTTTCCAGACATCTCCAAGTAGGTGCTGTGGGTATAAACATTTAAAAGGCCAAAATTTGCATCAAAACAGAGAGGGATTCTTGAAATTGGTTCTTTTTAATTAGCTGTTTGAAGTATTGAAATATGAATCCTAGATAGACATGCTTTTAAGGTGCAATGTATCGTTTGTCAGGCCTACTAATGTTATGGCTACTTATCCCGGCGGGGCGACCCTGTATTGCTTTTGTGCTACCCTGTTTGACCTGCTTACATTCAGCACTTTTCCTTCCAGATTTGATGGAGACTGCTGCAATTTGTTTGCTGCCCTGTCTCGTTAAAGAGCCCAAGGAAGCATTTTTGACAACTGTAAGTGCACCTGAACTGTAAGCAGTAAGTGTAGCGAGCTGTGGGATAAACCATGCCACTTTAGCACGGTTATGACTCAGGCTCAATTCACTACTTTATGGCAAGTATTAGCACTCTTAAGTGGAGCTGAAGGACGTCTAAGTTACCTCAAAGATTCACTGTTTCCTAGTCTTGCTTATGTATAGCTAGTGACAGGTCAAAACAGTAGCAAGGGCTCCTCAGAGACAAAATGTTCATGTGTCAGTGACTTGCCTTGAGGGGAAGCCTTAGTCTGAACAGCCTGTCAAAATACATGGGAAGGGAAAAAGTTTTTCTTGGCAACCACTGCTCCTATGTTAGTAAAGGTTGCTCCATTTAAAAGAAAAAGTGAAAATCTAGTGACTAAGCGATTATTTTCTTTTGGTTGTTTATATACTTTACACTTGCGCTCCACAAGTTTAACTGGACAGCACTGCTAAACATAATGGCAAAGACAGAAAATGACAGGACATGTGCTGTACTTGCAAACAAACTTATTAAAGAGAAGCCTTATGTACATCCAAATGGATCAGTATGCAAGAAAAAGATTGCACATGTAGATGTACAAAGCCAATAAAAAAATGATAAAAAAGTGATAGAAAGTGATAAAAAAATGGGGAACTAAGTATGAAACAACACAAATGTAAAAAGAAAAGAAACTCGGGAGACAGGTTAAATAATGAAAAGAACACATAATGTCATGCTACATTATAACTTGTGTGAGCAAGGTAGTAAATTTCCTTGGATGAAAGGGTCACTAAAGCCTGGCTAATGCATTATTCCTTTAATCTGTACGCATGGAATGCTTCAATTATTTCTCTTGTTAGTTTGTTGCAATGACATGAGAGGATAATAGTATAATTAAAGGTTGGGTTACGGCGGCATGAACGACAGTGACTTTGCGAATGGTAAGGCAGCGCAGACAAAGGGAATAAGTGGTTGTGCTCTTTGGTGGTGCACTGGCCACTCTGCAATTAAGGGACACTAACAGCAGATTTACCACTCCATCCTCCCATGCACTGTCAAAAGATCTGCCTCTTCAGCTGGCAGCATCACTGGGTTACCTACGTCGCCACCTTAATAACTTGTAGGCAACAATGTAAGCATGATGAAGCACGTCGCTGACGTTGCCTCTGTAGCGTGACGTGGTCAGGGGGAACATGCAAGCACCCACCGTGTTTGCTCAGTGGCTATGGTGTTGGCCTGCTGAGCACGAGGTCGCGGGATTGAATCCCGGCGACCGCGGCTACATTTCAATGGGGGCGAAATGCAAAAACACCTGTATACTTAGATTTAGGTGCACGTTAAAGAACCCCAGGTAGTCGAAATTTCCTGAGTCCTCCATTACGGCGTGCCTCATAATCAGAAAGTGGTTTTGGCACGTAAAACCCCATAATTGAATTTAACAGGCAAGCAATGCTCATATCATGCCTGAACATGCGTACCACCATACACAATACACACGCATAGAAAAGCTAAATGCCGACTGGAAAACTGTAGCACTAACTATCGCTAGACAGCTGAGACCTCTCGCGCGTGTGAATGATGATGATAACCATAATGATAAACAAGCGGTGCTCTTTTTTAGTTGGGTGCTGCAAGGTAACAGTGAAAATCGTGATGTAAAGGCGCCTTCAATCATGGAGGGGCCTATATAACAGCCTATAATGACGGCCTTTGCTCCGACTGCTGCACGGCCCACATGGCAAACTCTCGGAGCTGGCATCTCTAGGCAAAGACAGCAACCAAAATTTTGGAAGTAAACACGTCTTATACGAGAAAAATATGGTGCACAGCAAACTAGTCGTACATATGGCATTGGGGCACATTCGCACCCTTTTCACCTGAACTCGGCATGCTCAAGAGATTTTATTTGAACCAAGGCCCATGCAGTAATAATTCAACATATGTTCTTGAGCCTTGTCAGAATTAGTTGCTGCCACACATAAAATGTTGCAGTGTCTAAAAATGATGAGCTCATGCTTGTTTCACCTTGCAGATATTTTAACATGCGAGTTCATTTACTTGCAAGGGTATCTTCACTTATTGCTATTGCTTTTAAAATCAGTGCGTCTAACAAATTATGTCACTCGGTATTTGCAAATTCTTTCTTCGCAGGACAGGAGCACTGCGCACAGAGTGCCTACCGTGATATGCAGTGTTGATGCATGGGACTCGACACCCTTTACGGTCTCCCTGGAAAATATTGCGATTGAAGAGAACACGCTGCCAGAAGCCCTGTCAACATTGTTCACCCTTTATTGGGCGTTCGACATCGTGTTTGCAAAAGGGGTGCACAAAACGCTGGAAGTCATCGCTAAACTTTTGGATGTACCAAGCAACACGCACATGTCACCCCTAGCGCGTGTCGCGTACACCGTGTTAAAAGCATGCTTCAATTGAGAATTCATACATTCATATTTGCAAAAGTGTCCTATGTTAAAGACATATGTATTGCTTTATTTACCTACTTCTGGGCCAGGCGCGCATTTTAATCGGGCTCTTTTATTTTTTCTGCCTGTCTTGCATATTATGTATTAATAAAACATATTTTATTGCATTTTTCATTATAGTCATTTCTTGCCTCTTATTTCCGGTGTCTGCCGAAGTAGCAGAACACTTTGGAGATATTTATAGCACATTTTTAATGCAGAAATTGCATTGCACGTCGTCGTATACGAGGCACGCCGAGGGACAAAACGGCAAGTTTAGTCCACTAGGTGTAATTCCTGAACTTGATCCCTGGGGATGAACAAATCTTCCCAAATGGATCATCCTCCCTGTTCATCTGTGTGGACTAACCGTTCATCTCGTGGGGTGCAATGGCATGCGGACTAACCGTTCATCTCGTGAGGTGCAACAGCATTGGGACTAACGGTTAAACCTGGTACCGTTAGTCCATTGAGACTATCGGTTAGACATGGCCCCGTTAGTCCCAAAAGGGATTAATGGTTGTGGCAGCTCATTTAGTCCCTTAAGGGTTGAACCACACACCCATTTGACTCTCTTTTGCCTTAGAGTGTATGGTGAACAAATCCGAGCAGCAGAGACTGCTTGGTCTAAAACGCTCTCTTTTAAAAAGTCATTCTTAGTCGGAATCTCTCTAACGTACTTTTTTGCCTTGGAGGTGGTGGCAGAGCTAGATTTTTCTCAATCGGTATGGTATGGTATGACATGGTATGAAGAACTTTATTGGGTCCTGAAGGTCAGCCCTAGGTTGACGCGGGCCGCTCCCACGTTGGGACTGCCAGGCCGAACCCTTCAGCCACATCGCGGGCCTTTTGGACTGTCCGTAATTGGCCAGAGAGTGATTCACTGTGTAGCATTTGCCGCCACCATTCTTGTTCATTGTCACAGTCAGTGAAGACCGCGGGGCACTGCCATAGCATGTGGTCAAGAGTAATGATTCCATTGCACTTACTACAGTTGGTTTGAGTTTCCCTCTCCGGATAGATCCTGTTAATAAAATCTGGATGAGGGTATGTTCTTGTCTGTAGCAAACGTAATGTGACAGCTTGGGCTCTGCAAAGCTTACCGTGTGGCAATGGGTATTCCCTTCTGCTCAAATAATAATCCTTCGTGATTTCGTTATATGTTAATAATCGATCCCTGTGTTCCCCGGGTGAAGTGTAAGTTGCTCGGTCTTGAAGAGCACGGCTAGAAAGTCCTCGTGCTGATTTATTTGCCACCTCATTGAGGTTTCTCCGAGCTCCGTCCACCACCCCCAGATGTGCAGGAAACCAGCGGATTTCAATCCTCTATCTGTTGACCTTCTCTAGTAATTTTGTTGCTATCCCTGTCCCATATCCGTTGGTAAAGTTGCGTATGGCTGTTCTAGAGTCGCTATAAATATGTGTCCACCGATTAGCCCGGATGGCTAAGGCGATTGCTACTTGTTCTGCTACTGTTGGGTCTTTGGTATAGACGGTGATGGCATCCCGTATGTTACCTTGAGTGTCTACAACAACGGAGGTATACGCATTCTTACTTTTAACCCAGGCAGCGTCACCGAACACCGCCTGCTGCTTATGTTGATCTATGTCTTGAAGGAGTGCCTTCGCCCTTGCCTTCCTTCCCTCGAAGTTATGTGTCGGGTGCATGTTCCTAGGGAACGGGGTCGTCTTTATTGTTTCTCGTAGTCCCGCTTGCGATTGTGTTAATAATGCTCCTTCTTTGGTGTGGTTGTTTATTTCTACGCCAATTTCTTCAAGTAGCGCCCTCCCAGGTCGTGTCCCCATTACTCTCTCCTGGTGGGCCACCTGTTGAGCCTCAGCTATCTCTTCTTGTGTGTTATGCAGCTTTAGGCGCAATGAGCTATCATTGGCCGTGCTGATGGGAAGTCCTAGTGCAGTCTTTATAAGTCGTCTGATTAAAGCGTTTAGCTTGTTCTTATCAGCCTGTGTCCATTGTAGCAAGCCAGCCACTTATGAGAAGTGGCAAAAGGCGAATGCATGTACCAACCTTATGGCACTGTCTTCTCCTAGTCCCTTATGCTTGTTGGTAACTCTACGCAGAAGCCTAATGACTTCTTCTGACTTGTTAGAGATGTGTTGTATCATCCTGCAATTAGATCTATTCGCTTGCATGAGAAGCCCTAGCACTCTAATAGTCTCCACCTGCCTGATTGGTTCTCCATTCTTGGCATATATGTCAATGCGGGGTTCTTCCTCTTGGATATATCCGTTCGGCTTGCGCCCACGCTTACTGCTCCGTAGTACCAATAGTTCTGATTTTTTAGCAGAGCATTTCAGTCCCATACCCTCAAGTGTTGTTTCCACCACATAAATGCCTTACTGTAGTTTGGTCTCTGTTTCTCCCATATTACCTTCGGCACTCCAGATTGTTACATCATCTGCATACATAGCAAAGTGAATACCCTCAATCAGCGCGTTACCTCGAGCCACTTTTGACATTGCCAAATTAAATAGCATGGGAGATACGACAGACCCTTGTGGTGTCCCATGATTCCCAAGTTCCAGAGTTGTCGATTGGAGTTCACCTAACCTGAGACAAGCAGAACGGAGTCTTTGACTATATTGCGCAATCGTTTACCCAATCCCATCTCCGAGAGGATGTCCAATACGGTCTTGTGCTTGATGCGATCAAAGGCCTTTTCTACATCTAGGCCTAGAAGAGCTCTCGTATGCAGCGGGCTAGCAAGAATAAGGTGATGTTTGATTAAAAGCATTGCATCTTGAGTCGAAAGTCCAGGACGGAAACCGATCAGGTTACGCGGAATAACATTTCTGTTTTCTACATACTTAGTCAGTCTATTGAGTATGACATGCTCCGTGGTTTTGCCCAGACGTGATGTTAACGATATGGGTCTTAGGTTTTCTAGATTGAGTTGCTTGCCTGGTTTGGTAATAAGAATTGTGTGAGCAATTCTCCATTCCCTCGGATAATCACCGTTCTTCCAGAGTTCGTTGAAATACTCTGGTAAATATTTTATGGAATCATCGTCCAAATTTTTCAACAGCTTATTGGAAATGCGATCTGGACCGGCAGCAGATCTACTGTTGAGGTCGTACAGGGCTGCGCGAACTTCGCTTTCTGTGAAGTCTTGATTCATAGGTTCACAGTCTTCCCCTGTATATTCAGGCGGGTCTGTACTCTCATTGCTATCTTTAGGCGGTAAATACTTAGCTGCAAGCCGATCCAGAATGGCCTTCTCCGTTGTGTCCTGACTCTCACGATGGACGAGTCGTGCTACTGCTGCTTTCCTATTCAATTTCGTGCCGTTCTCATGAAGCAAATGTCTAAGTAAGTTCCAATTGCCACCACGTCTCATTTGACCATCTATGAAATTACAAAGCTCATCCCATTGGTGTTTCTGTAAATTTTTGGAGTGTACTTCAATCTTCCTATTCAACAATGCTATGCGCTTCCTGATTCTCATGTTCAGCCGTTGCGTTTTCCATCTTTTTAACATAGATTGTTTGGCTTCAATCAAGTGCGCCAGCCTACTGTCCATAATTTCGACATCCTCCTCTGTGGCAATATCCTTCGTTGCCGCCTTTACATCTTCCCTGAGCTGAGTGGTCCAAGTTTGGAGTGTTTTCTTTTCTCCTGTCTCTGTCTCAGCTCTGCTTTTCTTTGCTTTCCGAAAAAGATCCCAGTCAATGTAGTTAAAGTGCTTTATCTCATTACTTGGTGTTTCCAACAGTATTTGTAATATGTAATGATCACTACCCAGGTCAATATTGGAGTTATTCCAGCCAGCGTTCGCTAAATTTGATACAAAAGTAAGGTCTGCGGTGGAGTCCCTGCATGTAGATGTACCACACCTAGTGGGATAAGCTGGGTCTGTGATGAGGGAGAGATTGAGATCTGTAGCTAGGTGCCAGAGCCCATCCCGTTTCTTAGTATTCCAGCGATATCCCCAGGTTTGATGTGGGGCGTTGAAATCTCCTCCAATAATGAGTGGAGCGTGCTTAGTAACAGCCATAGTCTTATTAAGAAGTGCCCTGAAACTCTGTTTCATGTCGCTAGGGTTGCTATAAACATTAAGACAAAAGAAGCTTTGCGGTTTGCTTCGATTCCTTTTCAAAATATTTCCACCAGTAAGTATTCTAATTTGTTTAGTCCAAGGCGCAAGTCATGTTCTCTGTAAGGTATTTTCTTATCTACGAGCGTGGCTAGCTCCCTACCCGGCTCTTTGCCCCTGCATGTCGCTTTGTATCCGGATAGGCTGATCTCATCCGCCAAGGTTTCCTGCAGGATAATTATTTTTGGTTTGTCTGGAGAGGTTTTTATTAACTGCATGAGAGGTGCTTTTTTGTGATAAAATCCTCGGCAATTCCATTGCCACACGCTAAAGCTCCCCCTGCTAGCCATTGCATATAGAACCTGCCTTACTGCTACCCGCTAGAGTACGCTTCGTAGAACCCGCCGACGCGCCAGGGAGCGATCTGACGCTTTGTGCTTCTGAGGGTAGGTATTCGTCGTCCTCGCGTTGCGCTTCTACTTTGGTAAGCCTCTTTTCAGCCGTAAGTCTCCATTTCCATAACTTATCAACTTTGAAGGTAGTTTTATCTATGGCATCTCTAAGTTGTTTAATCACCTCCTTGATCTCTTCCAAAGCAGAGCACACTGTGTTTTCTACTGCGCTTATTGCCAGCTTCTTTGGAGCTGGTGTGTTTTCCTCATCCTGGCTGTTGTCATTATTCACCGGTTTGGCTATTGCTACTTTTGTGGAGCTAGTCTGTGAAATCTTGCGAAGTTCTACAACCTGCTTAGTAAGTTCTTCATTTGCCTTTCTCAGGTACTTTACTTCTTAAATTAACTGTTCTACCCTGGCATCATTATCTCCGACCGGCCGCCCCGCACCGCTCTCCGCAGTCCTCACAGTAGCTTTCACTTTGTCGACCCAGGTTGTTCTAGATGTTGTCTTGTCGCCAGGCGTCTGCCCTCCTCCTTCGAAGCGCACCTGCACTTCACGTGATCTGGGGCGGCTTCTGCCCTTCGACAGCGAACGGCGTCTTGACCGTGTGGGGCGCCTTGAGCGCGTGCTTCCCTGGTGCCCGTTTGGGCATCCCATTGCAGCTGAGCTGATGTCGCGCCCGATGCAGAGCTGTTGCGTTCTCGTCGTCGAATTCGCACCACGTACGGAATTTGGTACCGCTGTCGGGCAAGTCGGCAAGACCACCCAGTTGGGCAGTCCCCTCCACAGAATTTGCAGTTAGGCACACACATGTGATTGTCCTCCGGGTTTTGAGTTCCACATCCTCTGTACTGTACCACGTCCGGTGTTGGACATACATCTGATCGAGGTCCAATCTTTTCTCAAGTATAGCAGACATCAAACTGCTTCCTATACAGGTAGCACCTTACAAGGGTCGACCCGTATCTGACATAATTGGGCACCTTGAGCCCATGAAACGGAACAATGACCGAGCCCGTGGATTTAATACGTTTGGCTGCCAATGCCAGTGGGTTGAAGTCATGCACCATGTTCTTCCTTACCGTAACCTGATTGTCTCTGAGGTCAACTATCCGAATCACCCCTTTACACGTGGTATGCGGAGCTGTCTCGTAGGCGTTCACTTCATATTCGGTTTCCACTATAACGATTGACCTGATTCGCGCATGCCTGGCAGCATGACTGGGATCTGGTGTACTAACCACCACGATGTTTTGCGTGAAGTTAGGGCCTTGTATTCGGTGACCTTGTACTCGGTGACCTTGTACGTTTAAGAGATCGGAGGGTCCATATCTAAATCTTGATTTTCCATCCCATCTGTGTCAGAGAGACAGATTTGGTCAACTTTCTCAGAAGTTGATGCCTTTGATGAATCGTTATTTGTGACTGTCTGCGCGGTCGATATTTCAATTGGTCAAGAAGGTGTCACCACGCGTGTGTTTCACTTCTTTCCTGGCTTTTCAAGCTTCTTGCAATGAGAAGGGTCATTGTGTTGTAGAAAGTTAATTTACCATTACATTTCAAATATCTTTAGCTTTAGTGTCGCTTCAAAGCTTCACCATGTATAGATTCCAACAAGGTGCACTTAAACGTCGCATTTCTTTAAGAGATTTATCCATTTCAACAGCCGGGCTCTGGGATAATCCCGCGTAGTGGGTCGACGCTGTTATACGGGAAACAAGCAAGCAAGCAAAAGTCCGGGAGGCCAATTCGCCACCCCCCTCGTGCCTACATTCTTCAAGGAAGAAGAAGAAGAAGAAGAAGAACAAAATGGAGAGCACGCAAGCCTGTGCGTTGGACCTGATCGTGTCCCGTCCCTACCGGCTCTTCCGGCTCTCCCGGCGTCCTCTAGTGAGAGAAGCACTCACGGACTCTTCGAGCACGGGGTCCGTACTTCACTACAGCGCGTTCGTGGCCCTCGTTGCATCGCTTATGTCCGCTTCGCTGCTGGTGACGCCCGCTGTCCTGCTCCGGGTGTTGGGGAGCGCTGGCTGCGGCGCCCGATGCTTCTCGCTCGAGGAAGACCTGCTCGCCTCCATCAACCACAGCGTGCACCCGTGCGACGACTTCTACCGGTGGGTTTCGGGCGCGTTGCATCTGATTATGCGCGTTGACTTATTGTGGACGATGCCAGCGCAATATATGCACCCGCGTCACGCGCATAAAACTGGGCCACGAGCACTTTCGTGTCCCTGTTTTCGAAGCAGAGTCCATTTGTGCTCATTTACTTGCGAGTATAAAAACAGCAGGCGGAGGAAGGTGTCTTCGCAATCGTAAGTTTCCTGGGGACCCGCTGTGGCGGCTTGTGCATATGCGGTGCTCCTGCAGATCCCGAATGAGGTCGTGGGTTCGATTCCATCTCGCGGGGAACACAGTTCGATGTGAATGGCATCCAAGAAATGTTCACGCATATATGTTTAGGGCCACATTAAAGGTGCGATAACGCAGTCGTCCGACAGCTCTCAGTTTTGTCATTGTAACTGTGAGTAAAGAGACCCGAAACAGACCCAAAAAGCTGCACTCTCGGCGCACATTCGAACTACCAAGTTTCAATTTGAAATCACTGCTTCTAGTCCCCTCCCACCCACCTGCAGCAACCGCCATTTTATGGCTGTATGAGGCCAAGAAAGGAGGGGCCCCCGCTGGGTCATTTCAGATCGCATCGGGCGTCTTGCTCCGCCCGTTATGACACCCAACGGCCCAGCAAGGGGCCTCATCGTAGAATAGCGCGCCCAATTCGTTCACTAGAGCGAAAAAATGTAAATGCATATGTAAAAACAACACGATGTACGGCGGTCATGGCGCATGACGCTCCTGCAATCACTTCCGGTGTTTGCACTATAGAAAAGTATGGCTTTCGAGTATGAGGTCGAGTTCTGGTATTTCAGGGAGTCGTTTAAGGTGACGTCAATTCATTTCATCACCATTTAATGTTGCCAGACTAGTTTGCGGTTCAACAGCGAGATAAAACAAACTAAAATACAATAATTTTACTGCACCAAATGCGCTCGAATTTCGCCAGAGTGCCGTGGAACGTTCCGGGTTCAAAATGCAATGCATAATGCAAGCTGGAAAGTCTGTACGGCCCCTTTACGAAGCCCCAGGTGATCATAATAAACCACGGCCTTTCTCGCAAAGGGCAAGGATTCACAAACGACGGGTTGGTGACTCGGAATATGAGCGGGCGCAACACTTCAAACATTTAACGACCTCATTCTCCCGTAATTTATGTGCGAGTTGCGGAGCTGTAGCAAAATTCGAGCAGCATTGGTAGAACAGGAAGTGCAGCAAGACAATTTTCGTAGGTCATAAAAAATGGCCTTTCGATGTTATCGCTCTGTTTTTGCGATTATTACCTCGACGGGAAGGGCGCATGCCTCTCGCGCAAGGAAGCTGCGGGGTACGCAAAATGATTCTGTCGTGGGCCAGCGGCGGCGACCAGAGACCAAAGCAACTCGGGCATGGAGGAAGGAAACTGAGGTGAGGCCCTACCCCCTCCGCGCGCTAGGAGAAAAGTGGAGGAAGTGACGTAGTAGGTTCTCCTTCGTTTTGCTGTGTTTTTTATTTCATTGCTGTAGCGGCCCCGCCTTTCGAGCCACAATGGCGGCTTTGTTATTGTTCTGTGCGCTCACACGTGTTGCTCCGTAGGTTTCGTACCGTGGCAGAGGCGCCGTGCGGGCTGGTTTTCGTTGGTCTCCGTGTTTTGTTGCGCTGCGTTATCTGGACCGTCCTCTACCGGATGTTGCTGTAGCCAGGGGGGCAGGAGGAACTAAAGTTCGTGAAATGAACGCGCATGCAACGACGTACGCAATGTATCGCGCCACGGCAATGGCAACGGACGAAGGAATAATCGCGGGAAGTTTTGCCCTCTTTGGCGGAATCATGCTAACGTGCTAACGATTGTTTAGTACTGCTGCGGAGCGCGCGGGTCCGAGCAGCACGGTTGCGCGCAGCGCGGCGTGGTTTCGCGAAAAATGTAAACAACAGAGGAGAGCTGGCCGCATAGGCGGAGCAAAGCCATGAGCAACGCCAACTTCCGGCTTCACTTTCGCTTCACAAAGAGTTACGTCAGGCCCTTTCCTTAGTTTCCTTCTTCCGTGAACACAGGCAACCATGTCTCTACGCAGGTCACGGAGGAAGGAAACTAAGGAGAGGCCCTGACGTCACTCTATGTGAAGCAAAAGTGAAGCCGGAAGTTGGCGTTACTCATGGCAATGCTCCGCCTTTTGGGCCACCCTCCTCTCTTGTTTATATGTTTCGCGAAACCACACCGCGCTGCTCGTGGTATCGCGCGCTCGCTCCGCAGCAATACTAAACAATCGCGATGTCTCATTGCGTTGCCGTTGCCGAACCCATGTTAAAAGAAGTTCATAATGAACTTCGCAAATTGGGCCGTGAGGTCAAATCGGCTGCTTTTACCGGCTTTTATGAAAATAAACATGCCTCAAATATAAGGCCAACCAACTGAACTGTTCTCATTAACCACACGTACCGGCCGCTACCCAGCTCTTGCGTGTTTTTTTTAAAAGAAGGTCCCCTTTATCGCTGCCTTTTACTTGCTTTTCTCTGCTTAGGCTTCTTGGGGCTCTCATACGGTCTTGCGAGCTAGACGTCTGGCGATGCGAAAAAAGACGTACGCATTCTTACTGCACTGCAAGAACGCACTGGAGACACGTACGACACACCAACCCATTTGCGATCCATTTGGAGTTTATGAGCACAAACACATTCTCGCTTGAGGAATCGTCGTGCTTTATTGAACAAACTTCGGGTGGCCGCGCATCACTACGACAGCGCGCCGGCGAGGAGGCAGAATGTCATTTCTGACTCCGCGTTTAGGTTCATTGACTGCAGCTTGAGGTGCCTTCTTCGCACGGTAAGTGAAGCGTCACGGAACCAAAGTTTTGCGATAGCCGGCGCACTATGCAGAACAGTACGCGCATGGAACCGGCCCACCTGCGACCATGGAACAGCCGTTTGCTATGTTCGCAGGTACGCTCTGTGGAGCCTTCCTCACTCTTGCGGCGCACCCGCTGACCTTCCCTGCGCTTCGCGCGCGCACAGATAAGGTACGCCTGCGGTAGGGGGGATTATTTCCTTAATAAGTCAAAGCAGCCGCTTCTTTCCCATCTCCCCGGATGAAGAGTCGACTGGCCGGCGCACGGTGCCGAACAATACGCGCGTGGACCCGGCCTACGGGGGAGCATGGAATAGCTAGCCGTTCGACGTGTTCGCAGGTGTACGTTCTGTGGAGCCTTGCATATTCTTGCAGCGCATCCGCTAACCTTCACTTCCCTGCGCTTCTCGCACGCACAGATGAGATAAGCTTGTTATAGGGAGGATTCGTTCCTTAATAAGTCAAAGCAGCCGTCCAGGATGAAGAGTCGACTGGCCATGAGTGCTTTTTCTGCGTTTCTTTCCCAGCGAACGATGTGCGAAAGGCACCGTTTTTTCAGTTTTCGTTCCGCGCACGGGTTTTGCGGACGCTTGCCTAGGTAACCGCTCATCCAATGCCTAGTTGTTGTGTGCCAGGATGCAAGTCGCGCACGCCGAAAAGTGGACCGCGCATATCTTTTCACGTGTAAGTAAATTTCCTTATGTGGTTGGTGTTTTATCGGAGGAAAAGCTAGAATTTATGATACACGCATTCACATAGCGATAATAATTCTATAGTTATAGCACAACAGTAAAATCTTTTATTCGCACAGTATAAGTTATCATCTAATACATATGCGCGTGATTCTTCATTATCAGGTTTCCCGGTGACACCGTTCGTGCCGCAAATGCAACTTGCGCTGTCAAAAGCAGGAATGACTGACCTGCAATGCGTTCACTGTACAGATTCTGAAACGCATCGGTTTCGGTCTGCGATGGCACGTTAGCATGATTCCGCTGAAGGGGAGGCAAAATTTCCCGCGGATATTCCTTCGTCCGTTGTCAGTGCCGTGGCGCGGTACATTGCGTACAGCGTTACATATGCGCGTTCATTTCACGAGCTTTAGTTCCTCCTGTCCCACATGGCCACAGCAACATCCGGCAGAGCACGGTGCAGGTAACACAGCGCAACAAGACACGGTGAGTAACGCAAACCCGCCCACATAGCGCCTTTGCCACGGCACGAAACCTACCAGAGCAACACGTGTGAGCACTCAAAACCATAACAACGCCGCCATTGTGGCCCAAAAGGCGTGGCCATAGAGCAAAAAATAAAAATAATGAAGCAGCAAAAAAAAGCGAACCTACGACGTCATTTCCGCCACACTTTTCTCCTAGCGCGCGGAGGGGGTAGGGCCTCTCCTTAGTTTCCTTCCTCCGTGACGCAGGTGATCATCGGATCGACAGCCATGTTGAATAAGTGGTGGCGCCGCCTACAGTCGGCGAAAGTTGCGAATACCGCCGCTACAGATGGTTTATACACTACTGCTAGAGGTCTATACTGCTACTACATTTGTGCCCATTAACGTCTCTGGTCACTACAAAATAGACAATGGACGGTTTGCAAAGTAGTGTGCGCCATCCGGCGCAGAACCGGCAAAGCTGCAGCGCTCTGCGTGCGAGAGTATGTGGCTATGCAGAAGGGTTGAAATCTGGGCCAGTTGGTACATACTTGAACGGAAAAACCAGTCAAAAACACAAAGGACAAGAGGAGAAGTTCACATCATAACGACTGGACTATCAACTGAGGTTTATTAGAATCGGTGTAGTCCCAGCATGCGTGAGCACCACTCCTCCCTGGGGTCAGATAACGGTGCAACCTTGCCTCGCCATTGCAATGAGTGTGGTTGTTATCCTTTGTTTAGCAATGTGACGATTCTTGGTAGGGGCAAGGGCAAAGAAGAGCGTGAAATCCTGGAAGCGTACTACATCAGTTTATTAGGTGATGACTGCGTTAGTACAACCTCGGTGCGCTTACATGAAAAAGAATTTGAATTTGTAAGTCGGTCCCGATAGAAACGTTGCTTGTCTTTTCACGCTATGTGATTAGTGATGATGTGGTTGCGGATGCTCTGCTGGCCTTGCTGGGACTACACCGATTCTAATAAACCTCAGTTGATAGTCCAGTCGTTGTGATGTGAACTTCTCCTCTTGTCCTTTGTGTTTTTGACTGGTTTTTTCGTTCAAGTATGTGGCTGGAAAGCGAGTTTCGTCTCTCGGCTTCTGCCTCGCCTCTACCGCGGCAACCGCGTATGTTCAATGCGGCAAGAATAATTGAAGACGCCGTCCCTCCGTTTCAGTTTTCATACCTGACGTGGGCCTCCGACTACTCGAAGCGTACCATTAACTGATCGCGTGCGGAAGTATCTGCTTTCTAAAACTGCCCCTATTCAACAGGCTCATCGAGGCTCGGCAATAAAAAGATTACGTTAAAAATGTCGTATATTCGGAGGTTGCTGACGCCAGCACGGGACTGATGCAGGCGACATGAACTCCTTCAAGAGAGAGCGGAGTGCACGTCCTCGAAACACACTGCCGATGTATCGTGTCAACACTTGATTTCGCGGGCTGGGCGCGCACAGCGACCACCGTGCAAGGCGGCTCACCTTGTTTGCTCTTTGCTGCGACAAAGTATGGAGAGAACCCACTCTACGTTAATTTAACCGCGACCTAATTGCCCAGACGCTCAGATGCTCAGGGAAATAAACGCTTTATGACTCGCGGCGTTTTCATTGCAAGCGCCGTCGGCTGCTGCGTCGACAACCCGGAGCTAGACCTGCCGGCTCGAGCGATCGGCGGCTGCCGACAAAGTCAGCGGGTTGAGCGTGATGTTCCGCTTAGGAGAGTTTACCGTAGTAATATGACCCATGTGTAACAAAGCAAAATTTCACAAAGCTCTTTGTCTTATTACGACGGTCCTTTTTTCGCGTATAGTAAATCATGGGAAAGTCTCAAACGGCGTGCCGTTCTTTCGACCGCATGCACTAACTGCCACCGATGAAGATGGTAGGCCTTGCTCCCTGGCCGTGGGTGTCACCGGTTATGAAGAAACTTCTACTAGTAATTGAACGCATAGTTTTTTTAGAAATCTTTAATGTATGCATGAATATTAAGAGGCTAAATGAAAAATACATTCGGATATCTGTACACCGTCGGCATAAAAGAGCAAACCAGGCGAACTCCGTCGCACGGTGGTCGCTCCGCGCTGCCCGTCGACGACACCAACTGCCCTCGGATGGTGTCTTTCGGTCACTTCAGTGGCATAGCACTGGGCGCTGATTGACATATGAGGCGCACATTCAACACCACTTTATAATATTTATTACAATTACATGTCAGCGACAAGCGAGTGACACCAGTGCGCTTTCACAAGCGCTGTCCGACCTCGTCCATCTCGAGCTTTCCACATTTCCCGCAAAATGCGTCTGCGTTTAAGGGCGTCTCGAAGCTTGCAGGCCGAAATGAGCTCGCAGCGCTGGCATATGACGATTCAGTAGCCGCAAGTAGCGCGATGAGAACCGGCTGTTTTAGAAGCGAGCAAGTTGCGTGCTGTGATGGCATCACCGGCCGTCGGTTATCCATGCTGCTTTCCTCTCCGGATAGCTCGTCTCGGACGGAAACCGAAATAAACTCGTGCTCCCTTTTGCCAGTGCAGCAATTTGTGCAGAATACGCAGCACAGCTTGCCGGCTTTTTCACGAAAATACCGCGATCAAAACCAATACAAAACGGCGTCTCAAGGCGCACTAAGGCTGCGTTGGTTGTTCGTCTGCTTCTCGTGCCTAAACATGTAGAGGGCGCTCGTGACAACCGTGTTCGTGCATGCGCAACAGTATTTTTGCAAACCGTCCATTTCTCTATTTCAGAAGCGCGCTGCTCACCCCGGCACATTTGCCCTGCAAATGGCGGCAGTGGTCATCGTTCAAATGAAGGCGAAGCCCTAGCTGCGCACTTTGGGGCCCGTGTCCTGCGAAAGTTTTCATTATCAGAGTTATACGTATATATATTGCGTGCGATAATTCGAGCAAACTGCGCGTCAATGCACCGCTAGCTTGCGAAAATGACTGGCCTCCTCAATAGTTAGGTAAACTGCCTCGCAGAAAAAAAAAAAAGCTATAGCTGAGAATTATGAAAAAGGGTCTAGTAAGAAATCGAACAACACACGCTGTCTAAATACCCACACTGCAGCAAATGTGGGCCTTCAATCGCATAATTTCATCAATAAAGCGAACAGCTTTCTAAAAAAATTTGTTCGGCTGTTGGCTCACATTTGCGGTCGTCGTCAGTGGTTGCTTCCGTATTTCGCGAGTGCCTGCGAAGTCTTCGCACGCGGCCGATCAATGCTGGCGTCGCCCAGGCACGTGTGCGGCGGCTGGGAATCGGTGCGCAAGCGACGCCACGACGTCCCGCTGTTCAAGTACCGACGCTACGCCGACCGCCAGGTGATCAGCACGCTGCTCGGCCGCACTGTGCCCCGGGCTCCCAAGAGCGCACTCGACAAGGCGGCCGTGTTCCTGCTCCAGTGTCTCGGACAGGTACGGTGACGCGCTGCGTGTCAAAATGTCGGTGGATGGGGAGATTACTCGGGCGCCTTTGCTATTTCTAATGCAATTGAATGGGTATGTTCTCGCAAAGCTACATTCGAGCACTGAATCTAATGTTCAATCTTTTCTCATCGCGAAACGAAGCGAAATATACACGTTGCCCGATGTCCGCTTGATAAATATAACATTATCTGGTATTCTTTTCTCATATTATTTCATGCACAAAGTGCTCTTCCCAACTGTAGTTTCGGTGAACAGAACAACTTTTAAATAAGAAACAACAGAAAGAAGACGGAATCTGGTACACTCCATCAAAATGGTAGTAATAAAACAGAAATTCAGAGAACTTCACAGTTCTTAACTAGAAAAGTACAATACTACAGAACCGCACATCGTTGTAAACAGATGCAGAAAGTGTGAGATTGTCCAAATAAAGAATTGCCTCAATATAAAAAATAAAATCGCAGTTTGTCGAAAGGCGCGACGTTCTTATTGAATGACTGGAAATTATGGAATACAAGGTCCCTGCATTAGCTCAGCAACTGCTTCATGTACAGAAGAGTTCCCATTCCTTTGAAACAAGATACCTTGGAGCACTCTCATATTGCATCTGGCTCTTTCCCTGCAAGACTCCGATAAGGGTTGCTATCCTTTATATTCGAACCAAAGCGAATATTCGGCAACTTCAAATAATGTATTCTCTGATCGAATACCAATCGTACAGCAAAGGCTGTTGGACTCGTTCCAGATAATTTATGTATTTGCGGACAGCTGTTATCTATTTTAGTTTTGCTTAATACCGTTAGAAACCGCCTATGGCAGGGGCACAAAGGGACCGTTGCAAACAAGTTTCGCAATGCAAAATATCATAAGGAGCCTTTAAATCGATGAGCACTGTTAAATGTCTTTGTCCTAAAGGTGTAGTTGAACGTAAAGGTTATTGCGAAGAGCTATGAGAGGGAAGTGGCTTAAGGCGACAAGTATTCATTGAGGTCAAGAGCCTGTATGTTCAGAGTGTATAGTTCAGATTGTTTCATAGAGGAACCTTTCATTATTTAGAGTGCGAATATTTCATGCAAACACAGGGTGCTTTTACTGCACACTGGTGTTGACGCGAGCACGCTGCCTTTTACAGCCGTTTAATGTTCTCGAGCGATTGTTTTGATGATTTTTTTTCATTATGGTCGTAATTAACGAACTCTCTTTAAGTTGTCCTGCCTAGAACCTGTAAAGTAGCCCCTATTTCATTGAAATGGAAGTTTTCTAGTACGTCGATTTGTTTCAGAACATTGAGCAAACTCCTTACGCTGTTACTAGAATACGCTGGGGATAGCTATTGGGTTATTGAACAATTAGTTTGCTACAAGAGCTGTAGATAACCTACAGATTTCAAACATTTATTGACTTGTCATTTAAAACATGGCCTTTATTTCCTCAGGGTATGGAATTGCTGTCACTTCTCGTTCTCCCAGGCCAACGGAGAAAATTTGTGAGCCTTTCAGAGAACGTCTCTATCACGGCAGGGAATGACAGTTTATCTATTCTATTTTCGTCGATAATTATCACCCAAACAATTAAAAATTATTCACCCCCCCCCCATAACATCACACCATTTTTTAAAAAATAACTTGGTGTGGTTTAGTTAATTCAGAACACCGCGAAGACACACGTATACCGTTTCCGAACACTCTGGTCGCACTATGAGCATCACTGCAAAGAAAAAATACACACAGTTTCTAATGGAGAAGAAAATTGGTGACGTGACCGCTTTGTGATGGCAAAGTTTCGTGGATTTACACACGCACTGCAGTGCCGCCGGGACAAATTTTTTTTATGACAGAAGCTGTATCTGACGAGACAAACTTTGTCGGGAGGACAGAGCGTCCCGTATAGGGAGTATGCATTAACGTCATCTAGGTCTCCATATCGTAGTACATCCAGCATCGTAAAAAGATGTGCTTTGTCTAGATCGGCTTATTCTCCAGCAGCACAGTGGAAGCTGTGAATAGATAAAAAAAGAATTCCCGTTCGTGGCGTGATGTCAATACTCTCATAGTTACAGAAATTTTTATACTTAGCTAACTATCACAGGCACGTACCCAGGGGGCGGCGCTCCCGGAGCCCCCCCCCCTCCCCCCCCCCCCGAAGTTATGCAGCTTCTGTCGATGAAAAGACTTCAAAAACAGCAGACGCACCGGAGGTATCAAGTATCAAGGGGGTGAGGTTACCTCAAGCCGTGTCTGTGGGGATTTCTTCCCTCATCCACCTCCATTTACCACTCCTCTGAACGTGTAGTGCGTGTAAACGGAAATCAATAAACCAAATCAAATCAAGTACGACGCCATATTGAAAAGACCGCGTGACGACGATATATTTTTTTTGCGTCTGTGATTGGCTCGCAGAGTAACACAACTCTGCGCGGTACGTGTGCGTCGGTTGCCAAGTGCTATTTTTTTAGACGTATTTTACTATAGCAATCTTTATTTTACACTTTCGCTTGTTTACGTGATCTTGGCAGTGACCTTCCTGCGCTTCTTTCCTGCGTGAGTCCGTTTGATGTGGTACCTTGTTTGCCAAGTAAAGGAGAGGTGTATCTCACAGGCGTACCACATGTACCTGTACCTGTACCTGTACCTGTACCACATGTACCTGTACCTGTACATGTACCACAGGCGTACCACATACACCTTATTTCATTTCTCTTTGGTGGGTTTACGTGTCTTTATGGTGAATGATGGGTGTTATTCACAGCTGTAGTAATAAAGGTACCCCGCCCCCTCCCCCCCTTCATTTCCATAGAAAAGTTACCTCCCCCCCCAAAAAAAACAATATCCTGGGTAAGTGCCTGAACTGTCGTGTAAAGGCCGAACCACGACATCAGAAATGAACAGCGCTGACGTCACAGTGTTCTCGATAAGCGTGCAGCGCCCTGCACTGAAGCTGCTCGGTCGGTTTCCCAACAGTGCGCAACGCAGCACGGGAGGAAACTCCTGCTGCTCAGACAAAACAAGGCTTTCTCTGCCAACCAATGAGCTTTAAGCTAAACAAAGAAAAAAAAAACTCCTTGATGCTAGCGAAGTTGAGGCCATGGAGGCAAAGCACGTGCAAGTAAGAGCTCCTGAAAGAAGTCTTACATTTTCAGCCACGTTAGTGTACGCTTGGGAACGAGAAAACAATAATCTTCTGGACACCAGTCAATAAGAACGAAATAGACCTCTGAGTGCTAGACACTGACTTACCTTGTCGCTTTTTATTCCGTGCGTTCGGGTGATTGCGCAACCATCGCACGTGGAAGCTGCGCCGATTGAGTTTCTTTTCCCAAGAAATCAACGGCGCTATCGAACGCTGCCGGAATACCTGGCGCATTAACCCACATGCGGCAGCTCCACCCTTGTAGTTTCCCACCTCATTACGCAGAAAATAGTGGGCGAGTATGCCAGCTAGACCATGGCGGCTGAAAAAAAAATTCATTGCCATTCCAGAGGAAGCCGCCAGGGGGCCAGGTAGTGCGTACGTGGTTCAAGTCGGCTCCATGGACAGTTGCTTTGTCTGGTGGAAACAGTGCCGATTCATAGAAATAAGCGATGTGATCACCTATCGGAAGTCCCAAGGATCATCTGGATTACAATTTTATGACTAAGTGCACTTTTGGATGTTTTACGGCCGCTTTTATGTCAACCGCGTCTCCCACCTAGCTAAGGGCAATGCGAGCGTTGACCAAACGCGGCGGCTCGGCGGCTGCCGAAGCCCCCGGCGCCCGCTTCGGAACCCCGCTGCGGAGGCACGGTGACCATGGAGATGTCTCTGCAGGGTACAGAAATTACCCGCAAAGAATTGAGAACAGCGGATTGGATCACGAAAGGGGGAAAACATGTCAAGGAGCTACAGGACCTTGCGAGAGGCGAACGGCGAGAAAGCCAAAACAACGGCGAGCGGGTGGAACGCGAAACCGCGTTCGGGGAAGGCAAGAAGGCGGCAGCGGCGAACGCCGCGTATAAGAAGCTGGGGCAGAAGATCGCGGAGCGTTCAGTTGCCTCGAACCTCGCGCGATTACCGACGAACGACTACAAGATCATCGTTCGGCCGAAGAACGGGCTGGCGCTCGCAAAAGCTCCGACTACCAGGCTGAGTGCGGCGGTGCGCATGGCAACGCAAATTCCGTGGGTTAAGGGGCAAGGAAAGGACGTGCTGATTGTTAACGACAAGCAAGGCATCCCGATTTTCAGCACCCCAGACATGGACACCGTCTGAAAGGTGACCAAGATTAAGTCTATCAATGTCGAAGACAAGGACTACGAAGTCATGGCGTACCTTGCGCCGCACGAAGACAACGGGCGGGGTGTGGTGCACGGCATCGACCCGAGATTGACAATAGAGGAACTGACAGATGCCTTCGGTAACCCCAGGAACCCACCTATACTGGGCGTTAGGAAGATGGGCAACTCCAGCTCGGCAATCGTCACCTTCAAAAACGAGACAGTGCCGAGGTGGATGTACTGTTATGGCGTACCTCTGAAGTGTGTGCTCTACAAGAAACGCTACGAGGTGTGCTACCAATGTGGTGAGCTAGGACTCAGGTCGGACGTACGTGTCAGCGAAAAAGTTCAATGTCGGAGATGCGGAATGACTTCTCCAACTGGGGATCACGCATGTGAGCCCAAGTGTAAGTTGTGCGGCAAATGTCATTTGAGAGCGGACCGGAAATGCAAGGAAGCTTTCAGGACGCCGATATCTCGCCGATAAAGAAGAGGCAATGGGAGGCCAAGCTGCGCTTGTAGGAGGAAGAGCGGTAGGCGAAAGGGGCCGAAGTAGGAAGCAGCAAATGGGAAAAGAATCAAGGCAGATCCAGGAGTCCGTCAAGACAGCGGAGCAAGTCAAGAGGGAAGTCAGATTCCTTCAGCGACTGCCGCAACGGCAGGAAGGGGAGAAGCAACAGAAGGCCGGACCCGGGAATGCGGGGACCTCCGGCAGCGCTGTCGGCAACAATCCAGCGTGATCCACGTCGCTGAACAGAAAGGTGGGTTGGGCAGGCAGGGCCTCCCAGGATAAACGCGATGAAGAAATGTTTCAGACTAAGGAAGAGAATCGCATGCTTAAAGAACAGCTAGCGGCGATGAATAAGCAAATTGAGGAGCTTAAAATAGCCCTTAATCTTAATACAGCACCTGTTAAACAACCGCAAGTGTCGCAAAAGCCAAATATAGAAGGATCGGAGGATCAGATAGTGTCTCTGCCCCCTGCTGAAAAGAGGGCGAAGGAAATGGAGAAGCCCATGATAGACAAGGATACAGAGACAGTGATAGTCATTAAAATAGCGAAACTGGATGAAAAATTTGAGACCAGATCTGGTCAGGACGATGAACGGTGCAAGGTCTTCGAGGAACGCATGTTGGGGTTGTTTCAAAATCTGACACAGCAATTGCATCAGCGAGATAACAATCTCACAGAGCGACTGCATCAGAGGGATAATAAACTCATTGAAGAACTTAAGGCAGAATTTGCGAAGATGGACCGGGCATATGAACAGCTTACCCAGCAAGTATTAGGAAATCAGATTAATCAGCTAGTTGGCAGTCACGGCTCACAGATCCAGTAAAAACACCGTTTGGCAATGGAACTGTTGAGGCTTCACGCGCAAGCGTGCGGTCCTACGGGAATTTTTGATGAACGGGGATCGACCGGAGCTAATAGCACTACAGGAATGCGGCATAAAGGCGAAATTGTCGGGGCACAAATCCTATGTAGGAGAAGGCGAAAGCACGCAGGTGACCACCCTAAACGTCCTAAACCACCCTAAAGGCGAAACGTTTCAGCGGGTGCAGCATGACACCTGGAGTGTACAAATCGACAACGTTCTCGTAGAACTAATGCCGCGAAGAAAGAGAGGTGGTAGCTTGTTTGTGTTAAATGTCTACAACTCTCCCAGACAAAGAAAATTCGACTTCGGGAATCTCTTTGCGACGACGCGACGCAAAATTAAGAAGAAACCGCTGTTGATAGTGGGGGACTTTAACGCTCACTACACGGCATGGGGATATAAGCAGACTTCGATCAAAGGTAGGAAATTATGGGACGACATACAAACTCATATTCTGGATTTAATAATCGACCCGATGCAGCCTACGAGGAAGCGAACTAGTGTCGCGTGTGATGCGACACCCGACCTCACCTTGACGGGCAGCGGCACTAAAGCCACGTGGTGCAATACAAACGAAGAATTAGGCAGCGATCACGAAATCATAGAAGTGGTGGTAGAAGAGGCCCGACAACCTCCTGGAAAAGGAGGGTAGAGGCTGTACATTGGGACTTTTTCAGGGCACTCAGTGAGGACCCGGCTCCCATCTCTAATATTGCGGAGCGGAGCGAGGGTGTAGTGCGCACTGTTAAAGACACCACCGAAGCGGTGGAAATTGAGGGGGACAACGAAGCGGTAGACAGGAGATTAGTTAATCTCTGGAGGAAAAAGAAAAGGCTGGAGGACCGACTTCGACAGAAGAGATGGGATCGAAATATCAGGAAAAAGATAGCGGTTTCAAATAAGGAAATTGAAGAGCACGCAATCGCGCTCACGAAGCAAAATTGGGGGAACGTCTGCGATAAGATGGAGAGGAATATGAGTACCGCGGGGACATGGCGACTTCTTCGCCACCTCTTAGATCCGGATAGCACAAAGTTAGCGTGCAAACAACAGCGGGAAAGAATGGCGCATCAATTTGATGGCACTAAGAAGGAACCCTTAGAAGAAGTTAGGAATAAGTACATCAATTCCGCCGGACCTGAATCCCTCGCGGACTACGGAGGGGCAGAGAAATGGAAATTAGACGCCCTAATCTCCCTGGCTGAGGTCCGAACGGAGATTAATTTGGCTGAGGACTAAGTCAGTGGCAGGGCCGGATAGAGTGAGCAACAAAATGCTCCGTAATTTAGACGACAGCGCAATTGCTACCCTCGCAATGTACATGCAGGGGTGCTGGGAGAAGGGGACGATACTGCAGGAGTGGAAACTCGCCAACCTCATGTTCATTCCCAAGCCGGGTAAAAAACTGGGCTTCCAGAACCTCAGGCCTATATCGCCCACCTCCTGCGTGGGTAAGCTTATGGAGCACGTCGTTCAGGCGCGGCTCAATAGGTACATGGAGGAAAATGGACTGTATCCGGAAGCATGATCGGTTTTCGACCGAAGCTGTCGGCATGCGACATGATGCTGCAGCTCAAAGACCAACTTATAGACAAGCAAACGCGAGACACGAAAATGATCGTGGGTTTAGATGTGGCAAAGGCATTTCACAACGTGGGGCACGTGTCCATCTTAGAGAACTTGAACTCGCTAAATGTCGGGAAGAAAGTGTACGATTACATCAAGGACTTTCTTACCAACAGGAAAGCCACTCACAAAATAGGGGAAGAATCTATAAAGAACATTGAACTGGGTAACGTGGGGACGCCGCAGGGCTCGGTTTTATCACCTACCTTTTTCAATCAGACTCCCCGAATGGTTGGGGGAAATTGAGAATCTAAACCACACCATACACGCGGATGACTCAACACTATGGATAAACAAGGGCAGTGACGGGCAAATTGAAAGCTCACTGCAAATTGCAACTGACATCATTGAGGAATACCTAAAACCCAGAGAACTCAAATGTTCGGCCGAAAAGTCGGAAGTACTGTTCCTGATGCGCCCCCGGAAAACGACGGCTTCACCAAAAGCGCGAGGCGGGCATCCACCTGTACGTCAACGACGTAGAGAGCCCCGCGGTTGACAACATCCGCGTCCTCGGGCTGAGGATTGAGGCAAGCCGGAAAAATTAGGAAACGCTTGCTAGGTTAGAAGCCAGTTCAAATGAAACGTGTCGTCTCATCAGACGAATAGCGAACAGGCACGCTGGGATGAAGGAGGCGAATCGCCTGAGGCTAGCACAAGCCTTCGTAATCAGTGGGATAGTGTACGTGGCACCCTACCTCAAGCTCAGTTCTGTAGAACGGAACAAGCTCGAAATCATTATTCGAAAAAGTGTCAAGGTCGAGCTCCGACTCTCCCCGAACACGCCCACCGACAAACTTATGAAGCTAGGTGTGTCGAATGCTCTCGAGGAACTGATTGAGGCTGCCGTTACCGCGCAGCATCAAAGGCTACTTGGATCTAAAACAGGGAGGAAAATTTTAGAGAAATTAGGCTACTAGCCCAAACATGAGCAAGTGCGCTCAAGAGACATACCCAGACAGATCAGGGACAAGATGAAAATACCTCCGCTACCCAGAAACATGAACCCTGCCTTTCACGACGGCAGACGTAAGGACAAGGCAGAGGCATCACAAGATAGATATACTGGTCGACAGGACTTCTTATATACGGACGCTGCAGAATATGATAGCAAAGCGGGACACGTGGCCGTGGCGGTGAAAGAAGTTGGAACACCGGTGGCGTGCTGCACAGTCAGTGGCGTCGAGACGGTTGAAGCTGAGGAAGTAGCCATAGCCTTGGCCGTCAGCCAAAGGGAGGGGGGGGGGGTAAATGTGGTCATCAGCGACTCAGAAAACGCTGTGAAAAATCACGAATCGGGGAGGATGACGGAGACTGCCATCCGTATATTAAACAGGGAAGGAGGACCCAGGCAGCTTGTTCTGCTCGTTTGGGCACCAGCTCACCAGGGACTTAGAGGGAAGGAGGAGGCTCATTCGGTCGCCCGAGTTCTCACTTTCCGGTCGACAATCGAAAGCTCCAAAATCACCGAGACAATAAACAGAAGATAGGATATGCGCGCATACCAGGAAATCACAGTACACTACCGACTAAATCGACAAATTTACCCGGGAGTGGACAAAACGCTCAGTAAGAAAGATGAGGTTATTTGGAGGAAATGACAGACGGGTTTTTTTCCAAACCCCGTACTCTGCAGCAAGTGGCATCCAGGAGTATTCAGGTCAAAGTGCAAATTCTCTGATGAGGCAGCAAATCTGGTTCACATGGTGTGGACATGTCCGTCTAAGCATGATAGCTCGCGCACTCTAGAATCCTGGGAGGCTTTGCTCCGCAGCCCAGACCCCAACGTCCAGAAGGGCATCATCGGTCAAGCCCTTGCTGCTGCTGCTGTGTCTCAAGGTATTCCGGCCTACGGCTAGGGGTGAAGGGGGAGAAGCATTTCTCTCCTGACGTTCACTGACTGGTGTTTTTAATAAACTTGTCCCTCCTTACCATTCCACTTTGTGAAGGTGGATGACCAGCGAAGCTCTGTATAGTGATGACTATGTTGATTTAATTATGGCGATTACTATACTGATTGAATACAGACACGTACACGTGACTTCGTGATTCTCCCGTCTTTTATTTTATTTTGTTACTGTCACGAGGATCCCATCCTCGTCGCCAGGGTCACGAGGATCCCATCCTCGTCGCCAGTGTCACGATGATCCCATCCTCGTCGCCAGTGTCACGACCCACCCGGGTTCGTGAGCAAGGGAGGGCTCGAGTGGCACGAGGATCCCATCCTCGCCGCCAGTGTCATGATCCACCCGGGTTCGTGAACAAGGGAGGGCTCGAGGCACCTTCCGATAGACGGACGCTCCACAGCATGGCGATGCTGAACGATGACGACCGGCGAGCAGCCGTGCTCGTCGGTGTTTATTTAGGTGTGGTGACCAATGTTGCCTGCCGAGCTTGGCAGGCCACCGAACCTGGCGGCGAACGAATATTATACCTGAGGGGGCGTCACATGCCTGCTACAGTTACCATAGTTATCGTTCCTTTATCGTCACTATGGTAGACGGCCATGGGCTGAACGACGATGCTGGAAAGATTCGCTGCCGTTCTTCCTCGGACGGAAATGCGGCTACGCGACGGTCCAGGCCCGTCGACCGATGGGCGCTTGGCGTTTCCCGCCGCCTTCACGCTCGTAGCCGCTTCTTTTCACGCCGTCGCTTTTGGAGTGCACGCTGTTCTTCCTCAGTGCGTACATTACGCGTCCTACCCAAAGCACGGCCAGGATGCTACTGCCGATAACGTCACTAGGCGGTGTTGACGCCGCAGTATAGAGGCGCACACATAACGTGGGACTATAGGCGCGCCATTAGCATTCATAGTCCGACGTTATCGACGCGTGGGTGAGCGTCGCTCGACGCCAACACGTCGGAGAGCTGCACTTAGCTATATCGATTTCTTGGTCTATGCCAACCTCTTCTACTCCCGCAGAAAGGTCGGAACCCTAGCCATATACAGCTTCGCTATAAAATAATAACGAACCTTCCCTTACCGGAAAATGCGGGTAAGCGAAGCTTGTCCTGCGTGCACCTGATCTTCGTTACGGTTAAGTAACTCACAGGTAAGGTGCCGGATTGCTTCGGCCTTCGGCTCCCTCATCTCGGGATCTTCTCGTTACCGTCGGATTGCCTGGGCTCTGGTGGCTCTGACGGCTGGATCGGCGCGCTGACGGCAAGCCCTTTCACGGGCGAGTTCTTGGCTTCAACTACAAACTCGAACTTTCCTTACCCTGCGCACTTTGCACTTATTCTTTCCCGCCCCATACCCGACACCCAAGTGTCGCTTTTGCCCTGTCCCAATAGCAGATCTCTCCCATATCATGTAGCAATGCCCATCAAAACTCCCAGCCGCATGCTCAAATCATTAATTAGTAGCGAGGAGCTGTGGGAGACTGCCCTTTTCATCATCAGCCTGGTTACGCCCACTGCAGGGCAAAGGCCTCTCCCATACTTCTCCGACAACCCCGGTCATGTACTAATTGTGGCCATGCCGTCCCTGAAAACTTCTTTATCTCATCCGCCCACCTAACTTTCTGCCGCCCCCTGCTACGCTTCCCTTCCCTTGGGATCCAGTCCGTAACCCTTAATGACCATCGGTTATCCTTCCTCCTCATTACATGTCCTGCCCATGCCTATTTCTTTTTCTTAATTTCAACTAAGATGTCATTAACTCGCGTTTGTTCGCTCACCCAATCTGCTCTTTTCTTATCCCTTAACGTTACACCTATCATTCTTCTTTCCATAGCTCATTGCGTCGTCCTCAATTTGAGTAGAACCCTTTTCGTAAGCCTCCAGGTTTCTGCCCCGTAGGTGAGTACTGGTAAGACACAGCTATTATACACTTTCCTCTTGAGGGATAATGGCAACCTGCTGTTCATGATCTGAGAATGCCTGCCAAACGCACCCCAGCCCATTCTTATTCTTCTGATTATTTCTGGCTCATGATCCGGATCTGCCGTCACTACCTGCCCTAAGTAGATGTATTCCCTTACTACTTCCAGTGCCTCGCTGCCTATTGTAAATTGCTGTTCTCTTCCGAGACTGTTAAACATTACCTTAGTTTTCTGCAGATTATTTTTAAACCCACTCTTCTGCTTTGCCTCTCCAGGTCAGTGAGCATGCATTGCAATTGGTCCCCTGAGTTACTAAGCAAGGCAATATCATCAGCGAATCGCAAGTTACTAAGGTATTCTCCATTAACTTTTATCCCCAATTCTTCCCAATCCAGGTCTCTGAATACCTCCTGTAAACACGCGGTGAATAGCATTGGAGAGATCGTATCTCCCTGTCTGACGCCTTTCTTTATTGGGATTTTGTTGCTTTCTTTATGGAGGACTATGGTGGCTGTGGAGCCGCTATAGATATCTTCCAGTATTTTTACATACGGCTCGTCTACACCCTGATTCCGTAATGCCTCCATGACTGCTGAGGTTTCGAAAGAATCAAACGCTTTCTCGTAATCAATGAAAGCTATATATAAGGGTTGGTTATATTCCGCACATTTCTCTATCACCTGATTAATAGTGTGAATATGATCTATTGTTGAGTAGCCTTTACGGAATCCTGCCTGGTCCTTTGCTTGACAGAAGTCTATGTTCCTGATTCTATTTGCGATTACCTTAGTGAATAGTTTGTAGGCAACGGACAGTAAGCTGATCGGTCTATAATTTTTCAAGTCTTTGGTGTCCCCTTTCTTATGGATTGGGATAATGTTAGCGTTCTTCCAAGATTACGGTACGCTCGAGGTCATGAGGCATTGCGTATACAGGGTGGCCAGTTTCTCTAGAACAATCTGCCCACCATCCTTCAATAAATCTGCTGTTACCTGATCCTCCCCAGCTGCCTTCCCCCTTTGCATATCTCCTAAAGCTTTCTTTACTTCTTCCGGCGTTACCTTTGGGATTTCGAATTCCTCTAGACTATTTTCTCTTCCATTATCGTCGTGGGTGCCACAGGTACTGTATAAATCTTTATAGAACTCCTCAGCCACTTGAACTATCTCATCCATATTAGTTATGATATTGCCGGCTTTGTCTCTTAACGCATACATCTGATTCTTGCCAATTCCTAGTTTCTTCTTCACTGTTTTTAGGCTTCCTCCGTTCCTGAGAGCATGTTCAATTCTATCCATATTATACTTCCTTATGTCAGCTGTCTTACGCTTGTTGATTAACTTCGAAAGTTCTGCCAGTTCTATTCTAGCTGTAGGGTTAGAGGCTTTCATACATTGGCGTTTCTTGATCAGATCTTTCGTCTCCTGTGATAGTTTACTGGTATCCTGCCTAATGGAGTTGCCACCGACTTCCATTGCACACTCCTTAATGATGCCCACAAGATTGTCGTTCATTGCTTCTAACTTCCTCTTCCTGAGTTAAAGCCGAGTACCTGTTCTGTAGCTTGATCTGGAATTCCTCTATTTTCCCTCTTACCGCTAACTCATTGATCGGCTTCTTATGTACCAGTTTCTTCCGTTCCCTTCTCAGGTCTAGGCTAATTCGAGTTCTTACCATCCTGTGGTCACTGCAGCGCACCTTGCCGAGCACGTCCACATCTTGTATGATGCCAGGGTTAGCGCAGAGTATGAAGTCTATTTCATTTCTAGTCTCGCCGTTCGGGCTCCTCCACGTCCACTTTCGGCTATCCCGCTTGCGGAAGAAGGTATTCATTATCCTCATATTATTCTGTTCCGCAAACTCTACTAATAACTCTCCCCTGTTATTCCTAGTGCCTATGCCATATTCCCCCACTGCTTTGTCTCCAGCCTGCTTCTTGCCTACCTTGGCAATAAAGTCGCCCATTAGTATAGTGTATTTGGTTTTCACTCTACCCCTCGCCGATTCCACGTCTTCATAGAAGCTTTCGACTTCCTGGTCATCATGACTGGATGTAGGGGCGTAGACCTGTACAATCTTCATTTTGTACCTCTTATTAAGTTTCACAACAAGACCTGCCACCCTCTCGTTAATGCTATAGAATTCCTGTATGTTACCAGCTATATTCTTAATGATCAGGAATCCGACTCCTAGTTCCCTTCTCTCCGCTAAGCCCCGGTAGCACAGGACGTGCCCGCTTTTTAGCACTGTATATGCTTCTTTTGGCCTCCTAACTTCACTGAGCCCTATTATATCCCATTTACTGCCCTCTAATTTCTCCAATAGCACTGCTAGACTCGCTTCACTAGATAACGTTCTAGCGTTAAACGTTGCCAGGTTCATATTCCAATGGCGGCTTGTCCGGAGCCAGTGATTCTTAGCACCCTCTGCTGCGTCGCAGGTCTGACCGCCGCCGTGGTCAGTTGCTGCGCAGCTGCTGGGGACTGCGCGCCGGGGTTTGATTGTTGTGTTCATATAGGAGGTTGTGGCCAAGTACTGCACCAGGGTGGCCAATCCTGCTCTGGTGAGGGAGTGCGTTACCGGTCCTGGTCACCGGGATCAGGCCACACTCCAGGCCTGTTTGTGCAATTTTATCAACACGCGGATTTTTTTTTTAATCCGGTGGAAAATTGCCGGCATCGGGATTCGAACCACGGACCTCTTGCACGCGAGGCGGGTGTTCTACCTCTACGCCACCGCTGCATAACTTGGAGACTGCCCTGCGCAGCTCCACTCCCACCCTACAGGACCGAGTCCGGAGGTGGGCTGAGGAGGTAGCGGAGGCCTACCACGACTGGTAGACGGACTTCTAGCCACATAATGTGGCGACGGACGCCTGCTGGGATTGGAGTACTTAGACCTCCCTCTCTCCCCCATGGCCCCTCCCCTTCCTTAAAAGGGGAATAAAGTTCACTCATTCATTCATTCTCGCCGCTGCTCATCGAATGCTGCCCATTCCTCGGGGGAACGCACCATGCGTGGCCGTCCCATCCGTTTTCCAAGACAGAACGAAGCGAAGCAGGCGCAGTGCGCGCGAAACCCTCTACTGCCCTTTCCCTCCCCGGCTGAAGGGAAACGGCTCTGGTGGCGCGCGTGGCGTGAGCGCGCGCCAATGCACCTGTATTCCTTGCTAATGACTCACGCTGCGGCGTCGGCGCAGCTGCGAACTCATCCAACCGCCCTTTCCCACAGCGGCTCTGCTCTGGGAGCACTTGAGTTTTTGCGAGACCAAGACAACGCCGCTTGTCAGTCAACACCAGCTTCGCTTGAAAAAAGTGAGGACTGCCACGTCAGGCAGGCTGAAATGAGAGCGAACGTGACAGCCATATAGTTGCATCTCTATGGTTGCATTCTCGGCCGCTTGGCTTGGCCGAACGGCGCTAGCTGTCGCGGCTCGGCGCGTCGGCTTCCACGGGCGACGGCGTTCCATGTGCTTTCTTCACGCATTTTCTATGCCGATCCCAGACAACAGCCCCCACCTGGTGGTGCCGCAGCGGATCTCACCGTTTTCAATGCAGGCGGCAGGCCGCACTTTTTTTTTATCCAGTGACCGTGGCCAGGCATCTCAGAACGCTAGTGTGCTAAGGAGAAATTTTGTGCTTGCCCCCCGCATTTGACACGCGTCGTCTCGAAATGGCGGAGAGAGACACGGCCAGCAAGACCGAGGGATCTCCAACCCTTTCACCATGGCCGATCTTGTCCGTCTTCACAAGGAGCGCAAGCACAGGAGATTGGGGCAAGCCGTAAGAGCCATTAGAGTGGCGTAGAGCAGTATCTGGCCCCATCAATAGGAGGGGGGGGGGTCATTTCTGTAGCCTAGTGCCGAAACACCATCTGCGAAACAAATGCGCCTTAGGAATAGGGAGCTAGCTGTAACTTAAGCATGTAAGCTTACTGATACGTGAATATATGTAACTTCTGTATCGTTACGTCATTTCTGTACCCGAACCACCGTTTGCAGCACACACAAAATGGTTCCTGTTCAAATGGTCCCACGATACGGCCTGTACCATATTTTTTTGGCGACCCGCGTCCATTATTGAGGTGTGCTTAAAACCGCTATCCACATTGTGAGTGCCCCTGCATATGATGCACGCAAGGGAGCACAGTTGAACGTCCGTTTTCGCGTGTCACTCGTGCCCTCATTCGCCAAAACACGGTCACGTGCGCTGAAAGCATCCTTCTTGCAGGAAATTCGACTTCACTGCTGCGCTTCCGCCCTCCGCGTCTCTGCCGCGGACCACCGCTCGTCGCTATTTGGTAGTCTGAAGATCTCTTGCGTGTTGATGCACTGCGTGTCATGTCGGTTGATGCAGTCTTCTTGCAGGACCTTCTTTTTGTTTGTTTCGGTTTCAGCAACGCATTGTCACGATTATTACCTTGTCATTATTGATCGTTCTGCTTCTCATCGCTGCTGAGTGGCGGCTATATCAGCGTACGCCGAGCAACAAATTGCACGAATCGGGCGGGAAACGGAAAACATCTATCAGGGCAGAACAATACAGTTAGGCAAATTGCGCTGTGCAGAATTCCTCAGCCATCTGTAGAAACTATTTCGGCGCGATTACCTTAAAGAAAGCAAAATTCTCATTGGAAACCTTGGATTATTTATCGAGTACAAATGCAGCAACTTCGTAGCAACATTTATTGAGCAGGAATCATTGTTTGCTCGAATATTTATTATACCTGTACAAACGTGTTGCTGCCGCCAACAACGTGGAATGAACGAAAGCGCACTGTCACCGCCGGATCGAGCGTGTTTACTGCAACCAACAGCAGTGGCTATTCTGCCTACCTTGAATGCTTCGGCACGCAGGATGGCTGAACTACCCGCATATTGAGTAACCTTTTTTGGAACATACTATGCTCGTAATATAGGTTTAAATTTGTTTTTCCCGACTACGTATAGACACTTCAATAGGGCTGCGAAACTTGCAGTCGATTACACTTTTAGATTCATCTGGCCACCCCAAAAGTGGCTGCCCACTGACCTCTCACGCTGCGGCGGGCAATTATTTCAGGGCATGCACGAAGGCACCTCGGACATGAAGCAATTCCTTCGGCAACTGGGCCTCAAGTGGCCGAACCCTTCGGCCTCGAGTCGCGCCGACCTGCTCCGCTCCATGATCAGGGCGTCGCTGGGCGTAGGTCTGCCGTTGCTCTGGGGTTTCCACGTGGGCCGGGACCCGCTGTTGCCGGCGCGCCAGAACGCCCTGTACATAACGCTCGACAAGCGCGTGCTGAGCTGGATGAAGGACGTCCTGAAACTCGCCCAACGCGGCAGGCTCCGCCTGTACCTGCGACGCTGCGCCGAAGTTGTCGGCGGCGCCGGGCAGTCGTACGCGCTCATGATTTCCGACGTCGCCGCCATCCACAAGGAGCTGGCCACACAGGTAGGCACTTGTGGCGTGGGTGCGGTGCAAGGCTTCCATTCCGCGGAGCTTCCTGTCACGGTTACTAGAGGGAACTGTGGCGCTAGTGTCTGCGGAAGCTGCGAACACGTAGGACCGTTCACCTGTGCGTGAGAATGATGGAACAGTGATGGGACGTGCGTGCATTTGGGTAGACTTCATCTTTCAAGTTTTAAATGGATCGGTGACTGCCTGTTGATCACGTTAAGTATTATATGAAGCGTTATAAATGCATCAATTCTCAATATAAACGCGTGTGGGTGTAGACTATAATCCTCTTGCTGCGTATAGAAGATTGCGAGTGCTTAGACGTTTACAAGAATACAGACTACTAAATAAGGCCGGAAGATCGTTTGAAGCCGCAAGCGTGAAGATGAAACATAGTCCATGCATTAAAGCTCATTTCCGTGGCAGTGGCTACGGAGGTGCTCTGATGAGGTCGAACCCAGTACCGGTGCCCGCATTTCGATGACGGCCAAATGCAAATAGACCCGCCGTGGTTGCTCAGTGGCTGTGGTGTTGGGCTGCTGAGCACGAGGTCGCGGGATCGAATCCCGGTCACGGCGGCTGCATTTAGATGGGGGCGAAATGAGAAAACACCCCTGTACTTAGATTTAGGTGCGCATTGCAGAACCCAAGGGGGTCGAAATTTCCGGAGTCCTCCACTAGGGCGTGCCTCATAATCAGAAAGTGGTTTTGGCACGTAAAGCCCCATAATTTAATTTAAATGCAAATAAAAAGAAAGAAAAAACTCGTGTGCCTTCAGTTAGGCTCGCGCACCAGCGTTCTTGCACTCCGCCCTCCTAGAAATGCGGCCGGTGTGGTGGGGTTCGAACCGGTGACCTCGAGCTGAGCAACGCACCGCGATAACGGCTCGTCGGCTGCTGCCGCGGGGACATGCGGAACAATTTGTTCTTCGTACAGCACAAATCCGTAGTACCACCATCTCGTGCCTTACGTATGGCATCGGCGCATGATTTACAGGCAAAACCAAATAGAGTGAACTCGGGTGAAGCGAGATTATCTATACATAATACACTTGAAATTTCCTGACCGACGCTTACGTAACAACCCACACATAACGAACTGGACATTGAATATGTCGAACTCGGGGCATCCGCGGCAAGTACCATAAAGCCGCTTGTATATCGCCACACATGTTGCTTGGTAGTTTACCGTGATTTATAGTTTCCAACAGTATCGAATACGCCTTTTTCACTGACGCTAAAAAAATATAGTCAATTCAAACGGCAGGAAAAAGCTGTCTAGTACAAGGCAGAAAAAGTGCTGCGCATTACGCGTAGTTTTGCTTTCGATAAGTGCCTTCAGTAAATGCATTCCAATAAATGCTTGAATGCAATGTAATAAATTAGTTTCTTTTTTTCTATTGGAGATGAGAAAGCTGTGCATCACCACGGTTCACCATCTCCAAGGGCATGAACGCATTATAAAGGTTCGTTCAAGTTATGTGTAAATTGGGGTATATCGAATTGTCTGAGATATCGAAGTTCAAACAATTGTTAATGCATAAGCCTGTTACGTCGGGTTGTATCTAACGCCATGTTTATGCCAATGAAAACTGATAAGCATATATATATATATATATATATATATATATATATATATAGAGAGAGAGAGAGAGAGAGAGAGAGAGAGAAATGACTTACGAAAGTCGGGACTCAGTTTACGCATTCGAGGACGGGGTTTGGCCGTAAATGACAGATGCTTTCCACCAGTCCGCCGCTACATCGAAAGAAGACCGAAACGAACTTGCCAAATATTCTGCGAACCGGACAGTGTTCACCGTACCACAAAAATTTGTACGTCGTGATTTGTAAAAAGATGTTCCCTTTATAGGGAGACGTCAAGGTTCGTAACGACGCAGACAGGTGAAGATGAGGTGGGCTGCCAATGCGCCAAGTGTCCCTCGGAAGACTGGAAGACAACTGTCTACTTCGGCGTGTCAACAAATCTTAATACGAGTAAAACGCATAGTCTTTTCGAAGTCAAATGCCTTTTTTTTCCCTGGCCTTACATTGCATGAGCGTTTTATTCGGAAGAATTGACAACTGCCTACTTCGGCGTGTCAACAAATCTTAATACGAGAAAACGCATAGTCGTTTCGAAGTCAAATGCCTTTTTTTTTTCGCTGGATTTACATTGCATGAGCGTTTTGGAGCAAAGCTCTTTTTGCCAAACTGCCCATGGTTTGGCGTACGTTATTTCATCGCCGGGCTTGAAATACATTCAAGTGGATGCGTTTTGCAACCTCCCCGGCTAAGGTACGTCAAATTCAATGTGTGCCGTCAATTCACTGATCAAGAAGATAACACGCAAATTTTCGATAATTATTTGATTCCTCGCGCTACTAATGTCCCCGTCTCTACCATGTCACCGGCTTCCCACAGTTCATACACGCACTCTCCTTTTCACACTGCCAGTGCTAACGCATTAGAATAATCGTGTATACAACTGAACACGTATTGTCGCCTCAGAGGCATCTGTAGAGGAACTCAGCCTCTCCTTAGAGCAGATGATTATACTTAGCGGCATCTTTGGTTTGCCTGACCTTTTGGAGGAGGATTCAGTCACAATGAGTCACTAGACGCGTAACTGTTCTTGGCCGATCTTCCGAAATGGATATATGCTGCTTCACAATAAGTATGATTTGCAGTGAAACAACAGAAAGGTAACTATTATTTACAGAAGCAGGGTTTGGGTACAGGCTAGTTGCTATTCCATTGCAAACATCACTTACAGAGCGTATACATAGACAGGGACTAAAAGAACGACAAAGACAAGCACTTGTCTTCGTCGTTCTTTTGGTCCCTGTCTATGTAGGCGATGTACGTGATGTTTGCAAAGATATTTACAGGTCAGCTAAATCATACGCCTCCAAGAGCATTATTTCTATAATAAAGCTGAATTTTGTGCGCTTTCTTTTCCGGGGGTTGGGTGCGTCTGCTCCCCGCCCGCTCGGTTGGCTTCTTGCCGAGGAAGGTGGGCTGGTTCTAGAGACAGGGCAATAGCAAACTGTACTGATGCACGAGACAGCTATACAGAACCCACCGTGATGGCCTAGTGGCTTTGCGCAAATGTCCTCATTTTTTCCTCCCTCACCCTCACGCACGGCGCTAGTACCGTCTTCACCTCACCCTCAAGTTGAAAATTCTGATCGCCCTCCCTCACACTCGTCCTCAACCTCACGCTGAAAAGGCTGCCATCTCTCTCCTACGTTTTCTACAGCTTCAAATAAACCATTTGCTCAATCTGCAAACTCATTTTACAACACTGATTGTCTAGTGTCCTTCGCACTGTCAAAGCTTGCCACGCTGTTCTGCTTTTACACCCTTGACCATAGGTCGGTAAAATCATCATCGGCCCATTTTATGTCCATTGCTGGACGAACGTATCTCCCTGTGGTCCCAATTACCCCTGTCCTGCGCCAACCGATTCCAGCCAGCACCTGCGAATTTCTTAATTTCATCACCCTAGCTAGTCTTCTGTCGTCCTCGACTGAGCTTCCTGTTTCCTGGCGCCCATTCTGTGACCCTAATGGTCCACTGGTTATCTAACCTACGCAGTACATGACCTGCCTAGCTCCATTTCTTTCTCTTAATGTTAATTAAGATATCGGCTATTCCTGTTTGCTCTCTGATCCACAACACTCTCTTGCTGTCTCCCTTAAGGTTACGCCTAACATTCTTCGTTCCAACGCTGTTTGCGCGGTCCTTAACTTGTTTTCGAACTTCTTTGTCAGCCTCCAAGTTTCCACTCCATATGTCAGCACCGGTAAAATGCATTGATTGCACACCTTTCTTTTTAATGAAGAAGGTAAACTTCTAGTCAAGATCTCACAATGTGTGCCGTATACGATCCAACCCATTTTTATACTTCTGGGGATTTCCTTCTCATGGTCAGGGTTCCCTATGATTAGTTGACCTAGGTGAACGTAGTCCTTCACAGACTCTAGAGGCTCACTTCCAATCTTGAAATCATGTTCCTTTGCCTGGCTATTCATGATTATCTTTGTCTTCTGCACATTAATCTTCCGCCCCACTCTTACACTATCCCTGTTAAGGTCCTCAATCATTTCTTGTAACTCGTCCGCAGTGTTGCTGAATACAACAATGTCATCTGCAAATCGAAGGTTGCTGAGATATTCGCCATTCGTTCTTATTGTTAAGCCTTCCCAGTTTAATGCTTCTTCCAAGCACGCAGCGAATAGCATTGGAGATATTGCGTCTCCTTGTCTGACCCCTTTCTTTACAGGTGTCTTCGTACTTGTGGAGAATGAAGGTAGCTGTGGAATCTCTTTAGATACTTTACAAGATATTTCCAAGCGTACGAGACAGAGTCCTGGACTTCTTCATAACGCAATGTCTCTGTGACTGCTGGTATCTCTACTGAATCAAACGCCTTTTCGTAATCTATGAAAGCCATGCTGATTTTACTCTGCGGATTTCTCGATTACCTGATTGTTTATATGTATGGGATCCATCGTATAGAGCATCCCTTTCTGAAAGATGCCTGTTCCCTCGGTTGACTAAAGTCCAGTGTTGCCCCGATTTTATTGGAGACTATCTTGTTGAATATTTTATATTTTTTGTTGAATACTGCAAGTAAGCTAATGGGCCTATATTTCTTTTTCAATTCTTTAACATCTCCCTTTTGTGGATTAGTATAACGTTGGCATTCTTCCAGTTCTATGGGACCGTTGAAGTTGATAGACAGTTGGTATAAAGAGCCGCTAGTTTTTCAAGCATTATGACTCCTCCATATTTGATTAAATCGGCTGGTAGTCCATCTTCCCCTGCCGCTTTCGCCCGTTTCATGTCTTGCAAGGGCCTTCTAACTTCATCGCTAGTTATAGAAAGAGCCTCTGTAACCTGCTCATTAGTACTTTAAATGGAGGTATCATGACTGCTTTGGGTACTGCACAGGTCAGTATAAAATTGTTCCGCTGCTTTTACTATATTTCGAGATTGCTAATGATATTACTCTGCTTATCTTTCAGTGCATACATCTTGGTCTGTCCTAGGCCAAGTATCCTTCTCACTGATTTCCGGCTGTGTCCATTTTTTGCGGCTTCTTCAGTCTTCCTCATGCTATAGTTTCGGATAATAGCTTCACCTTGTTGATCGGTTTTGACAGATCAGGGAATTCTATCTGATCTATTGAGTTGGACATTTTCATTCTTTGTCGTTTCTTTATTAGGTCCTTTGTTACTTGGGAGAGCTTACCTACTGGTTGCTTTGGTGCCTTACGTCCCACTTCAAGTGCTGCCTTTGAAGCCAGCCTAGTTACGGTTTCATTCATTACCTCTATGTCATCATCATCACTATATTCTAAGGCTGCATATTTGTTTGCAAGTGCCAACCTGAAATGGTCTGCTTTTAGCCTTACTGCGTCTAGGTTGGCCTGTTACTTGACGAATTTCACTCTTTCTCTCTTCAAATTGAGGCGAATCCTAGTCCTCACTAACCTATGACCACTGCACTTAACCCTACCTAATACTTCTACATCCAGCACTACGCTAGCATCGTCAGAAAGTGTGAAATCAATGTCATTTCTTGTTTCACCACTAGGGCTTTGCCAGGTCCACTTTTTGTTCCAATGCTTCCTGAAGACGGTGTTCATTATTTGCAGCCTATTCCTTTCGCGAATTCTATCAACATCTCTCCTCGAGTGTTCGGAGCTAACTCAGACACGCTTGCAAATTAGATTTTTTGCTTAAAGGTGACTCGGACTCAGACTCACTGAAGTGGTAACATCTGGAAAGAGACCCACCAGAACTGTAATCAGCCAGGCTCACTCAGACTCAAACTCCGCAAAATTCTACTCAGCCGCATTCACTCGAACTCACTTTATCAGACCCAGATAGGTATTCTTGGCCCACAAATCTCACGAACTCGGACTTTCTCTTGAATTGAACATTCGTTACGGTGAGGCGAAGCGACAACCAAGGATGGTCCTGATGACGACGAAAAGTTGACACAGCCTGGTTGAGCTCTTTTCCGTCTCCGAGAACTTTTTATATATGCAAATACATCTTTTTAAATAGTTTTAACAGCGTTGCTATTGTCCACAACCATCATAAAAGGTTGCCGCTGTTCTGAGCTAAACAGCCGTGTCGCCCTTCAGTTTTCTCCGCCTTTCGAATACCGCCGCGGCATCCTCCCGCATGGATCAAGACAGCCCGCCACCTTCATGCGACAACGTGATTCGTGTTGTGCGTCGCGAACTCGAAGCTGCATTTTTTCGCCTTGCCCCAGCCGAAGCTTTGGGACAACTGCGCCAAAACGGTATCCCTAATCCCGTCTGTGGTTCGCCAGGAAGTCGCTAACTTGGGCCTCCCCACCGCCTGCTTTATTGATCGCCCTGACGCCAGTACGACTCCTCCTATGACATGCCCTACCGCAGCCTACCCATTACTCGCCGTTATCGGAGTCCATTGGAATGTTCACTTTGCTGAGTAGACCATAAATATGACCGCTCTGGCTCAAACAAGGAAGAACGGAAGGGAAAGAAGGGGAGCGTCAACTTTCGACTGTTTATCCTCTATTGTATAACACTGCAACATATACAAGCACGCCAATGCACAAACAACAAAACAGCTTCAATCGCTCAACACCCTAATCACACCATGCAAAAGTAAAACAAATGTGTGTCGCTAATACAAGACGAACCTCGCTCTTTAATATTGTCATGAGTATACAACTATTTACACGTTGTATTTACAAAGCTTATATAAACAGGTGCCAAGAATCCCGAGAGGCTCTTGCCACTTCGTCCTCTTCACCGTCAACGACCTTGTTCTCTTTTCCCACCGTAACACGACACCCGGCAGCAGAAGCACTGTCCAGGTGCTTCAGACGGGGCCATCGCTAAGGGCACAGTAAGCCTTAAGCCTAGAGACGTGTAAGACGTCAGGTGATGTGGAACCGAGTGGCATGGCGGAGGTCTCGGGGATTATCTCGAAAGTGACATTCGTCAGTTGACAAAGAACATGGTAAGGGCCTTTGTAGCACAGGAGAAGTTTCTCGGAGAGCCCTACTCGGCGGCAAGGGGACCAAGCACCACGAGAGAACCCGGTGAAAAATATGTGTCACAATGGCGGCGATTGTACGCGGGCCATTGAGATTCCTGCGATGCCAAGAGACGAGTACGGGCAAGCTGGCGCACATAGTCAGCGTGGGCGATGGCGTCGCGGGCGTACTCGGTCCTCGAATCCTCTATCAAGGGGAGTGAAGTGTCCAAGGGTAATACTGGGTCACGACCGAAGATCAAGTAAAAGGGGGAATACCCAGCAGAATCATGGCATGATGAATCATAGGTGAACGTGACATAAGGGAGTGCCACATCCCAGTCCTTGTGGTCTGGTGAAACGTATTTCGATGCATGTCAGTAATGATCCGATTAAGTCGCTCAGTAAGGCCGTTGGTCTGGGGATGATAGGAGGTGGCCAATTTGTGCTTGGTAGAACATGAGCGTAGGATATCGGCGATGACTTGGGAGGGGAAAGTGCGGCCTCGGTCAGTAAGGAGCTGTCGCGGGGCGCCATATACTAAAATGATATCATGGAGTAGGAAACCTGCGACGTCGGTTGCGCAGCTCGTGGGAAGTGCCCAAGTGATGGGATAGCGGGTCGCGTAATCAGTACCGCCAGCGATCCACCTGTTACCGGAGCTGGACTCGGGGAAAGGTCGAAGGAGATACAAACCGACGCGAAAGAATGGCTTAGGTGGAATGTCGATCGGCTGTAAATACCCGGCGGGAAGTGTTGCTGGGTTTTTGCGATGTTGACAGGGCTTGCAAGCAGCTACATAGCGCCGTATGGAGCGTGCGAGGCCGGGCCAGTAAAAGCAGCGGAGCACGCGGTCGTAAGTGCGAGCAAACCCAAGGTGTCCGGCAGTTGGGGCGTCAGGGAACTCCTGAAGCACTGTTAAGCGGAGGTGTTGAGGAACGACAAGAAGAAGGGGAGGACCATCAGGATGAAAACTTCGTCGGTACAATATCCCGTAATTGAGAATGAACCACCGTAACGATGGATCAGTAGGAGCAGATTCTATTCGGTCAATGAGGGTCCTCAAAGTAGCGTCATGGCGTTGCTCGTTGGCCATGTCCAAACGCTGGGAAATGGAAACACTTGAGGAAGCGTCCGTGTCAGCATTGCGGGCGTGTTTACAGGGTAACGGGCCAAGCAGTCGGCGTCCTTCTGTAAGCGACCAGACCTATACACCACCGAATAGGAATACTCTTGTAGCCGCAAAGCCCATCGTACAGGCCTCCCAGTGGGATCTTTCAAGGACGAAAGCCAACAGAGAGCGAGGTGGTCCGTTACAATGGAAAAGGGGCCTGCCGTATAAATAGGGAAGAAATTTCGCCACTGCCCACAAAACGGCCAAGCATTCGTGCTCGGTAATAGAGTAGTTCCGCTCCGCAGGTGACAAAAGATGGCTAGCGTACGCGATGACAAGTTCATGGCCGTATTGAACTTGTGCCAAGACGGCACCGATGTCATGACCACTGGCATCGGTGCGCACCTCTGTAGGGGCTGAAGTAGCGAAGTGTCCTAGAATCGGTGGGGTGGTGAGCATGGTGGTAAGGCGTGAAAAGGCGGTGGCCTGAGAGGATCCCCATGAAAACAGCACACTTTTCTTCAGAAGATCTGTGAGAGGGCATGCTATAGTGGCAAAATTTTTAACAATGCGGCGAAAGTAAGAGCAGAGGCCCACGAAAATTCGGACATCTTTTGCGGATTGTAGAGCAGGGACCTCTATCACTGCGCGAATTTTCTCTGGGTTTGGTCGGATGCCACTCGCATTGACGACATGTCCAAGAAGAGTAATCTCACGTGGCCAAAGTTAAATTTCTTGGAGTTGAGCTGTAGACCGGCCTTGCGAAAAGCGGTAAGTACAGCTGAAAGGCGCTCAATGTGTGTGCTGAATGGAGGCGAGAACACAATAAGATCATCTATGTAGGAGAGACAAGTCGACCACTTGAATCATTGGAGTTATGCTCCATCATACGCTCAAAGGTAGCCGGAGCGTTGCATAGCCCAAAAGGCATAACTTTGAAGTGGTAAAGACCATCAGGCGTTATAAAGGCGGTCTTTTCCCGATTTCACGATCTAGATCATCGACAGCGATTTGCCAATATCCGGACCGTAGGTCGATGGACAAAAATACTGTGCCCCGTATAGACAATCGAGGGCGTCATCAGTGCGAAGTAGTGGGTAGACGTCCTTCTTCGTGATGCGGTTGAGATGGCGGTAATCAACGCAGAATCTGCATGAGCCGTCGTTCTTTTTGACCAGCATGACAGGGGACGCCCAGTGACTTGACGATGGCTCAATGATGTTTTTCGCTAGCATCTTGTCTCCCTCTGTTTTGATGACGTGCCGCTCCGAAGCTGAAACTCTGTAGAGTCGCCGATGGATGGATGGATTATCGCCTGTGTGTATACGATGTTTGACAAATGACGTCTGGCCTAAGGGTCGATTGTTCAGGTCGAATATATTGTAACGTTGGTTGGAGACGGACCGTTACAAAAGAGACGTTTCTCTTTAGTGGTGGGCCAGAGAAAGAGCGTGCAGCTTACGCACTTTATCGTCTTCCATGGCGCCGACCTTTGCGCGCGCCGTTCTGCGGTGCGGGAGCCCCACATCTTTGTGTCAATTGCCCCCATGCGAGAAGCGACCGTCTCGGTCGCGTCACAAACTTCTTTCAGCGATATAAGAAGTGGAGCTCCTCAGGTGCATGTCGGCATTCACGTACGCGCATAGTATGGTTTCATGCGCACTACATGAACAACTTCAGCGCGAGGACGACGACGGAGCGAACCGGGGTCAGAACTGCAGGGGACGACTTCGTAGGTCACGTCACCGAGGCGGCGCGTAACCTTGTAGGGACCAAAATACCGGCGGATGAACTTCTCCGAGATGCCACGGCACCGGACGCGCATCCAGACCCGCACGCAGGCGCCAATATTGTAATGGACGTCGTGTCGACCCTGGTTGTATCGAAGGGTGTCTGTATGCTGTTGGCTCCGGATACGATGCCGAGCAAGCTGGCGTGCCTCTTCGGCTCTTTGTACAACCTCTTCCGCGTGTTCGCTGGTCGGGCTATTATCAGCCAGAGGTAGCATGGCGTCAAGCGTTGACGTGACGTGGCGCCCGTATACAAGTTCGAATGGCGAAAGCTATGTAGTCTCCTGTACGGCAGTGTTTTACGCGAAAGTCACATAAGGTAAAATCTCGTCCCACGTCTTGTGCTCTACGTCTGCATACATGGAGAGCATATCTGCCAGCGTTCTGTTCAGACGTTCAGTTAATTCATTGGTTTGAGGGCGGTACGCAGTGCTCTTGCGGTGAGAGCAATGCGTCAGCTGGAGAACGTCCTGCATAAATTCCGCTGTCAATGATGTACCGCGGTCGGTGATGACAACAGTCGATGCACCATGTCGTAGGACGATGTGGCGCGCAAAGAACTTGGCCACTTCATACGAGTTTGCTTGATGGATAGCGTCGGTTTCGGCGTACCGGGTTAAGTAGTCGATAGCGACGACTATCCATCTGTTGCGTGAAGTCAGTGGGAATGGCCCAAGTAGATCCATTCCTATTTGTTGGAACGGTGCTTGAGGAGGGTCTACAGGATGGAGAAAGCCGGCCGGTTTGACGGGTGGTTTCTTGCATCGCTGACAATCGCGACAGGTCTTCACGTACCATTGTACAGAAGAATAAAGCCGGGGCCAGTAATACTTCTGTCGTATCCTTGCTAGTGTTTTAGTGAATCCCAGGTGTCCCATGCATGGCTCATCATGGCACGCTTGCAAAATGTCTTGGCGCAGCGCCGACGGCACGACAGGGAGGTACGTATTGGTACCGCTTCCGCAGTTTTTCCTGTAAAGGACGTTGTGCAAATAGTATGATGATAAGCCGCGCACGAGCGAGCGGGGTAAAACATCTTCAACTCCTTGAAAACTCCCTGCGTTTGGGGCGGGTGACGGTGACCGGGGTTCACGGAATCGTGGGGCAAACGAGGTCGTGGCGTCCGCGAGGTATGCTTCAATCTCCAGGGGGCGTTCACCATTGCGCGGACACGGAGCATTCAGTGAAAATCCACAGAGCCCAGCTCGGCGGTAAGGACACGCCCTGTAGAGGTGATCGGCTTCCCCGCAATGAAAACACAAGGGCCTCCAATCTGCAGTGCGCCATACGTCGCTCTTGTGGAGTGGTCGTGTTTCGGCAATGAATGGCGTGCGGCGGGGCCTGAAGTCGCCAGTTGCGTGTTCAACGGCGCGCACACCATGATAGTCTGGGACGTCGCGCGCATCGTGGAAAGTCGGAGACAACGAACTTCGCGCAGCTTCCGCATGCGACATACGAGGCTGTGGCTGCCGTACCTCGTACTGTGGTTTCTCGCTGCGCTCCGGGATTTGTACTGCCTTCCTGATTTCTTCCCCGACGACCTCAGCCAGAGCGAGTCACTGTACCGATGCTGGAGCCACCTGAAGCTTTTGGAGCTCTTCTCGAACAACAAGCCTAATGAGCTCCCGCAAGGCGTCGATATTGTCCAAGGACATAGCGAGAGGGTGACGCGATAGGGTCGACACGTCGTGGTTGTACTGCCGTGTTCGCTGCTGCAGTGCCTTTTCCATAGATATGGCTTCCGCAAGAAACTCTGCAACGGTCTTTGGTGGATTGTGTATTAGGCCACCGAATAACTCTTGCTTGACACCACGCATTATCTTCCTGAGCCTCTTTTCTTCCGGCATGGAGTGATCCGCGCGTCGGAAAAGTCGGCACATATCTTCAACAAACATTGCGACGCTTTGGTTCGGCCGCTGTACTCTCGCCTGAATTGCAGATTCAGCTCGCTCCTTGCGATCGAGGCTGGCGTATGTGCCGATTAGTTGCCGTCGAAATTCGTCCCATGTCGATAGGGCCGCCTCACGGTTCTCAAACCATGTCCGCGCATAGTCCTCGAGGGCAAAGTAGGCGTTGCGTAGCTTGCGCTCTGGAGTCCAGCCGTTGTATTCTGCGACACGCTCAAAGTGATCGAGCCAGTCCTCTACATCCTCGAAGGTGTCCCCATGGAAGGACGTGGGGATTCGCGGCTGGTTGAGGATGAGCTCGGTCGGCGCGGTCGAGGAAGATGATGAACCGACGTACTCATCCCTCTGACTTGGTTGGGTAGCGGCTCGTGCTCAGGTGGCAGTCCTTGAAGTCGGCGGCTTGTCCGTACGTGCACAGGAGTCAGCTCGACCGGACTTCGTACTGGGCTTGTAGGCGGTGTTCCATCTGAGAGTGGTAGCATGTACCCAGCACCTCCACCAGAAAAATGTAACGTAGGTTGGAGACGGAGCGTTACAAAAGAGACGTTTCTTTTTAATGGCGGGCCAGAAGAAGAGCGTGCAGCTTACGCATTTCATCGTCTTTCATGGCGCTGACCTTTGCGCGCGCCGTTCTGCGGTCCGGGAGCCCCACATCCTTGTGTCAATGTCCTTGTAGGCAAGCAATGCACTGAAGAGCTGTTCAGTCTCCGCAGTAGTGAGATTCGGGGTGATCATTTTTCTAATGTCGTTGTCAGTACATTTGGCAGACTGAAAAGGCTCACAGGAAGTCTACGGCAAAAGTATCAACGCAACTAACTTCTAAAGCAGTGATTGTAGCCAGAGTGATATCTTTAGGCAGAATCTGCTTAGCGAGCCCGAAATTCACAACAGAGACGTACGTGCGATTGTCTGTGACCCTCAGTATTGTATGCTGGACAGTAACGCTGTGCGTGAGAACGATGGCGCTTATGGGAGCGGAGATGTAACCAACATCGGGAACTGGCGTAGAAGGCGACATTTCGGTGTATGGGAAGATCTGCGGTGGAACGTGAACAAAATCGGTCGGTCTTAGGCGAATTTCGTGTGATGTTGGAGGAACGTCCAGTAGAGCTAGTTCAAGACGCACAGTACTTGAAGAACAATCGATGAGCGCTGAATGGGCGGAGAGGAAGTGTAGGCATAGGATGAGGTCAAAGGGGCATTGGTCAAGCACAGTGAAAAGAACGACAGCATGGTGGTCGGAAATGCTCACACGGCCAGTAGACATTCCGACCACGGTCACCGTGCTACCGTCGACGATTCGTACGAACCCAGTAACGGCAGGCGTGACAATTTTCTTTAAATGGCATCGTAGGCGGCTGGTCGTAGGCAAAAGAGGGCGTTGCGGCGGATTTTGCAATCCGACATTGCAGCACCACCTCGAGGTGCTGCGTTGCCTAGTTTTCCTGCTGGGACGGGGTGAGGAACTCCGGGGCGAACTTGCATTCCGGAAGGAGTATCAGGGGGCGGGGGGGGGGGGGGGACGGCCAACGGCTCCGGCAGTGATGGGAGACGTGACCGATTCGGCCACAGCAGAAACAGATTGGCCTGTCATCAGGTGTACGGGAGTCCGAGGGGTTCCTGGTAGCGGGGGGATAACGGACACTGAGGTGGACTGCGATAGGATCGAGGCATAAGAGCAGGGCAGGTGCCAGGGTGACTCAACGAGCAAGCGCTTGGAAGACCCATATTAGCGATTTCCTGGCGAACGAAAAACTGGATCAGCGATATCGTATCAGCAGTGTTGTTCCAAGGCGTCTGTTGAGGCGAGGCAGGAAACGCTGCTTCGCGTTCGCGGCGTACAATTCGGGTCACGTTTTTGCTTGATGGTGGCGAGATAGATTGGTCGGTGCGGTCGGTGCAGGAAGAGGTCGCTGCAGTATTTGGAAGCCGTGTAAAATGATTGTATATATGGCGACTCTTCGCCTGCTCGAAACGGTGGCATTCCTTCATGGTGGCGTCGACAGTCGATAAGTTTCTAAAGACCAGAAGGTTGAATGCGTCGTCCGCATTGCCTTTGATAATGTGTCCAACCTTGTCCGCCTACGTTTTGAATGTAGGAGACATACGACTCGGTAACTGTTCGGGCACTCGTGGCGAGTTGTTGCTTGGCAGCTAGTTGTCGACCGGTCGGATTACCAAAAACGTCGGACAGCTTTTCTCTGAACAAGTTCCAGCTGGTTTTATTTATTTATTTATTTATTTATTTATTTATTTATTTATTTATTTATTTATTTATTTATTTATTTATTTATTTATTTCAGCATTGATTTAGACACAGTGAAGGTCTTGGATGGCAAGGCTAAAGGCAGTACATTGTCTGCCTGACTAAGGCCCTGTCACCCATACATTGCTCAACAGTGAGGTAGAATATTATAACATATAGATAGTATACACACATATCTATAGCGTGGATTAGACATACATAGCATACATTAAAAACATACGTGCATTAAATACAACAATCACTGTACAACTTTCTAAGGAGAAACAGTTTAGGATCAACAGAGTAATATGAACACGAAAAAAGCTTTATATAAATGTACAAACACAATATGAGACGCACTTAAAATAATTGTACATAAAACACACAAGAAACCAATTAGCACAATGTCAATCAGAAAGAGAAAGCAAATATTTTTTTCATGGCACTTTTAAAGCAGTTTATAGATCTGAAGTTTTGCGCGATAGTGATCGTGTTAGGATGTGCATTTATGAAGGATGGGACTAAGTATGCTAGTTGTTTTCTACCGTAGTTGGTCCTGCAAAATGGAACTCTAATATGGTCATGCCTGAAATTGTATTGGGTGTAACTTGAGAGGTGGTTTTGATAAAATATGAGTGAATTTTTCTCGAGTTCACCTCGTCTGTATATAGCGAGCTTAAGTTCGTACAGTTGATTAATTTTTAAAAGTGCATGTTTTATGAAAAAAGGTGCCGTGTGATTGCGGGGTCCAAGGTCCTCAACACAGCGAACTGCTTGTTTATATACACGAGGCTCTGCCTCGTGTGTATAAAACCACGTTCGCGGTGTTTCATCGAGGTAGAACACGACATTGGCCAGCATTATGGTCGGATCCCCCCTGCTTAACTTGCTGTCCCGCTCATACATCTTCAACCATTCTTCCACGTCAACACCATCGAGGCCGGTGAACTTGTCGAGGTCTTGCGGCTGAGGTAGAGCAACCTACTGGATATGCGTAGTCGACATTGCAGCTGCAGATGCGGTGCCTTCCACTGGAAGCATGGTCCCAGCCTGGGTGAGACGTCCGCTGCGGAGCTCCGTGGCGAAGACGCGTACCCAGCACCTCCACAAAAATGCCACGAGTATAAAACTATTTACACGTTGTATTTACAAAGCGTATATACACAGCTGCCGAGAATCCCGAGAGGCTCTTGCCACTTCGTCCTCATCATTGTCGATGACCTTGTTCTCTTTTCCCACCGTAACAATATGAAACATCTCTAATAATTCATGTGCCATGGTGCTCCCCTTTCTCCCTTCCGTCTTTCCGTGTTTGCGCCAAAGCGATCATATTTATGGTCGACTCAGCAATATTGCTTCACAACGTCCACCCTCACCTCACACTCACACTCACCAATCTTCGTGAAGGCGATCATCCCTTAAACCTCACCTCTCCCACATGAGGGCGAGTGGAGATGATGGTGAGGAAGGCTCTCGTGAGGGCTCGCCCACGTGAGGGTGCTGGTTTGTGAATGGAAGCAAATGTGTTACGTAGTTGCCGAGCCTCCCCTCAGCGCACGTCCCTGCCCGCGCCCAGATACGGGACCTGTGGGACGAGCATTCGCCGCCGGCGTACCAAGCGCTCAACGACAGCGAGCTGCGCCTCGCCATCAACAGTGAGCTGCCGGACGACTCGCAGTTGTGGTACCACGACGCTCTAGTCAACCTGCAGCCGCGTCTGTACGAAGCCTTCGACCGCGACCAGCTGATGGGGGACGATGGGAGACGCAAGAGGCTCAAGCTCTGGCTGGGCGCCTACGCCGTTTGGAGAGTGGCCCCGTTCGCGTCGAGGTTTCTCTTCTTCTCCTTGCTCGACGACATTGGGTACGTCAACCTATGTCAACGTGCCCAGCCCAAGCGACGCAGGGCTGGGCATGTTCATTCGTATGTGAAATTTGTTTTCGCTTTTGTATCGCTATGCAGCGCTTGACTGGGCAATGTTTTGCGATGCCGCCATACACCTCAGGTTCTGTTCATGTAGTCTGCATTCACAACGCACTTAGTTTCATGCGCATTCATGGTCAAACGCAGCCATTCAACTCATCACCACTACCAAGAGCTATTGCCTTTTGGGACAGTCTCCCGGATCGCATTGCATCCATCTCCAATCGTGAAACATTCCATGGTAACCTGAATTCGTTGCGTAATAATATGCTATAACGATGATGCACTTTGCTATTTTTGTCATGTAATTACTGTTGCCACCCTTACTCAATGCCCCTCAATGGGCCTGTAAGGTAATGTGAATAAATAAATAAATAAATAAATAAATAAATAGTCCTAATATATACATATACAGAGCTTAAATGCATGTTTCTGACGTACCGCGTTTGGAAGTGTTCGCCACCATTGTCAAATGCATAGTCTTCAGTACAAGAAGGTTGACCAAGAAAACACTTATACCACGTCTAGTCACACATTTCATTCGGCCAGCATACAAACTGCCCTCACTGAAATGAAGCGCAATGTACAAGTCATTACGTGATACAGGCGCAATATTTTGTCTGTCGCTCTTCTACAGTGATGCTTTTATTGCGACTAGAAGAGTTCGAAACTCTTATACGATGTTTTCATGGTGTGCTGGGAGAGCTATGACACTCGCCGAGTTTGCCATAAAATAAATGGGGATAAAGGGGGGGGGGGGGGGGGGTGCAAGACGCGTTAGTAGTGACCTACAAGTAAATTTTGAAGTGTGTGAGTTAATTAGGAGCTACAATTCACATTGTCAAGCCTCTTTTTCGGTCTGTTGAAATGCTTAGTATTAAACGCTGACGTTTTCCCGCTGCTGTAAAATTAAAGATGGCAGCACTTTGAACATCTGCAGACACTAGGGGTCGTGCTGTCGATGTCGGGAACCGAACCTTTAAAATATGTACGTAAATTATTTGCTTCGAAAATATGCCTTGAATACTTGTTTTCTCCCCATTTTGATGCGTTATACAAGAGACGCTATAGCTTGCACGGTATGCTCGGTAAACCAAACGAGGCACATCGATTACATTTCTCTGAAGTAAGGTTAAAATTAAAGTCACTAAAGACAATTATACTAGTGGATCAGCGTTCGGACCATGTAGAAAGTTTGCCCAAAGCTCCGAAGGAACACTCCGAGTAAGAGAGTTGGCGTTTTGAGGCAATGAGGGGGGCATTTTATGGGTGACGTGTGGGCGAAGTTTTAAGAGAGTTAGTCAGCGACAGGTTGTGCGAAGCAGTTTCTAAACAAGTGCTCGAAAGGGGTTTCTAGGGTGGTTTTCCACAAGATATTTCCGAGTGTCTTATAGAAGAGCTGTACGCGATACCAAGTTCACATTTGGTGAAAGCGGTGGCCAGGTGCGTGTGTGTGGGTGTGTGTGTGGGTGAAGTGTGAAGAAAGCTCGCTTCTGACTTCTGGTGAGCGCCGGAATTACCGTCTGCTCGCTTCCTCGCGTTGCTTCCTGCGTTCTACGAGACGCGAAGGTTTCCCCGGGTGTCCTCGTTTAACTAAACGAGGGGTCCTCGTTTATATATATTTTTTGTTCAATTCAGGAAGCGTTCTGGAGCGCAAGTGCCGTACGTAGTCCGAGCCTGCGTTAAGTCTGTCGACCTCGTGATGCCTCTCGTGGTGTGGAAGATTCAGACGGACACGGTGCCAGACGTGACACCGGCATTCATGGCACTGCGCTCTGTGCGCGAGTCGATGCGCGTCCTGCTGGCTGCGTACGGACCCAACACAGCGGCGCGTGTGTTGCCTGCCACGCGCTTCATGTCGGTCAACGCGCTCAACATGAGTGTCACCTGGCCCGTGCTGGACGCCATTTACTCGTTTCTGCCGGTGAGTCCGCGACACGATTTCTCAAGTGCATGGCCTAAGGACCTTGGAGGTATATCCAGTGAGCAGGTTTTCTTTTCGAACGAAGAGAAGTCTGGAGAAAAGTTTATGCTCCCAAACTCTCATTAGCACATAAGAAAGAGCAAGTGTGGTTGTCCTTCAATGGCCTTTTTTTTGTTCTTAGATATTCATCTTTGTCGTCCCTTCTGCTTGGAGCCTGTTTTGGGTCAGCTCTATTGTATAAACAAAACAAACAAAAAACATCTTGAAAAATAAGTAAAAGCTTCGCCCCCGCGTGATAATGCACAGATTTCTACTCCCCTTCCTTCGACATTGCTACTGTTGATACTGCTGTCCGGCACACCGCGTCGGAGAGTGGTTCAGAGCGTGTGTGTACATGACAGGAGCGTGGCAGAGCGGAAAGACGACGTGAGAAACTCGTTTGGACCCCACCGCGTCGAATGCGCCAAATGTCTTCTGGAGCTCCCTAGGCGTCGCAACATAACCATCTTCACAGCTGTAATATTCCATGACCCCCTGCAAAAGCATTTCACAAACTGCAGCGCTTTCCTTTCTACTGATGTGCAAGTCCAGAGTGAAGCTAGCTAGGATGGTGGAGAGGAGAAGACGGAAGGAGGTAGAGAATAGGGGATAGAACGGACGCAGTCGCGAAACGAGTGAATAACAGCCTTGACGCTCTTGTCTCGCAGTCCCCATACATGGGGGTGAGGGCGGATAAATTTAAGTGGATAAAAAAGTCGAGAAATTTAAGTTCAACGTAGGGTATACTGCACGTTCCTGCTATTTCTGAAAAATAGGCACCATGCAAATTTGTCAAGCGGACAACTCCCGCAGGGCGTGCCGAAGCAAAGCCGGAGTTAAAGTGCACCCTAGGGTCTAGGCGACACTACAGAAGTGGTCGCACGTCATACCAACACTTCCGTGCCTCCATAGTAGCTTTGCGACTATGGCATTGCTCGAGGTCGCGGGCTTGATCCCCACCACAGCAGATGCATTTCGACGAGGGCGAAATAAAAGAACACTAGTGCATTTAGATTTAGGGACACGTTAAAGGATACCAGGGCGTTTAAATTAATCCGGAGTCCGCCGCTACAGCGTGCCTCACAATTCAAGTATAGCCCCATAATTCAATTCATGTGTCATACTTCTGGCACGATACGATATGTCATATGAGGCATTGATAATGCTCAACTCTCTCAGAGATTATTAACCATGGCGCCCAACAACGCCTGAAGCAAACACGTCTCCCTGTGTGTTCTGTGTACTACGCAAACAGTAGTAGTACACGTAAGGTAACGATTAATATCAACTCATCATTCTCATGTTGAACTAATCTTTGAAGTAATTAAACATTCTCTCTCAACCACCGCTAATTATCTTCATACAAAGGAAAGAGCACAGAAAGCTTCGCTTACTTGGATCCCCACAAGGCGCGGGACCCGCGTATTTTACAAGAATACCACCCTAGGAGCTTCAGCGGAACGCTCGATATCGCTATTGGTTCCAGCGCTGCTTCCTACGGGAGACACTGTCATATCACCAAAGTAACGCTTTCTGTGCCTATTTTTCGTGATTTGGCGTGACGTCTGTCTTCCACAGCGGACGCAAAGGGGAGATTGCACCCAAGCGGTCATCCAGTGTCTTTGAATTTGGCAGCCTGTACAAGTCTGGATCGCCCGAATTGCATATGACTCAAAATAAAAGCGCCGCTATCTTGATTTCTCTTCCGTGCATGAATTTTACCTTTTTTTTTCTTGGTGCCATAATTCTCATCTGCGAACGGCATGATGGTCTGTTAGCCGCCATACAGGTGCTATAGCGCGTGCGGCAGATAAGCCTGGGGGCATTTTCAGCTTCCACTAACACGTCAGCACTTAAAGTGAAGATGACAAATTCTCATTGCGGAGTATGCACTGATGCTTACGGCTCATATGCCGAGTTGCACATTCCGCCTACGTGTTTACAGTTTGTTTACAGTTGTTTTAGTCGACTGAAAAGCGAGAGCCATTAGGAGTCGCAATTCTGATTAGCTTGGTTCGGCGCGTCTGTTCAGCTGGGCGACCAGTGGTCGCCAAGTCCAGAGGTAAGCACATTACAAGCTAATCAACGAATCAGTTATTGTCGCCGTAAATAAATGAGCGCTTACCGAGAAGATTCGCGGCAAGAGAAAACTGCAGCTGCGCAGCCCGAATAAGCTGTGGTTATACCTGTACAACAGCAATGACACGGCGATTTGCATTACAGTACAATCATACAAGTATATAGAATGTTCCAGAAAAATATGCAGTATTAATTGTGAATATGTGTAGCTAAAAAAATAATGACGCAATATGCATATCGCTATGTACAATTGAACTGAGTTAAGGGATTTTACGCGCCAAATCCGCGATATGCTTATGGGGCACGCCGTAGTGCGAAACACCGGATTAATTTTGACCACCGGGTGTTCCCTACCGTGCACCTCAATTTAAGTCCACGGGTGTTTTTTGCATATCGCCGTCATCAAAATGCTACCGCCGCGGCCGGGATGTGATCCACCAACCTCGTGCTTAGCAGCGCAACACCAAAAACTATGCGCAACTTGTACACACCTGAGCCAGTTGCAGGAACAAAAAAAAAATGAGAACAAGAAAGGTAAAATATTTATTTCTTGCCAATTACAATCACATCAACACCTGACGGCGTCGTTTCCCTTTGTTTGCGGCAGGTGAAGGCAGACGGCAGCTACTTCCGCGTACTCTGCAATGCTGCGACCACCACGGTGCGCTTTTTCACTCGGTCGCTGCGCCAACCGAAAAGTAACGTGTACCACGTGGCCGGGGTGGCACCGCTGCGCACCTACCGGCTGCTGGTCGCACGCGAGCTGGTGGTCAAGGACTTCCTTCTCCGGCCGCCGCTCACCGAGGACCGGCATCCGCCCGCTGTGCTGGCCGCGGTCTTGGGAACGACGATCGCGCAGCAGATCTTCGCGCTGCTCTCCACCCTGTTGTTCTACAACGACCGTTTCGAGGTCAGTCTCGAGCAGAGCAGGCGCCAAATGATTTCGCCCGATGGTTGCTCTTCCGCAGCTTCTTCAGCCTGTAATATACACGTTTTTATAGTCTACGGGCAAGGCTACAGAAGTTGCGCTAGTAGTGCCTGTCGGCAGAAGTCTCAGTGCGCGCTTTCTGCACTGATGCTGGTGATATGGAAATAACAATGCTGCACTGGGAAATAACAATGCTTACTTCCATGCTTTCTGCACGGAAATAACAATGCTGGAGTGAGCCAGGATGCTCACTTGATTCATCATGATCTGCTATCGGACTCATCCTCCCCCGCCCAAATTACCATCACGGTAAAGAAAAGTCGAAGGGGAGGCACTGTTGGGTACTGCAGCACATCCTTTCTATGAGAAGGACAGCGGCGGAACTATTAGAGAGGGGGAGGGTGGCGTGGTGGTGACGAGGGGAAAGGGAGCTTTAGGTCCTCATCCCACATTACATGTTTTAGGTGTTTCCCCCTTGCTCCTCCTCTCCAGACAGCACCGGACAGACGGACTGACAGGAAACCATGAAAACTCTTCCAAGCAAACGCACCTCACTTCGTAAGAAAGAGGGCCCCGCCGTGGTGGAGGGGGATTCCTGTTTTTGCAGCTCGACAAGCTCTCCCCAAATGATTAGGCTAAACGCATGCTCTTAGATTAGGCGGGGGGCCCCTTTGGCTCGTTCTGGTTTTCTCGCTTCATACATGTCACTCGAAGTTCCGTTGCCCATGGTTTCATATACTAAGCAGGTTAGAATAAATGGGCCCCCTCTTCCTTCTGTCCCTGGGTTGCAGCCCCCTTAGCCAACACCCCCCCCCCCTTAATCCAGCGCTGCTCCTGGATAGCGGCGATGATAATTCGGGTCGTCTTCGCTGTCTGATGAACTACTGCAGGATAGTTTTGGGCAAGAGACGGCTTCCATAGTAACCACCTGCTACAATATGGCGCCAGAACTGGCGATCGCGCTCCTCGTCGTCTGCTGAAGCGCGCCACGTGATCGGATCGCATCGTGTGAGGCAATGAAAACGCCACGAGTATCGTCGCAAGAAGGTATCATGAGCTTTCGTTCGGCACTGACTAACGAAGACGAGTTTCCGTAGGCCTCATCTCGTGCGCCATTAAGTTGCGATGCCTGCAACGTCACTGGCTTCGCTCCTCATCATGCGAGTGTTGTGGGACACCTGGTAGCTCTCAGGGCCCTGTTCCTTGTGCCCAGAAGAGAGAGAAAGATAGAGAGAGTGATTGATTGACAGAGAAAAGGCAAGTCTCCTGAACGCACCGTAACTGCATAGCGCACGGCTGACACCCGAACATTGGTCAGCAGTATGGGGAAGGGGGCTGCTGCCTTGCTTATTACGTCACGCCGATAAGTCGCACCCGCTTGTCGTAAAAATACTTTCCGAGTAGTTCGAGCCCAAAATAAAAACTTGCTGTCGCCCTCGATGCAGCGCCTTCAAAATAAAAGTTACTATCTTTGTTTTGTACTGACGCCTTTTCAGGCAACTTCACGCTACTTCGAACAGCGTGGCAGCTATGCCTTGTTAAAGAAAGTTATAAATATTTGAGTCATTTAAGCATACGCCAAAGATGGTGAAGGCAAAAACCTGCGTGCTCAAAAGACATTCATTAAATTACTTGACATCTTTCGAATGCGCTGTTACTTATTACTTGTTTTCTCCCATCAAAGGTCGTGGGTTCGAGTGACTTAATTGATGCTACCGTTATTAAATGTACTTTATTTAACTTCGCCCTAATTAACACGAACTATCATGGGTTCGACTGTCACGAGAAGTCGACGATGCGACTCCCACCAAAGGTTCTGGGTTCGAACTGTGCTTAATTAACTGTGCCTTAATTAACTTCGCCTTAACATAAAAGGTCATGTTTTCAACTATGACACAACTTCGAGGTTTTGACTGCCACCGAAGGTAATGGGTTCCTGTGCCTGAATTAACTCTATCTTAATTTACTTTGCCTTTTTTGGCATGATGAGCAGCATCGGAGCCAGCTCTGAAAGAAGACGATGACGAACGTGAGAGCAGTGGCACGAGCGCATGTCTGCGTGAGGTGAGCTCACATGACTTTCTGTAACGCACGCCGCGTCTTCCAGCCCATCGGGGGTACGAATCACTTAAGTCCTTCGCCTTAATAGATGTTTCTTAAGGCGAAAGTCTCAAGAATAATTACGCCTTAGGACTCTAGCCTTAATAAGGCATGAGCCGGAAGCCTCTATTGGGCAGCGTAGTAAAATAAATGTGAAGAAAAAAACTAACCGACAACTACAATACTCTCTAATGCAAAATTTTAGCGCAGCTCTATGAGTGTTCTAATTTTGCGATACATTGGCTGGTGCGGACAATCTGTATCATGCGGCACGTCGCAAACGGAGCGAAGTGTAGGGCGACGGCCTCGCTAATCGGGAGATCGCAAGAAGGAGCTCGTGGGTGACGCGTATGCGCGATTCACAGCAGCCTCCGCAGACAGACCTCCGCTCATGCAGCGCTTTGTTTCCATATATGGCATCGGTGGCGACATCGGTGAACAGGCTACGCGCGCTACCCTGGTGTCGATCATCTCGTAGCCATCGTCGCCGCAAAGCCCATCTTGCGCGGCACTACGCTTTTCTTCTTACGCTTTCACCATATCCTCCCCCTCCGTCTTTCCCCTCACGGCACCGCTGCACCCTTCTCCTCTGCTTTCCTCCTCGCGATCTCTTCTCTATCACCGTCTTTCATCCTTCGTTGTGTTCGTTCACTCGGTTACGCGGGACAACGCCTACGCTCGCCGCAGGAACGGGTGCGTGTGAGCTGCTCTCTAAAATATTCCGATTCATGGTCAATTACCACGTCACTTCATGGTCAGTCACCAAGTCAGTTTCATGGTCAATCACCACGTCACTTCATGACCAATCACCACGTCACATTATAGTCAATCACCACATCACTTTATAGTCAATCACCACGTCACTTCATGGCCAATCACCACGTCACTTTTACGCAGCGCGGCGCGGGCTTCTGCCATTGATTGCCACATGTTTTATTGCTTCCGTCTAGTTGTTGGCCGAAGATTCAGTCCCTGTAGATCCGTACGTGCCAAATGAATCGTCTGTAGCGGCTGTAATTGCACCTTGCTTATACTTGGTGACAGCAAGGACCAGGTAGCAGGAGATGGGCTAGCAAAGTTCACAATCGGTGCGGCCAATTGTGGCATTTGCAATAAATTACGTACGCAAGTGCCCCTGAGCGTTGTGAGTGTGTCTTACGAGAGCTAGCTCATTTTCCCGGCAAAACAACATATGCCACCGAGATGGAACTTAGCGAAAATAGAGGGAGCACTACGGGGAATCTCTGTGCGATGCATGCGGATTAAGTGCAGCCTTGAAAAAAATTCTCTAATCAAGTGTTCAAAAGTGTAACACACAATTGTTTTCAGCTTTGTTTGTAAACGTCCCGAGATGCATTACTTAATGTTTTGTGGAAACAGGGGTCGTGTTAAGCACTTGTTGCGGCGAAGCTTTAGCGTTCCTGGCCTAGTTAGAAGTGTTTCAAATAATTACTGAACCCTTGTCCTTTCGTCCGTTTTCTTATGCATTATACGAGGTTCGTTGTAGGTTTTCATAGTGTCCTCGGTGAAGTAATCAAGCCGTCTTGTTTACAAGTCTTTAAAATTAGAAGCAGGTTATGGTGACGTGTAGGCAAAGTTGTAATGGTGTATACTAATTACAGCATTATAAGTAAATTACGTATGCAAGCGATGAGGGGTGTTGTAGGCCTGCTTTACAAACAACGCATAATTTATCCCGCTGCTTAGGCAGGACTGTGAGCACAGCTGATATAAATTTCGCAGGAAAACAAGGAGAGGAGGGTATCTTATAGCCATTGGATTGTTCCGGCGAAGTAAAATGTGTATGAATGAAATACTGGCCTCCTAAAAATGTTCTAAGTGTTGTGAAATGTTCTATGTTGCCAATGTTCCCAACGAACGAGTCGCATGTGCGCAACACATAAAAATATATAATTTAATTAGGTACAGCCAACTGAAATTCTTGAATAGCAACTGCTTGCAAAAGCGAAACAGATCCGCTGGAAATTACGTTCTAATTATTTAAGGTCGCACAAGCCTGCATATTTCTTTCATTTGTGGCATCGTTGTCATCAGTACAATTAAATAGCTACATTTTTTTCTCCGTCGCGATAAATAAAACGTGTGCCTGCACCTTCGTTGTACCGCACAGCCAGTGGCGCCGGCGGATCTGGACCCGGAGCTGATCGCCATCAAAGCAGATCTGGCGCGGTACCGTTTGCTGCTGGCCAATCGGAGGAGCGAGCTGGGAACGCTGCGTGTGAGTGAGATCCGGCTGCTGACCACACTGAGCCTGGCCGCAACCGCCGCCAGCCACGCGGCGTCCGTCCTGGAAGCGCGCAGGCCAGGAGCGGCGTGGCTGGGAGCGACTACGGGACACGGCGGCAACGCCACGTTCGCCGGTGTTCCTCGCGACAAGCTCTTCTTCCTCATGAACTGCTTCCCGTCTTGCGGACACTCTGGCCGGGAACGGATTATGCAGGCATGTCCCGACCGATTTTACGTTCCTAATCACCTTCCACATAAGGTTCGACCAAGTGCGTGGAACACTTCTGCAAATATGGGAAGTCTATGTGGAACGAGGTTAACATGTTCAACTTTATTAGTAGATGTTATGTGGGACAAAAGTCAGGATGATATACAGGAACAACGTCAAAGGAGCACGACCGAAGGAAGAGCTTAAAGTATGCTCCAGTTACCTAATAAACAGAGATAGAGGGCCAAACAATGAAATCTTCCTTACCGCAGTAAGGAAGCCTTCATTGTGGTGAGGCTACCTTATGACACTCTGAAAGCTTCCTTACTGTGGGGCCATCGGTGAAGGCTTCCTTGGTGCTTCATAAGGTTGCTCCAAAGCTATATACCTTCATGCGTCCTTACGCCGCTCCTGGCCCTGAACGAGCGCTTCACCTCACTGCTTAGCCACGTGACGTTTGCTTGCGCATGCGCGCTGTCGCCCACCTGCGGAGAAGCGCGAGCACCACGGGCAAGCACGGTACGTCTTGCCAGGCATTTTCGTTTCAGTCACGCGTGCGACATGAAAGCGTTGCTAGGCGTTGCTAGGCGTTGCACGACACCGGCGTGCCAGCGTTGATAGAGCACATTAAGTTTTGCACTGTAATGCGCTACTTTTTTTTAGTTTAGTAAAGAAAACTAGAAGAAAGCGTCCACGCTTCTCTATATTAGCTCTTCAATTTAAAGGTTGTGCGACAATACAACATTTTTTATTGAATAATGGTGTTCGCGTAAAGCTTTTAAGAGATAAGCTCGAACCCAGGCATGCGGCAACCGCTCCTTACGTGAGGACGGATGAAGGGAGCTTTCAGAGTACGCTTGCTTCCTCCATCGGTCCTTCGCTGCAAGGAGGCCTCACGTAAGGTTAGGAAGCGCTCGAAGGAAAGGAACGTTTCATTGTTTGGGCCATAGTGATTGCAGAAAGAAAATGACGTAAATTATAATGCTGCCGTCATTGCATGCATCATTGTCTGCAAACGGCTACCGCGTTAAAACTTGAACTTAGCCTTCCCGTGTTATCTCGCACCAGTTATCTGAGCCATTTAGTAGTTCATCCTACAGGTAGGCTTATAGCTGTGTTCTGGCACCACGTCTTATTAATTTGGCATGCTGTCTGGCTTCTGCGATACCTGTGGCCAACAATTTTAGCAGCTTGTTAGGTATCATAACAGGTCTCCTGAGCATGTTAGAAAAGGTTGGCAATGCCGATAACATGCACGTCGTGTTCAGAAAGACGTCAGCAACAACAGGGAAAAAATTTACATCTCTAAATCTCCGTTTTTTTTTCTTCCGCAGAAAGGTTTACTCACCTATGTTTCCGTCCACATTGCATAAACCTATCAGCAAGAAACTGTGAAAGTTCGCAAAAAAATTTTTCGTTCCGTCGCAACTCGCAGGTATACGAGGTTGCAACAACATTACAGTTTGCATGTGAATTTTCTCGGCATTTAGGTCAATAGGTTTCCTGATCCCTTAACGTGTGCAAGTACGTAATGAGTCACATTTCATTAAGAAGCCTCTTCAGCAAGGACAGCCTCGAAGAACTCCATTATTGCGCGCGATTTGCATCTTTCTAAACACCATGAAGTTCGCGCGCGAGCTACTTTTCACAAAAGGCATATGTGTTCAACTCACTGCAACTTGAGAACTCCTTACTTCGTTCTTTAAGAACGAAAAAATCACTCTGCACATGCGATCACTTTCTGCAGAGCGAGAGGCCGGAAGTCACGCCCGCGATACCCAGAGCGCAAGCGGCCGCTAGGTGGCCGACAGGAGCACCTGTACAGGTGGCGCCACGGGGTGTATACTCCTAATTTTCCCACACTTTATACAGTGACCAGAAAAGGATGCACAACATGATTATGAATCTGAGAAAACATAGCATCGGCGATGTCGAAAACGCATAGTTTATCAGCTGTAGAGGAAACGTGTAGGAACCTGAACATTGCAAAGTAAACGTTTGAAGGGTGCTCAGGCAGATAAAGAAAAGACAGAATCCATAGTAAAGGGTCTAGGGAGGCAGAGGAGAATTAAAGTAGTTAGCAATGGTGATATGAAGATTACTCTGTCTATTTATGAGCGGGCTTGCAATTTGGGGCAGCCGACGACAAGAACCAATATGTGGCTAGCTTTCTTTGTGGAGAACTGTTATTCAAGAAATATTATGTCGATGACAAAGACATCATTGACCTTCCCGAACACGTCACTACAGGTGAGCTTCTGAATCTCATTCTGGCTGAAGCCTCAGTGTCTACAGAGCTACTTTTGGAGCGATATTCAGTGAAAGTGAATACTCCGCTGCGTCTGTACAACAAGCGAGTGTTCACAACGCTAGAAAAAGCTTGCAGGCTCCACCAAGCTTCATCTGATCAGCTACCGAAAGTCTTTCGAGCCATATCAATTCAACAACAGCAAATTTCGCAGCAAAGCTCTGTTACTGAGACTCTGGCTTCTGTTTTAACCAAGCGGGCAAACCAAACGGCTCATCGCACAGTACAGAAGGTTGGATAACTTTCTATCAACAAGCTGCGAAGAACAATAAATGGCTGTCCGATGAAGGCCTAGTGACCAACATACGGCCATTCTTTAGCGGAATAACAAGAAAGTGGCGACTTTCACAACAAGGGCCTGAACCTTCGTTTAAATGGAAGGAGAGTTTCCTTGTGACTGTCAGCAAGAATCAAGTTGAGCGGTGGCATGAGGCACTATTTAACTGTTTCGACTCCTGTACGCAACTCGAGTATTTTCTGGAGAAACAGCGACTTCTTCGCCCCGCTGAGCCTGGATTGTCGCTGTCATCGCTTCTTGCGCTTATGATCCACGGCTTACCTAGAGATTTGCAACGGCAGGTTCCAGCAAAATGCCCGAAAGCGCTCGAAGCGATCTTTGGACTCCTAGAGCTATTTCCACATCCTGGTCTGAACGAAGCTACAAGACTTTTCAGGGACGCCAAGCGTCAATCACTTGAATGAAAAGCGTCCGTCGGTGTTTCAAGGTGTCAGATCCAACCTTGGCGTGAGCATCGCAAGACCTTCAACTCTCGTACAGAAACCCACAGAGTTAAACGATGAAGATCTAAACAGAGGATGTCTCTACAGCAAATGAGACTGTTCAACTTGTGTCATCAAGTTAATTACATACACAACTCGATGCAACGTTAGTAGATTGTTGACTCGAAGTGGATGGTGAGACAGTGCGAGCTCTTGTAGACCGTGGAGCTTCGGTTTCAGTTATAAAAACGAAGCAGAGCCAAAACAGAGAGCATACTTACAGGAAAATCAGTCCTTGTGCGAGGCTACGACGGGCGTAGGAAGGAACACAGCGAACGGATGTGCCTAAAGCTTCAGTACCACTCACACGCTGCAGAAATACTGGCACTGATTATAGGAGGCATTGAGTATGACTTTCTTCTCTCCCGTCCGAATATGAAATGCTCAACACTAACATGCACTGGAATGACGCCGTGTCTGTGAGCCAAGATGGGCAGGAGCCGTAACCTGTTAGAAAAGGGAAAGAAATTCGCATTGTGAAGGAAGAGGATGACATTACTATAATATATATTGAATTATGCTGCTGCCGAGGCTATCCTCTAGGTACTACGAAGTTTCAAGTTCATTTTAAATTACATTGCAGAACTTTAGTAAAGAAGAAACCTTACAACCTCACCAGAGAAAAGAAAGCATACATGCTGAAGAAAGAGCTTCTGAATATGTTGGACGCAGGTATTATTCGTCCGTCCGTATCACCGAATGCATTGCTGACAACCATAGCGCCCAAGGAAAATGGAAGCCTCTGACTCTGCACGGACTACGTAGCAATTAAAAACCAGACACAGCTCATTCGATTCCCTATGCCAAGATTAAATTGAATTGTTGATGACACAGGTGGGTGTACTTGGTTTTCTAGGATAGGCCATTGTAAACGCTTTCGGCAAGTACCACTTCAAGAAGATACAATGCTCTTATAACTCAATTTGACATCTACTAATACAATAATGAGTTCTTCTGATGGAAGAACTCACCCAACTGGTTTCAGAAAAGTATGAATACAGCTACAGATTATGAGGCGCTCACCCACCTTTTGAAAATGGCGGAGCCTAAAAGAAAATTCACATGGTAGGTCACCCAGCTTCAACAGTTCGACTTTGAAGTGAATCACCATCCAGGATCTTCTATGAATGATACGGACGCATAGATTAGGTGTCACATTTGTTGATGTGCAACACGAAACAATAGGTACCGTCAAAATTCGGGAAGGAACTGAACCTTTACAATAGACACAGATAGGCAGATTTCCAGCGACTCCTACACTGGTACCGAAAATTCTAGACCTTTACCACAACGCTCTCCATTCAGGAGGTCATGATGGTTATTGGCGTGCCTACATGAAACTGACGGAAAGGTTCACGTGGCCCTGCTTTAAAGAAGGCACGAAAAGATACGTACAGTCATGTTCCACGTTCCAGGTGAATAAAGTGAAATTTAAACAACGAACACCACAACTGACACTACCGAAGCACTCGAGCGTATGATTTCAACTTATTCACATGGACTTCGCAGGACTCCGAAAACAATCTGAAGGCGTGAAGAAAACGCAAGCATTGCTGTTGTGTGTGAATAAGTGCACCAGGATGGCGGCAGCAAAACCGGGAAAGAAGGACGACAATAGTCTTGATTTACTTTCTAAGCCAAAAGATGTTCGACAACATGAAAGCCTTTGCGTCAGTCAATGGCCCTGCCTTTCGAAGGCATCAACTTAAGAAATGGGCCGAGAGACGTGGAGTTATGCTCAGGTTCACAGAACCGTATCTTCCAGCAGCTAATGGGCTAGCTGAGCTAGCTAATCGTGACATCAAAGAGTACATAAATATGTATCCAAACTTCCCAAGTGGATGGAAGTGCTGCCTTAAAGTAGCGGCAGCTCAGCATAACCGCTCCTATAGAACAGCTCTGGAATGCACACCGCTAGTTGCTGCTACCGGGAACTCAACCTGTTTACCAGTCGACGCGTCCTTAGGAATTCAATCAGTGCTGCAACTGACAGAAGAGTGAAGAAACGAAGAGAGCGAAGTAACCTGAAAAAATGAAAAGGAACTTTGACAAAAAAAAAAACAGCGACACCAAGAATAGAGATTGGAGATTTGGTACTAGTGCAAAAAGGGCTCTCCAACTCACGCGCAAATCACAGAGGGCCATTCTCTGTTGTCGAAACAGCTAGCCAACGGGGAATTTTAAAGACTGTGTGGTATGTAGGCCCCAATGACACCATTGAATCAGCCTCTGTAGCAAACGTTTTTTTTTTATGTCATCCCAGAGTGGATGAAAATAAGAGCGGGGGAAGTGACGAGGGGGGGGGGCGTGCTCAGGCAGATGAAATAGAATGCGCACTAAAGGGGCTAGGGGGCAGAGCAGAATAGAAGTTAGCCCTGGCAACCTAAAGAGTACTGTCTGTTTATTATGCGCGGCTTTGTTACAACGCTAGCTATGCAATCTAAGCGGCAACAGCGCTGAAGACATGGATAAAGTGGAGGCACAAAGAAAAAAGAAGATGCTCAATTACTACCAAGTGATTTATTTTTGTTTGGTTTAAATGCGCCTTAAATTATAACATCACCTTGTCGGAGTCAGAGTCAACGAGTGCTAGGTGCTGTTTCCACCTGAACATGAAAAATCAACTAGCCGATGCTTTCATGCTGGTACACAATCCAGGCTGTGAATTTCTGAAATGAACTTCTTGTAGAAACCATGACATTACCTTGAAAACCGCACTTTGTATATACGCGCTTGTCCTGAGCAAATATTCCAAGCGTTTACATGGACCACTCGATGATCTCGTTGATCAAAACAAAGATGCGCTCCACAATCTTACGAATTCAGCGGTAGTCTACAAGTTGGCAGAATGCGTTTCTTGAAAAAGAAACTGCAGACACTTGGCCATCGTGAGTAGCTTCAAAGGAATCAAACAGGGAAGCTTTTGGTGTCACAGTTGGTGCGAAAAAAGATATCCAGGTCCGATTATAATTTTTTCTTAAGCATCAAATATTTTTTAATATGTGGCATGTTATCTTTTTTACGTAGATCTTGGTGCTACGTTTAACTGAATGCCAAATATTTTTTTTCAGGTAGCGTTGTTTGACTTTCTTTGTTTCTTTATTCTTGCCTTGAGCCACGATTGTTGAATCGTAAAGACCATCGTGTGTCTGGCTTTGCTTGCACATATTCTATATGGACATATGTAATAATTCTTTTGCTGCGAATGGAACACCAGTCGATAGACAACCCTTGTATCTTTTCACGTTCTGGCCTGCGCCTTTTCTGCCGATCATAACAGTGGAAAGGGTTCAACTACCTCACTTTCTCATGCTTTAGCAATGACAGCCCCTACTGCAAAACCCAGTGCCACTGGGACCCAGTGCGCCGGATTATGGGCCCAATGCCGCGCGCTGGATGCTCGGGTGCTGGGCAGGCGCGGCGTACTGGGAGGCGCTGGCTACTCGTGCGAAAAACAGCTCTAGCGCGTTAAATATGCGGTGCCAGGACACCGTATATACATATTTTGAATACAGAAAGCAACAAAGAGCGTTTTAGTGCAATAAAAAAAGAAAGAAGAAACGTAAAAATAAAACTGCTGCCACGAAGATCCGATCATCCGACCTACAAATCCCAAGCCCGGCACTTTGCCGCTATACGCCACGCCAGCACACTAACACAATCGGATAATTTGCCCTGTCGAAATCGAGAAGCTGTTTTAGTTTCGCAGAGCTACGTCTCCACGGGCATGGTAGATGCGTTATCGCCAAGCAACTAAAACACACGCCTGTACCACGAAGAAAATGTTGCTGTCCGTATTCAATAGCATACTCGGAAGTGCCACAACATCGATTTTCACTTGCGATCGGTATTTTAACTTCGAAAGAAGTCCGAAATGAACCGCCGACCCGGGACGCTGTATGGGCTTTTTGTTACTGCCGATTTCGATAGCCGTTTCCTGTTCTTGACGCGATGGATATGCAACGTTTTCTAAGTCAGTGATGCCTTTCAGTCAACACGTCTGTCTAGTCATATATCTTCGTCACAGAAGCGCAGGCTAGTGCTGGGAGCCTTCGGCGACAGCACATATACCTGTGTTTATGACGCATCACATTGGCGCTCATCGCTACTTGTGCTGGCACTGTAGACATGAAAAATTTTTTTATTTATTAACACCGATGCGAAAGCTGAAACATAGAGTGATTTATCCTTCTTAGATTTCTTGATTCCTGAGCCTAGGCGCGCCGATAGCGTGAAGACGGACTCGGTGGATACACTAGGCCTAAGCTTCGGTGGGGACCGATCTCGGCGCGGGTAGCTGGCGAAAGCTAAAATGTGTGTATTTGAGGCTCAGAACTTTTTGAAGTACAATAGGGAAAGTGGAAGCGGACGAATCACATCAGCTTTGTTATCGGCGCGATAATATCAGTCAGCGACAGGATTCGAACACGGGGTCCGTTCGCGCGCGTCTGAACGACTTCTGCATTTCATGTCCACTCCACAACACTGCGACAACGGCGACAACTCCCAGTCATACGTATACTTGCGAACTACTAAAAAACGCGGCGTCCTCTGCATTTGCGTGGTTTTGTTCAAAAATTCAGCTATCCGCCCAGTTAAAAGAGAAAATGAAAAAAAAAGAAAGTGATCTTCAGTGTCAAATGTCCATGAATAAACAGGGCAGCTCACGCAACTTTATTTCAAGCTGCAACACGAAATAGGGTTTTATGACTCCGATATATAGAGTTATTTAGGACAAGAGGCTAGTATGAAGCGATGAAATAGTATAAAGCATTTAATATTCAGCAGCGCTCGTCCTGCGTACTGGAACCAGCGCGGCACAAACACAAACAGTGCAGTTTCCAGTGCGAACCAGTGAACTGCAGCGAGAACCAGCTCCTGTAAAGCACAAACCAGTGCGCCCCAGCGTTATGGCAGTGGAACTAGTGTCTCTTCCAGTGTGACCCAGTTCTTATCCAGTGTTCTCACTGGTGTTCCAGTGAGTCCCAGCGAGTGCCAGCGTACCCAGTGCGATCAAGTGCCAAAACACGCGCTGGTTTCACACTGGAAGGCACTGGACGATGCTAGTTTTTGCAATAGGGGCCGCAAGCCCATGTGAACATACTGCGTCACACGAGCTTGTAATGTTTACTTAGTAGATGTCACAATGCGAGCAAAGCCTTTATTTCAAGTGTTCCTAACTCTGTAATCAGAGGCCTTAGCGAGCTCGTTTTGACTAGTTATATAGTCGCCCGTTTAGACCATTACTGCCCATAATTGTGTGGTGGCCACCACTACTCCCAGCAAGGTTATCAAAATATTTTTAGGGGACAGCATTTAGGCGCCCGTTCCTGCGGTGAGCGTCGGCGTAACCGAGCGGACGAGCACAGCGAGGGATGAAAGAGCGAACGTGGAGCGTAGCGGTGGGTTAAAGATGGCGATAGCGAAGAGAGCGCGAGAGGGAAAGCGGTGGAGGAGGATGCAGCGGTAGCACGAGGCGGAAAGCAGAGAATGAGGGTATGACGAAAGCGCTAGAAAAGCGTAGTGTGGCACGAGACAGGCTTTGCGGGGACGACTGCTACGAGATGGCGCCAGAGTAGCGCGCATCGTCTGGGAAGTGTGTCTGCAGCGTCGCGAAATGAAAGCACGTGTAGAGCTGCCCTCTAATTTCGCATTAGGGAACATCGTAATCATTGCCGAATTTTGCCGTCAGTGTTTTTGTTTATATTTGCGCGCAAATAATTTCTGTGCGTCTATATTTCTTCATTGCAGTTAGCGTTCTGCAACGTGGCTTTACCGGCATCAGCGGCGTTCAGGCGTGCTTTTCAGTGTGATCCGACTCACAGCCTTTGGACCAACTTCACGTGGAGAGAGTTCTGATGGAACCGTACATGTCATCAAGCGGTCTACACCAGTGCTCCTAATCCCACGACTGGTCATCTATACACGAACTCAAATGGACATACCTTACTTCATAGATCGTCTCATAACGAATGATGTGCTTTTTATCGTTTACAGTCCTTTAGATAATATGAATTAGCTTCTAATTAACACGAAACTCCTGATCGTGACGCAACAACAATTTCGCACACGGACTTTCGTGTAGGTGCGCCTCTAAACTGAGAAGACAATATTAGGCATTAATACCTGACTTGATGTGGATAGTTGGCAGACTGCACCGCGTTCTCTGGCGCGCTTTCCAAGTTTCAACGCGTGCACACGTGCTCCTTTAGTGCCTTGCTGTGCTGTCAGAACAGTGGAGTACGGATTGACGGGGCGGTGTTACTTTGCTTTTGAGAACTTCTTACGATTAAGGAACTTTTGGTGCAAACAGTGGTGCATGACCCCGGCCTTCACGCGTGCGTTCTTTGGAAACAACCATTGAAAGCATAAGTTACTCATTAAATGTAACAACCAACCTCTCATGTTATCAGCGCACTTGTAAAATAAATAAATAAATAAATAAAACGCGCGACAGGTGTTGCCCGAGTGAGGCCAGCAAGCACCTTTTTCAAGATGAGCATTTTTAACAGCGTGCGACGCTGGACAAAGAAAATCGGCGCAGGACATCGTGATGTCTCGTGCTCGTGTATGTCCTGTGGCTCATTTCTGTGTCTTGTGCAGCGCTGTTCACAATTATGCTGCTCAACAAGCCTTTTTTGCAGGTAAGCTGTCTATGGCAAGGATGCCGGGATTCCTTGTGGTGTAACGCCGCCAGAAAACTATCATATGTGGCTCATAGCCCCGTATAACAGAGGCTACAAGCACTCAGCAAAGTGAATTGAACAGTGCATTCTGTGGGCTCACGCCTACAGCATACAGAACAGCGTACGTTTCAATAAAGGACAAGTTCAAAGCAAGCATCCGAACCCCATAATTGACCACTTGCAGAAGTACGACTGCGCATGCGCCAAAACCGGCCGCGGGGCGGCGCTTCGTGAGCGCCGTCTCCGTGGTTGGAAAGCAAACTGCGCTGCTCGGGCGTGACATGCCGGCCAACTGAGTCGCTTTCGGCTGCACGAGCTATTATTATGAAAATGGAAATAGTAATTTCTTCAGATTTCCGCCCGCGACGGTTAAAGTGGAGAAGTTTGTGGACGGCAGCGGTGAAGCGGTCGAACCCGGAATGCACGCCGTGGCAGCTAACAGTGCATTCTAGGATCTGTGGCTTATGCAGGCGACTTCTATTCCCTTGTCAACTCCTGCCAGTTCTGCAACGCTGAACAGAAGGCCAGCGACGTGCTGGCAGGGCTCGCTGAGGCTGTAAAATATGAAGAATGCAGTTTTCCTTCGCGCTCGTCACTGAGTGAACCTGAGTATACGCGAGTACGATTAAGCGATTTGTGAAAAACGGCGCTAACAGATGCGGCCAGTCTATGTTACGTCATGTCATTTGTGAGTCTGCGCTCATCTTCTTTTTTTCCGTACATATCAGTTGTGTTGCGCTCTCTTCCAACATGACTTCGAACCAATTCGTCAAACTATCTGCCTTGATGAGTATTCGCGAGTGAGCGGGAGCGTACTGGCCTGCGGACGCACACGCTGCTCATATTTAAGCTAATATAACATATAATAAAATAGGTTGGCGTGAGCTTTGAGGCCTTAGCGCTCACAAAAACAGACTGAATAAGCTACCGCGTACATATAGCGCATGCGAAATTTGGGATACGGCTTCGTAAACCACAAGCATGCAACACAGCAGTTTGGCGAAACAGCACGAGATGAATATCAAATTTGCAAGCTAGAACGTGTACATCTGTTGTTCCATGCAACAACTAAGAGTTCGGGGAATGCGACAGGCATAAAGCACTCATCCGGCCACGCATTCACAGTGCTCTCCGGCAATGTCGCCAATGGCTTTTGTGAACCATGCTGTAACCACGTAGATGCCCGACTTCATGGATGGCGTGTACGTAGCTCCTATGAGGCCAAGTGGAAGGTCCACGGTGTTTACGTTCAGTTTTATGTGCTTAACTTAACCCTATTTTTTAAAAGCCCATCGGCGGTCGGACGAAGTGTTGGTTTAAAGCCCATCGGACGAAGTGTTGGCATGAAGATAACCCCACGCACTGTCGCTCATTATCCAGCGCTCAGAGAAGTCAGCTGTCGGTCTCATTTGCAAAAACGGCAAGAGTCGAATGAAGTCCTCTTCAATCATATTTAAGGCAGGTCATATATGGCAACTACCAAAGAATGTCGACGCTTTCACAAAACGTGAAAGAAGCTCTGCAAACACAACGTCGCCACTCGATGCCGCCGTACCAAAGCAAGGCTGGAGCCGGGATGTTTTCCAACCAAGCGGCGAGGCGCAAGCTTCCCGTTTTTCGCGCTAGGTGACGCTCCGACTTCTGCAAGTGGTCAATTGATGGTAAGGCGCTCCCGATAACAATGCGAAGCACGTAGCTCTCCCCGCATGCGTTTCCCGGTAAATAATACTGTTGCGCAAGCTGCCGCGAACGAGGCAGCTTGACTGTATAGCATAGGAAGAGCGAGTGACGTAACTACACTTTCGCACGTGAAAAAAGAACCCGCCTAGCAACTTATTTGTGTTGTGACAATGCTATGGGAAGGTCACGTATAGTGAGGACTCCTGAAGAGCAGCATGCTGTAAAGTTTGGAGTCTGGCATGAATTAGATGGTAGCTGGCCCATGCCGTCGTCCAACTCATCCACGCTGAGGCCGTTGTTGAAGTGAGAGACTTGTTCTAATCGAGAATGAAGAATGTGGGTTTATTTACAGTATCTACATAAGGAAGTTGCGGTTCATCAGTCTAGCATGACTGCGAGAGAAAGCACACCGAGGAGCCGCGCAACTGCTCCTTAAATACACTCTATCCTCCCTACGTCCCTAGGTGAGGGAAACGTTCGACCAGAGTCACCGTAGCCAAGCCGCCTTTCAGGGGTAGGGCTTACACACACACTTACGCACAGATTTCACTGCCCGCGCCGAGGCGAGACGGTCTTCGCAGAACTGGGTCTTGCATCTTGAAAGGCGCGTGCGACGGTGCGCCAAATACATTCCCTCAGGAACTCCCCCGCTCCCGACAGACCAGGTCAGTGATGGCGAGTGCACTAACAAAGCCTGGTTTGCCGGCCTCGTCCCGGCAGTCCGGCGACGAAGAGTTGCTGACTCGGCGTATTGTCCTCCTCACACACTCCGTCGCGCAGCAGACATTGTGAGGCCAAGAGGCTGCAGAATGACGCCTTGTCGTCCTTTCAAAGCAAGTCTCCATAGTAGACCTAGTGGCGTCGTTCGGCTGGAGACTGACGGTCGATTCCTAGAAAACGCCAAGCCCGCTGCTGCAGCTGGCTCGGAAAACTTTGCATGTCGGCACCTCTGCAGGCTGTTCCTAATAATTCGTACAACGCCCAGCGAATGTCTCTTCTCTCTGGCCCACTCTGCAGGCGCGCAAAGTTGAGCCGCAAGCCAAGTCGCAGGCTGTCGAAACGTCCTATGCTAAGGAGCAGAGTACCTGTTACAATGCTCGACGGCGCTGGTCCCAAAGGAAGGGCGGAGGAACCCCCTTCTCAGGACGAAAGCGTGAACCACTTGGACTGCGTCAGTTCAGTGGGGAGCGTGTTCGGCAGAAAAGAGCTGTTAGAGGCACAGCGGGAGGATCCCTTTTGTAAGAAAGTGTTTGAAGGGCTCCGGGGCGGTGGCGCACATGGGTTGTAGGGGTTGAAGGACGGACTTCGGGATGAAAACAAAACTTGGGAGGGTTTATTTTACATTATATACAGAGAGGTGAGAGTCAAGTAACAGTCGTACAGTCATTACGGGCCGGCAGCAACTCGGACGCTGCGGCCCGCGGCAAGAAGTTCGAGAGAGGTGAATCAGGGAATGCTCTGGTCTCTCTGGAATGCTCCTTTTAAACCCTTCGAGGACTGGAAGTCGCGTCATGTTCGACCAATGGGAGAGTCCGCTCAGATGACGCCATTTTCGGCCAATGGTTGGTGCCCGTGCCGCGGTGCCACACCAGGCGGCTCCCTGTGGTCTTGCCTTCTGACTTGCAATGCGCTCTTCAAAGGCGGAGAAGGGGCCCCATTGTCCGAGGGCTCACCTACTCCCGGCGGTACGGCCCCGCTGTGGTAGCAAATGCCTTCTTCAAAGGCGAAGAAGGGGGACGATTGGGCTCCATTGTCTGAGGGCTCCTACTCCCGGCGGCACGGCTCCACCGGCGGCGTACGAACTTGTTGGCACGTGAACTTGTTGGCTCGAGCGCTCCTCTGGAATGTGCTGCGATTCGATGTGGTCCGGAGGAACTCGAAGTAGGCGCAGGAAACAGCTCCATGTCTAACAGGGTGCAGCTAGCATTGCTGTGGGAGCGCGGCGCTCCGAAATAGCTGGTAGTGCTGTGAGCGCATTGGATTCCTACCTGCTAGACTCTGACGGCATCCTGCTGAGATACATTCCCGCGGAGAAGGATACACAAGAGTCATTCAAAGCGGTGATTCCACGCACGCTGAGAGGAGCACTTTTACGCTACTTTCACGATGCGTGCCTCGCCAGGCATGCGAGTGCCCCTAAGACTTATCTTAAGTTGTGCCGCTTTGCTACCTGGCCTGGAATGAAGCGGGATGTGATGCGCCACATCCGCTCTTGCAACGAGCGCCAATGCGTGAAGCCGCGTGGTGGACGACTACTCGGGCTCATGCAGCCGATCTATAGCCGAACACCGTGGCAAATTCCGGCATGTGACGTCATTGGACCTTACCCCAGGACACCGAGCTGGAACCGATTCGTTCTCGTAGTCACAGATCATTTCAGCAAGTGGGTGGAACTGTTCCCCCTACGGAAGCTGACGGCGCGCGTAATCATGGGAAAGCTGATCGAGGTGTTTACACGATTCGGCTATCCTGAGCAGTTGATAACGGACAATGCGTCTTACTTCAGTGCCAAACTCTTCGTGGACTCTTGTGCAGCTCTCGGCATTAAGCACAGGAGAACAACCACGTACCACGCCCAGACGACTCCCACTGAACGTGCAAACCGTAACATCAAGCACGTGCTCGTTGCACTTGCGGAGACGCACAATGAGTGCAGGGGCGTAGCCAGGGGGGGGGGGGCTTATGGGGCTTCAGCCCCCCCCCGAAATTTTTTCGTGCTTTCCATGCACCGCCGACCAAAGCGACCCCGGCGCCGGAAATCACTCTGGATTTTGTCTAGAATGTCTTTTTGACGCTCGAAAAGACATTTAACCGCGAAGATTGCGAACTCGGGCTGGATTTCTTGGCAACGCCCATACACCGGCAGTCACATAACGCCAAGCAGTCCCATCTGAGCACAAAGTTTCAAGGGCGCTTTGATGGTGAGCGGGCTCGCCGCGGCATCTCACTGAGGCCACGGAATCTATGGAGCGCATGGATATCAAGTGCGGAACTTTATGGGTATAAATCTCATAAGCTCTTGATGTGAAACGTGCATTGACATTTCCAAAGTTGTGCTTTAAATTTTAAATTGCGGAACTTTGTGGGTTTAATGTTGTTATAAACATATGACGCCAAAGGTTCATTGACTTTTCCAAAGTCTTACATCGGAACATACAATGAGACCAGCCAAATCAGCACACTATCGGACGAGTTGACAAAACACGCAGCGAGGTCCAATGAGACGATGTGTTGGGGTGGTTCATTTGTGCCGTCATGTCACATAAAAAAATATCCACACTTTTTTAACCTACGCCAGAATATCCATGTCCAGACACTAAAGCCAGCCAAAGTAACTACGTTCTTATTTATTTTTTCTACTTTGACTTTTATTCGCCGAGGACACATTGAGCCTCTTCAATTTTTTTTTGTTCTCGCTACCCTACCCGCGGGCTGCCAGAGCAAAGCCACAGCGCATATGTTTTTCTCGTATGGCCCCGACCACCGTGCGGTGCACTTCGATGGGCGTTCGGTTTGCTCTGGCCAAGTGGATTTTCACCTGACAGAGTTTTGGAAGTTTTCTGGCTAGCATACGAGAAAAAAAAACAATGGTCGCTCGCCGCCATCAATGTGGGTACTCGAAGGATTGCACCGCGTTCCTTGAGTGGAACCTTTCCGGAAAGTCTTGTTTCGCCGGTGTAGGATACTGAGCAGTTTGCGTATGGTTCTCAGTGGGCCAATCGTCTCATGTTTTCTTCGGTATTAATTCCGTAGCCCCATTAGGTGCCCGATGTAGGCATTCGATTCTGGCCAACATACTTTCCCATGCGTTTTTTTTTTTTCATTTCGGTGCCTCCACCCCACAGAAAAAAAATACATTGTTGCGGCGCAGCGAATTGTCGCATGGGGAAAGTTCGATTTTGATACTTCTTTTGCGGAAAGTAATGGGCGACGGGACGCTTCAGTTGCCGGATTCGTTTATTGTATTATTGCGAAAGCAATTATATGGACACTCCAGGCGCATTCCTGCCGTCGCCGTCGCCCTCATGTTTCGTATAAAGTCCAAGGGTGATCAAATCGTGACCACGCGCTGCATGCTGTATGTGCGAGTGAAAGCGTAGGAGAGGAGGTGGAATGGGAGAGCCGACGATGGTGGCTCAGTCTTGTGTGCGCAAAGGAGAAAAGCGGGGAGCAAGCGCGCCGCCTTCCGTCGCGCGCAATACATCGGGGGGAGAGGATGGAATGGGGGCGGAATCTAGGATTCTGTGAATCTATGATTGTGCAGCATGTTTATTTGCCTTGTTTGACGCATTACATACAGTTACTTTTTCTTACATACATAGACTCATTGGAGACTTATATGCATACTTAAATATCTTGTTGCGAGGTTTTGTGTATACATGCAGTGAACTTTGTTTCCAGTGACACTTTTTTGTCTTTATCAAGCCGTATTTTCGCATTTGTATATCTTATTGTATCTTTGCATTTCTAATGTACGAGGGCGAGTCAAATGAAAGTGCGCCTACCCTAACCGCGCAATAATGGTTCGGTTCATTATCTGCGAGGCATGCGCGTAGGAGAACGGCATGTCTCATTTACAAAAGTGACACGCAGGTGCGAAGATAAATGTTCTTTAATGCTCTCATACACTGGGTTGAATATGGTTGCGTCACATAATGGATACTTCAAAAGTTGAACTGCTCGGTGTCGCGAAGTTTTTGACAGCTAAAGGTGTTTCCAAAACAGAAATTAATCGCCGTATGGCTGCCGTTTACGTTCAACACGGCATTTGATTGACCACTGTGAAGCGTTGGAGCAAACGGTTTAAAGGACGTTGTAAAGACATTCCAAGACCGGGCCAAAACCATCATGCAATCACCCCCCACACAATTTCAAAGCTTCATGAGCTGATGAAACAAGAAGGGAGGATAACCATCGATGAACTGGCAGACCGTCTGAACATCAGTCACGGTTCGGTTCACGCCATAATTCATGAGCTTCTCGGTTATCGGCTCTTTGGTGCGCAATGGATCCCCAAGGTTTTGATCCATCGCGAGAAGACGGAGAAGTTTCGCGCTGCCTTGACTCATCTGATCAGGTATCGCAATGAGGATGACGACTTCTTGTTTGCAATTGTGATCGGGGACGAGCCTTGGTGCCACTACTACGAGCATGAAACATGACGGCAAAGCTTACAGTGGAAACATTCGAATTTACCACGCCCAAAGAACTCAAAGGCCATCATTTCCGCTGGAAAGGTGTTGTTGACTTTTCTTTCGGTCGTCAGGGTTCATTACTGATAGAATTTGCTCAATCTTGAGAGGCCATCAATTGTTTCCCATACTGTGAAACGTCAGAACGGCAGTGTGCCGCAATCAAGAACGAACAACGTGGAAAATTGACGGATGGGATAATCTTGTTCCACGACAATGCCTGTCCCCACGTCGCTTATGGGGTTAATACAAAACTGGCAAAGTTCAAGTGGGAAACGCTGCAGCATCCGCCATACAGCTCAGACCTGTCACCTTGCGACTTCTACATTTTGGGGCAATCGAAAAAACAGCTCAAGGGAACCAGATACATACTTTTTTGAAGCAGCAACCCAAGGAGTTTTATAAGACGGGAATCACGCGACTCGTTAGTCAATGGGACAAATGTCTAAATTCTCATGAAGACTACTTTTAAATAAAGTACCCCGTTGTTGGCTCACATTCATTTTACTTGCCCTCGTATATCTTGCAGAATTCCTGCTTTTTATCCGTGCGCTCTGTTGCGACTATGATTTCGGTGCAATTACTCACGATACACGACCGGTGACAGCTGCGTCTGCTTAATACTATAAAACAAATTACAGCGTCATTGAGATTTTTCACTGGCCATTGCATATATACAAGAATGTAAGCACGGTTCTTGAATGACAAAGTTTCATTAACATATTTGTCCTCAACTTGTTCAGTTCATTGCCTTTTAATTTTTCATATCAGTGGCATGCACTGCTTTCCTAGTTTCGAACTGATATAGTTCTAAAGTTCGTGTGATATTTTGTTTACTTAAATAGACAAAAATATGGAAGCATTGATATCAGTTATTTTGGGCAAAATGTTTGGCACATACGAGTATATTCTTTTATGGAAAAATACATATTTTATTGTTTTGACTGTGCGTAGCGTTCAAGAATTCGTTTGCAGCATCTTTGGCAATGACAATGCAGTTAATATTCATGGATTTGATCCCTTGACAAATTGTTTAAGAGGAAGCTTTAGCTCGGGCCCAATCCGACGTGGCCTATTCAAATACTTGTAAAACGCAGAAACGCTTTTCTTAGATAATCCTGCTAATCGCTTTTATTGAAATTTGTTGCATTTGAGAGGGAAAGTTAAATCCTAGTTCTGTTGGAAACACAACTTCGATTTAGGGCCTGAATTTTATTTAAAATATTTTGAAAAATTCGAAAGTTTGAAAAAATAGAAGCACGACGTTTACAAACTAATAGCTATGCATGAAGAACAGACATTGTGGTTCTGTAAACGGCATCTACTATAACAGTCAAAGCGGACAAGTTTGCTATGTCAATTTGTATCTTACGTGAATTGGTTACGTTGTGCACACGGGTTCTGCACAAGCCGTATTTCCACAATACTAATTTTTTTGAGATTCATGTGTAACATATCCATTTGGTCCGCTGTAGATGTACTACTAGATGCAATTAACAGAATTGTGATATCATTTTTCATTGTTGAGTCATGGGGTTTTAAACTTGATAGTTTCGTTTTCTGAAAATTTTCGATTTGGCCAATTTTTAATAAATAATTGACCACCTAAATGAAAAATTCGAAACCAGTAGTCACTAGAATTAAACTTTTTCTTTTAAATGCAACAAACCTCCTAAAATTTGGTGAAGTGGTTGCAGGGAAAAACTAATGCCCCTTCTACATGTATTTAAATAGGAGAACCCGAGCTAAAGCTTCCTCGAACAAAATTTCTGGCTACGCCACTGGCCCCATAAATAAATAAGTATATATATATATATATATATATATATATATATATATATATATATATATACACATGGGGTTAGTGGCGTAGCCCCCCCCCCGAACAAAATTTCTGGCTACGCCACTGAATGAGTGGGACGCTTGTCTTCCTGAAAATGGATTTGCGATCCGGTCGTCAGTGAACCGCTCGACTGGGTATACACCCGCCACCCTCAACCTTGGGAGGGAGCTGTTGAATCCGGTAGAACGCACTCTACAGGAACGCCGCAGCACGGAACTGGTTGTTTCGTCGGCACGCGCCGATTATGCGACTGGGCTGCGCGCGGAGGTAACGGAGGCTTTACGCAAAGCGCGACGGAACCTGAACCCTGCGCGTGCCGAGCAGAAAGCGCAGTACAACCGCTCTCATCGGGAAGTTCACTACAAAGTGGGCGACAGGTGTTGAGGCGGAATCACGTCATAAGCGACGCCAGTAAGAAATTCTCAGCTTCTCTGGCGCCGAAATGGACAGGACCGTAACGGGTGCGAGAGACTGTCTCTTCGCTCGTGTACAGGCTGCCGGACTTGAAGTTAAGACCGATCAGCCAACTGGTGCGTGTCTGTGGCTTCAAACCCTACTACCACAGAGGGAACGAGTGGGCCGTGGAGACGCTCTCCCGCACCCGGAGGCAGCGGCATCGGGTGGCACAGTTCGACGTTCGAGCCCAGTGCGGCGTTACAACTTGCGATCTCGGCAGAACTAACTCTGTCCGGTTTGCAGAGGCTATCTTATTGTGCGCGATATCGGACGGAACGCTCCTCCGATGTCAAGCGTGCAGGCTTCCGGAGCGAGCACGCGCTTTCTCTTTGGAAGAAGCGAGAGGGGCTAACCAAATTGTCACAGCAGCAGACCGCCCGTTGGCAGCCGTGCAACAACAACCAAGAAGAAAAGACCGTCTTCCCTGTGGGTACGAACGCGCAGGCCGTAAGCAGTCAGCAACGCAGTCCACGCAACAAGCGGTGAGAAAAGCGAATCCTCCCGTAGCCAACAACGAGGTGAGATGCGCAGCGAGCGACTTCCGGTCCGAAATGGTCGCAGCGGCGCAGAATTCGCCGAAGCGCGCCGCACAACCCCGCAACCGAGTTGCGAGCCCCGCAACCAAGCACCCAGCCTCAAGGCCGAGCGGAAGACAGCCCGCTCAAACAGAGTGGACCCCTGCGGCGCAGCGAGGTGCAAGCCATCGCCAGGCGTGGGTCGGCGCGCCTTTGCTGATCTTGCGTGCCGAAATCCGCGAGAGCAGCGGAGGCGCAACTACAGAGAAAGCTGTGTCGGGACGAACAGGAAGAAACGCGTTCGACCATAGCAGAGGGCAATGACTTCCGGGAACAGCAGAATAAGCTGTCCTGCGCCATCTCGAGGCTGGTTCGGGGATCGCGTTAGCATAATCGAAGCAGCCGAAAGAAATCGAGGGGCCCTATCGCCACCACGGACCCGGCACGTCCGACTAGGCAGGTGACGCCGCCGAGAAGAAAGGTGGCCCGGGCCCGGCGGCCTTCCCGCCTCCTGCTACATCCCGTTACTGTCAAGCTGCTCCGTGCCGTCATTCAATGTTCCGGCCTCGCTCGCGACTATACCTATATACACGGCGTCAACGGCGGTCTGCCAGCTATAGCTGCTCCCTCACCAACATGGACTCAAACCGTGTTGATGTCGGAGTAGCATGACCCTCTCAGGAAAGCCTCAGGTGACGGCGGCCTCTTTGCGGCTAAAGGGGGATTTTAACGAGGGGGGGGGGGGAATGTGGGATCGCACGCGCATCCCGATATCTCCGGAGCGGCCAAGCGGTTATCACGCGATAACCACGTGCTCGCTCGCGGAGGGTAGCGGGGAGAGGGCACGTTCGCTGCTCCCGCTGCTCTTCGCGCCTGGCCGCGACGCCGCAGCCCAAGGCACCCCGTTCCCTCCTTTCCCTTTCTTGGAACCGAGGTGACTCCCTCTCCGCCGCTCGCTGTTTCTGGTGCTCTTTCTCTCCCCCCTACTTTCATTCCCTTCCCCTTGTGCAGCGCGGTTGAGGTGTCCTCTGCTGAGAGACAGTTACTGCGCTGCACTTTACCCCAACCTTTCCTTCCCATCAAGAATCTCCTTCTCTCCACCGCTCGGGGAGAAACGCTATTCCCCCGATGCACCTTTGCCTTTCGGCTGAGGAGCTTGGGACTGGTCGCATCTCGATTCAGCCGCTGAGAGCGCCGCACGCCGTCCCCCTGCAGCGTTCGGCCTTCGTGAGCGACTGACCGCCCCAGGGCCCGAGCACAGATCTACTCTGGGTTAGCTGACCCCTTATCAGCCTCTTTTGTGGTTTCCAACATTGTGCAGTTTCTTTCGCCTCAGAAGTGTGGAACGCTCCGCCGCTGTGGTTTTGTTTTGTGTTTGCTGTTGTTGTTATGTTGGTACTTGTATCTTAAGGTGAATAAACACCTTAAGTCAAGACTCACCGTGTCCTCGTGGCCTGAACCCGCCGTGGTCGCATCTCGCTGCGAACCGCGGGTTAGGGGTCGCAGCTCTGACTGCTAGGGCTGCTGCGAAAGTGCTAGCGAGCGACTGCCGCTCCGCCGGCGCTGTGCGATCCAGAGAAGGGTCACGTGCACACGCACGAACTTGAGTAATGCCACTATAAGAGACATGGAGTTACGAGCCTCCACCTAAAGCTACCCCGGGACGCCGACCGCCGTTCAAGCCCAAGCCCGGCGTTCCAGCCAAACGCCGTACTACAACCCAGACGCCTCCGTGTTAGCGGAGGCATACCTGGAAAATTGTTGTTGAGGTCTGGGATTTGTGGGCGCGCAGGGTGTGCGTCAGTGGTCGTCATTGTGTTCTGAAGTCCAGAAAACCATGGTCCGCCACCCTAGACCATCGAGTCATCGTGGCAGATGTGAGATGGACGATGTGCGGTAATTGGTTTATATTCTCCTTTCGTATAATGGCAGCTAACCATTTGACTGGTCTTTGTGTCGCGACGTTGAACGTGCGTGGACTAAGCGGGCGTAGAAGGCAATGATAAGCTAACCGTATTCTTGTGGAAAATATTCACTTATGGGCTGTTCAAGAAACAAAAATTGTGACTGATAAATACAAGGAGCAAATGGTTAACAACATCGTTAAAGTTTACCGCCCCAGATATACCGTATGTGTATGTCACGCCGTGGATAGGTCGAGGGGCTGCCTTTATTTTTTTATTTTTTTGCGTAACAGCATTGCTGTAGTTGAAGCCGTCACGTCATCCCAGGATTGTAGAATGGTCCTCTGGGATTTTACTTTTTCGGAGATGCCTTGGAGGGCAACATGTGTTTATGCTCGGAAAGTAGCGCGGAAGCGGGAAGTCCTTTTTTGCTGATGTTCAGCAGTACTTGAATTGTGAAAGGCATATCATTTTACTGGGTAATATTAATTGTCTTTGCTTTCCAGAAAATAAATCTAAGCTGACCAGTGTTTTTGATAAAAGTGCCGTGCATTTAAGTTCGACTGTAAGGGAAGAAAAACTTGAAGACATTGGTTATGTGCCGTCAAGCGAAAACCACACCATGTATACGCACTGCCAAGGTCAGTGTCATAGCAGGCTAAATTTATGTCATAATTTATGCTCCGTTATTCTTTTACCTTTATTTTCAAGTTATCCAAGTGTTACATGTTAGCTTTAGCGATCGTTACCTGGTTATGCCAGCCATAGGAACGAAACAAAGAACATCAAAATTAATCTGGGACCTATGGAGGCTAAATAATAAGTTTTTGACAGAATATGTTTTCCAAAGGGCAGTGCAAGAAAAGCTTGAAAATTTGCTCAGCACAACAACGTCAGCGTTCTTCATTGCAGAATGGGAGCTCTTCAAGAGAGACGTTAAATTCACCGCAGTTTAAAGAGCATGCTTAGCCTATCATAAAGAATGCTAAGCATGAGGTAGCGGGATGGAATCCCGGCCACGGCGGCCGCATTTCGATGGGGGCTAAATGCGAAAACACCCGTGTACTTAGATTTAGGTGCACGTTAAAGAACCCCAGGTGGTCAAAATTTCCGAAGTCCTCCACTACGGCACGCTTCATAATCAGAAAGTGGTTTTGGCACGTAAAACCCAGTAGTTTAATTTTTTAAGTCTATCATAAAGAAAAAGAGCGTGAAAATGACTTGCACCTTAGGTTAAAATACATGGTCTGCGCAGAAAGCCCTTCACCTGGCTTATTTTCGAAAGAAATCAAACAAGTCTGAGCTTTAAGTCATGGATGAAGAAAGGTACAGGGTATGGCAGCTGGTATGGTGGTATGGCAGCTGGTACTATGGGCAAGAGCCGAGAGTTTATGGATGGGAGAAACGCCTACCAAGCGAGCAACAAGCCACGAAAAGAAACGCGGTTTCCAAAGAAATAACAGAAATAAAGTATCAAGGGGAAGTCACTAATGGTGTTGGAATAATTGAGCGCGCATTTGAGTCATATTACGAGAGTTTGACGGCGAAATGACATGTGATATTGAAAGTTTTAGAACTGACTACTTGCCATTAATGCCAACGTTATCAGACGAGGTCCGTGAAGCGCTCGACAGAACAATAAGCCTTTCGGAAGTTGAGGATGCGATTGACGAGCTTAGTCCAGGCAAGTCGCCGAGGTCTGATAGTCCTGGAGGGGCTTTCTATAATTAAAAGTGGAATAGCTGTAGCATTACACCACGTGATAAGGGAGATGTACGAGAACAAGGAAGCACCTCCTTCTTTTCCGACATCGCACGTTATTTTAATTCTTAAAGCGAAAGACCGTGCGAGGCTTTTGTTGGTTGAAGCCTACAGACCAATAAGCTTAACAAATACGGATGATAAAGTTTACACTTAAGTACTGGTGCGACGATGACAGACTGTTATAAATTTATTTGTGGGCCCCCATCAGACATGCGGTATCAAAGGCAGGTCAATCTTTTTGAATATACATACTGCAAGTACCATGCTGGAATGTTGCGATGAAAGGGAGGACAGAGTCGCTATGATACAAATTGACCTTGAAAGGCTTTTGATAGAGTCGTCCATGATGTCATGTTCTTGCTTTTAGAATATGTTAAGCCGTTACAGTGATAACAGATGGAGTAAGAATGGTGTACAAATATTGCACTGCAAAGTTAGTAATTATTAGGGAATCAGGCTCCAGTATAAAAGTGGAATCATCAGTAAAACAAGGATGATGTTTGTCGCCTCTTTTATTTGTCTTGTATTTAGAGCCGTTTTGTTTGAAAATAGTTAGGCCAATGTATTCGTGGGTTTATCTATGCAGGAATTGATACTAGAGTTTTGACTTATGCAGATGACGTGGCAATCTTTTGCTGTGATACAGACAGCGTGGAATAAACTATGAAAGAGGTTGTTTCTTTTTGCGCCGCAACTGGAAGTGTAGTCAGCTAGACTAAGTGCCTAGGCTTATGGTATGGCAGCTGGCCACAGGCACCCGAGTATTTCCAGCATGAACTAGAGCGTTACTCCTGAAAAATATCTTGGGGTGCCATTACAACGTTACCGTGACAGTGCAGCGTATTGGATCGAAGTAAGAAGAGTTAAAGATCAGACAGAGAAGTGAGGCGGACATAAGTTTTCGATGTTTTCAAGGGCTAGTGTTTGTGACTTATTCTTAGCTACAAAGTGCATGATGTACTACAAGTGTTGTGCATGACAAGAACTTCGGTGCAGAAATTTCAGTATTTGCGGTATGGGACCACTTGGGAAAGAACTAGCCGGTGTAACTTGTATTATTCGGTGAAGGATGGGGGGACTAGGGCTAAGACATTTGTTTTGGAAACCGATTGTTAGTAGGTTCTTTTTCTTTAAGGGCCCCTCACCAGGTCTGGCCAATTTTAGCTCACAAGCGCATAGCATGTATTGCGCGATTACAATCGTGGCTGCAAAGTATTACATCGCTACGCGCCGCGGAAATATCTGAAATTTCAATCCGAACGCCGTTTCGCTCTTTACTCGCGGACGCCGCGCTCCAAGCCGGACGGTGACGTAATCTTGCCCCTGCGCCTATGTAATCGTGTCCGCACTGTGACGTCACTCGTGGTGACACGTGACTTCAAGAATTATTCAAAACAACATCTGTTATCTGTGCGATCTGTTGCTTGAATTGATGAATTGAAGTTTAGAGAAATAATAAAACACAAACGGAATGTCTGCGTGTTTTTTTTTGTTTTACTTCGCACCGAAGCAAGAGAGGTGTACTTCCGCTTCGTCTGCTTTTTCCTACGGTCGCGCGGTCACGTGCGCAGGTACCGAAACTATGCCATTTTTCTACCGTATTCCCGCGCGTGATCACGCTCTGCGATCCGCTTGTTCTGCCTCAGTATTCGTATAGCCCTGAATTATACCACTAGTCATGTTTCCTTGCGCACAGCGCTCTAAATCGTGCACCGCGTGAACGAGACAACAGCTCGCACGCGACGCCGTCGGCGGAAGTGCGTAGCGCCGAAAAAAAAAGCGAGGAGCAAAAAAAAATGAAGGCGAGGCCTGTGACGTATGCGTCACGCGATCCTCGAGGTCTGGTATGGGAGAACGCAGGGAAGGAATTTAGTTTGCGTAGGCTAGACATGGCGAGTGGAGAGAGCGTGTTGCGTGGCAGTGGAGCCCGCCTGCTGAAATCATGGGTTCGTGGCACTGAAATATTTCTATCTCGGCTATTGATGAGCTGATTTACTTAGTTCCATATTTACTTACTTGCCATACTTCCTAGCGCTATGTCCTGTGCTCTTTACTCGCTCGCCCTGCGTTGCGCTGTTCCTGTTTTTATTCTGATTTGAAAAATTTTTGCGCCAGAACGCTCCCTAGAGGACACGTAACAACTTCCAGCGAATAACCAAAATTGGCTATGGGGCCTGGTGAGGGGCCCTTTAAGACACCAAAGTGATATATTTCTGCATACTGTTATTCAAGTGAGATTAAGTTCTTCCTTGCTTAGTGGGTTGTCTCATCAACAAATGAACAAACTTCAACACCAATTGGTTTTCCTGGGGAAGTTATGTCCTTTTCTTTACTGAAAGCACATTTTTCGAATAAATTTTTGTCTTCTGTGACGCGTAAGAAACTCTGTTGTGATCTGGCTGATGTTTTCTTGTCGCTTCCTGTATACCGCACGATATTTATTTATTTATTTATTTATTTATTTATTTATTTATTATACCTCAAAGACCCCAGAGATGGGGTATTACATGAGGGATGGGCTTTAACAAAACAGTGATTCGAGAGCAGCCTTGAAGTGATGAGTGTCGGAGTGGTGCGTGATGTCGGCAGACAGACCGTTCCAGTCCCTGGCGGTTTTCACAAAAAGTGATCGTAGATGAGAGGTAGTCTGCGCCGGGGGAGGATACACGGCTTTGCTGTGGTTAATGCGGCTGGACTGACGATGAGCTGGTAGTATAGCTGAAATGTGGAGTGGTGAATGATAGAATTTGTGAAAAAGACAGTCTAGAAATAAGACGTCGCGATTCTAGATTAGTAAGACCGGCACGGGATTTTAGTTCTGACACGCTTGCATGATAAGAATATTCAGAGTAGATAAACCGGGCTGCACGGTTTTGAATTGATTCTAGTGTATTAGATAGGTTATGTTGATGAGGATCCCAGACAGAGCATGCATATTCTAACTTAGGGCGGACATATGTAACATAAGCTAACAATTTTACTGATGGGGGATCAAGTCTTAGATTCCAGCGGAGAAAACGGAGGGTTCGATTCGCGGCATTGGCTAAGTTAATGACATGATGTGGCCAATTTAGGGTAGTTGAAAATTTTATGCCGAGGTATTTATACGAGTCTACGGATGAGATTTCGGCACCGTATATTGTGTATTTCCCTGATTGGTGATGCTGTCTGCGATGGAAAGAAACTAGCGAGGTTTTTTTAGTATTTAAAGACATCAGCCATTTGTTACACCATAATTCAATGCGTTTTAGGTCATCTTGAAGCAAATGCATGTCTGAAGTGTTAGTTATGCGTCGATAAACTACACAATCGTCTGCGAACAATCGAATGTTAGAAGAGATCTCAGTAGGAAGATCAATAATGTAAATTAGAAAGAGTAGTGGTCCGAGAACTGTGCCTTGTGGTACGCCCGAAAGGACAGAAGATCTTTTAGATGACTGTGTGTTAGCAAATACAAACTGTTGTCGGTTAGTAAGGAAGCTACGTATCCAGTCTAGTATAAATGGATTAATCTTGAGACGGGAAAGTTTTAGGAGTAGCCGTTGGTGTGGAACTTTGTCAAATGCCTTTTCAAAGTCTAAGAAAATAGCATCTACAGGTACGTTCAAGTTGAGGTTAGAGCTTAGATCATGAAAAAATAAAGCTAGTTGGGTGTCACATGAAAGACCTTTACGGAAGCCATGTTGAGTTGGGTGAATGAGGTTATTGGATACTAAAAAGTTTACGATCTGTGAGTAAATAACATGCTCCATTAGTTTGCAACAAACACTGGTGAGTGAAATGGGGCGATAACTAGAGCACAATGATGGAGGACCTTTTTTGGGGACTGGATCAATCTTGCCTACTCTCCAGTCTTCCGGCACCACTCCTGATGACAATGATTGCGGAAAAATAGCACATAACATCGCGCTCACATTTCTTGTGGTGTTTTTCAACATTTTAACATTTATTTCATCGATGCCAGAAGATGATGTACGTTTTAATGAATCAATTAGTTTCTCAATGCCGTAAGGACAAAAGGTAATATCAGGCATGACTGCATGATCCGAAAGAGGGAAGCGAGGTAATATGTTAACAGGTTCAATTGTGAAGACGGAAGAAAAAGTACGGTTAAGTTGTTCAGCAATTTCGCAATCGGGAATACGATGGTTTTGATCGTCAAACAGAGCTAATGGCTGGGAGTTATTAGGGTTAATAATTTTCCAGAATTTTGGGGGGTTATTTCTTAACATGGACGGCAGCGTTTGCGAAAAAAAGTGCGTTTTTCTTTATTTGCTAGAGCTTCGAGTTCTTTTTCTGCAAGGTAATACTTATTCCATGCGCCTGCGTTGTTAAATTGTTTAGCGGAGCGAAAAAGCCTTTTCTTTTTATTGTTAAGACGCTTTAGTGTGATATTAAACCATGGGGATGACTGTTTTTCGGTTAGGGTGATAACGGGTACGTATCTCGCGAACACATCGAGCATTTTGTTTTTAAAAAGCAGCCAGTTAGTTTCGACAGAACGCGTCAAAAAACTGGTGTGGAATGAAGCAGCAAAATGTGTGAGTTCCGAGTTAATTGCCGAGTAATTATACAGTTTGATCACTTTGGTTATCTTTGTAGGTTGTGTAAGCTGACAGGAGTACGATGCATGGATTATAGAATGATCACAAAGACCAGGCAAATGCGTCATTGCATAAACTTTGTCAGGATCAGAAGCAAAAATGAGGTCGAGTATGTGAGAAGAATTACAACCTTGACGTGTAGGTTCAGTGACAAGTTGCGTTAATCCAAAGGTTAGGCAGGAGTTAACAAAATCGCTTTCGGTACTTTGTTGCGAAGTTGCTGATGTTAGGTTAGTCCAGTTTATGGCGGGGAAGTTAAAATCACCAAGCAGTAACATCGGAGAGTAGTGATGCAATTCAGTTACCGAACGCAATGTTTCGTGGAATTCTGCAACAAAGTTAGGATCATTACCAGGGGGGCGATAGCAGACTGCGATTATTGTGGGTGGGTAAGAGGCATTACACAGGACGAACAGAATTTCTAGGGAGGACGATGTCCTAATTTCAGTACATTGAAGGTCCTTATAAGCGCCAATGAATACGCCGCCACCACGTTTGGTAGTTCGATCATGCCTGAAGATATTGAAATTAGGGAAAAATGGCAATATTTCAGAGTATTCTATTGTAGAGTTAAGCCAAGTTTCAGTAATAACAATTAGGTCAGACTCTGTTGTGTCGGCAAGATTACCGAGAGCGTCAAGCTTCGGAAAAATGCTCCTAATGTTAGTAAAAACAAACGAAAAACAATTTTTCTTGGAGTTAGCATTGCTGGGGCCTAGGCATTTAAAGCACGAGGGACAACCTTTTGGGCATTGCGGTCAAACGTGTAAGCTTTGTTTCCAATAGTTAGCTTGTCATGTCGGAGCTTGAATGGTTTCTGTTGTGTCTTGGCGAATTCGACTAAACGCCTTCTAGCTGTTAGAGTGTTAGGAGAGTAATCTTCTGAAATTCTATATTCAGTGCCCTTGAGTTTCCTACCCTGTGAAAAAATTTGTTCTTTTACTTTGAAATGTGAAAGTTTTACAATAATTGGCATGTTGTTGTTTATTTTGAATTTGCCCAAACGGAACGCAACCTACCTGAACCAATCTACCAATAACCTGAACGCAATCTACTGAAACGCGTAAAAAATGCCGGTTATATCTTCAGCGAAAACGTTCTTTCTTCAATTGCATTCTGGCATTCACATTGTGAAGCCATGACAAAGCGAGGGCTTCTTTGTTCTATGGCCTGTTAACTGCATCATATGTAAGAAAGCTGAAACTATTGAGCGCATCCTCTTGGAGTGCCATGACTCGGTTTTCTTGTGGGATGTTCTCAAACGAACTCTGAAGATTCAAAGAACTGCCTATAAGCCCTTTCGGTATTCGATTCTTACCATGCGCAGACACAGGGAGAGTGCTGGCTGACATGGTAATGCTTTTGTGTATGAGCAGCGTGCGGAAAACGCGTATGGATGTCAGGAGGGCCCGCGTAGATGAAAGGTCTGCGAGGGAACACCTAAGTGAAAGTCTTAGTTACAGGCGTGTGATGCCCTTAAGCATGATTGAACCGCCAGAGTGCTTTCAGGAGCTTGACAGTTTGGTGTCTTTGATAGTCTCTTTGAGGGCCTTTTAAATCAGTACAGTCTCTCCAAAGGATGTAATAATATTTTTCTGCACCAAGTGGCCTGCTTTGTACGCGTTTGCGTGGTGGTGTAATGAAGGTAACAAAGAAAAAGAAAGCGTCCGTGGCGTAATGGTTTCGATATCAGGCTTCTGTTCTAATGTCCTGTGTTCGAATCCTGCCCTTGGACAATTTTAATAATGTTTATGAAATTATTTATTACGCAGTAAATTGTTGAAAATGACAAGTTTACAAAGTCACGAAGCAGTTTGAAGCCAGAAGGACGAAGTTTAGGCAAATCCATGTACTTCCCATGCTAATACAATTGCTTCCATTGCAGCTGCCGTAGGTACTAGCGACAGAGTTCCCTATAGTAATTATTGTATGAAATTCTATGTAAAAAACACGTTTGATTAATGCATGCACTCCTGCAGCAACAGTTTCGTTTTACCTTTGAAGTAACAGAAGTGCGCCACATATCGACATCAGCGCTTGCGCCCGTTGCCTGCGCCGTCATCAGTCTACAAGATAGCTTTGCTAACACCTGCATGACTATGCCATATCAAAAAACTGATATGGTCGTATGGTTTCATTTTCGGTGGCTCATCGCACAGTAAACTATGTAAGAATTAGGTGTGCAAGGTATCATCGAAATATCTTTATTAGAAATATAATTATGTTCGTTGGTCTATGAAAGAAATGCGAAAAAGTTGGTTCTGATAAAACAAGCAAAAACCAATTGAAACACCTGTAGCGCTCACAAAAGAACATCTAGAACAGCTCCGAAGGAGGATCCGCATAAAACAGCTTTGTTTTCTGCCATCATCAGTCTAGTCATTACACCACTAATACTGGCCAATTTTGACCCCTCATGCAGTTGGGGCTGTCCTTGGCCAAAAACAGCACAGCAAGGAACATGTCATCGTCCGCGCTATTCGTCTTCTTTCATCGTCCGAACGGAACTTTTCCATCACTGAACGCGAGTGTCTGGATTTAGTGTGGGTGCTGTCACCAAATTTAGACATTACTTGTTTGGCCGAACTTTTTCTGTGATTACAGACCATCATGCCCTCTGCTAGCTCTCGTCGCTCAAGGATCCGTCTGGACGTCTCGGCCGCTGGGAACTACGGCTCCAAAAATACTCGTTTGTTCTGCACCGCAAATCTGGACGATGCACCAATACGCAGATTGCGTATCATGCCACCCTGTCGATGCTCCCGACATCATAGACCCTGACTCAGACACCCGTGTACTATCCATCCTCGCTTCGGATGATATACCCAACGAACAGCGACGAGACGCGTCTTTAGGGCTCATCATCGACCGTCTAACCGCTCCATCACTATACGATTCTGTTCGCCTGTTTGAGTTACACGACAACGTTCTGTATCGTCGTAATCTCAGCTCAGGAGGCCCAGAGCTTTTGCTTGTCCTACCTCGAGCGTCAGTCACCAGCTTCATGACGTACCAACTTCCAGTCACCTAGGTGTCTCGCGTACATACGCCCGCATCCGGCGTCAGTTTTTCTGGCCTGGCGTGTGTCGTTCTGTGCGCCACTACGTCGCTGCTTGTGAACGCTGCCAATGCCGCAAGCGTCTTCCAGTGCTGCTTGCAGGCCAGCTCCAACCTACTGATATCCCTGTAGAGCCATTCTTCCGCGTCGGCATTGACCTTCTAGGCCCTATCCCTATGTCCATCTCGGGAAATAAATGGGTTGCGGTCGCGACAGACTACGCCACGCGCTTCGCAATCATCAGGGCATTGCCGACAAGCTGTTCTACAGACGTCGCTGACTTTCTCCTCAACGACGTAATTCTACACCATGGCGCCCTTTGGCAGTTCCTCACTGCTCGCAGGAGGTACTTCCTCTCCCGAATGGTAGATGACATCCTTCGTGTCTGTTCCACTGAACATAAGCTCACCACCGCTTATCATCCACAGGCAAATGGACTGATCGAGCGCCTGAACCGAACGCTAACTCAGATGCTGCCCATGTATGTTTCACCCGATCGCCGTGACTAGGACAGCACGCTACCATTTGTTGCCTTTGCGTATAATTCGTCACGCCATGACACCACTGGATATTCCCCGTTTTATTTACTGTTTGGCCGACATCCCTCATTGCCATTCGAGACTCTCCTTCCGTAGGCTCCTCAATCGCCTACTGAATACGCCAGTGACGTCGTTAGTCGAGCCCGTGCAGCTCGTCAACTTGCTCACGACGGACTGTGGGCTTCGCAAAAGTCCCGTTGCGACAGCCGACAAAGAAGTGTACACTTCACGCCGGGCTCTTTGGTACCCCTATGGTCGCTATGCTGCCGCATTGGCCTCTCAGAGATGCTACTCCCACAAACTGCCCTACAAGGTGCTGCGACAATTCGGTGACGTCATTACGAGATTATATCCCTTGGCCCTGCTTCTTCGACCTTCTCGCTACCAAGTGATGTTCACGTGTCCCGGCTGAAGCCCCTCACCTTTATAGCAAGCGCCAGGATGGCGCTTCCGCCACCGGAGGGTGACGTTACAAAGCGATCGATGCATGGATGAACCCGAGGCTTAGCAGAGCAATGAAGACGATGATGAGGACGCTTGCACGTGGGTCGGATCAGACATCTTCTCTTACCCTAGCTCTCTTTGTAAATATTATGTAAATATATCCTTCACCTACATCTCGCCTCCGTCACAATACGATGAGAGCGTGAATGGCACATTATGCATATTTAATGTGTGAAGAGAAGCTTAGCGTTTTGTCGAAGCACACACTAAGATTTTTAATTTAATCGATCCTGGGCAATGCAGCATCCCGAAGGGTGTGTGAAAATTGCACATGGCGTGTTTTCCACGTTTAACTTATAATGCCATAGCTTTGGGGTTGTTTAAGAATGCCTTATTGTTTCTGCACCACTTTCAGAGTGGAAATATGTCTTTTTCGATGTCAATGCTGTTGTGAGCACTGTTGACAATCTTAAATAGCTTTAAGTCATCGGCATACAAAGCCATGCTCTTTACCTATTAAAATGTGCTTAGCACTAGCAGAAAACATGGAATGCAAAACCAACTGAAACACTTATAGCGCAGCGCAGAGGATAGATACAGGCCGGTTGTTAGCAGCTGCACTTCTAGCACCCGATTTGTGCATGGGCACTATCCATGCTACCTTCCAAGTACGAGAAAATGTACTATACTTTAAGGAAGTACTGAAGATGCTTGTGAGAACAGGAACAAGTACGTTTCCATATATCTTAAGCAGTGCGTGAAGAGCACCATCAGCACCACAAGAGAGGGAAGGCATTAGGCGTTTCATTTTCATACACTTGAAAACAAGGTCTTTATTGACTGATAGCGTACACACCGTGCCACACTGAGAAGGAAGGTTGCTTGAAGTATCTTTTGCACCATGTACATAACAGAAATGTTCTGCATAGGCATCAGCAGTGTTAGAGACAACGTCATCATTTCCACCAAGAAGACGTGGCACTTTCGCGCTCTCTTTAGCTAGAGTGATAGCGCACGAAGCTCGAGAAATATATTAAATAGCGTGTCATGCTGGCTTGAACACATTCAATGTAGTCTTAGAAATCATTGTAATAATAATAATAATAATAATAATAATAATAATAATAATAATAATAATAATAATAATAATAATAATAATCTCAGTGGTAACATGGCCCTCTAGACAGCTCGCAAAACTAAAGAAAAGGCTGAGGCGTGTATGCTAGAGCGGCTGATAGCCAGCCATCTAGAGCAGGAATTTGCATGATGTAGAAGACACGCTCACACAGGTACACACGCACACACGCTTGCTCACTCGCACAGCCCGTCACACACACATACAGGGCAAGAACTGGGCGGTCGACGTGTGCACAACACGCAGGAGCACCGATTTAGTCCGGCCCACGGAGTGGTCCGGTCGTTAAGAAAGGGGAGTCCGAATGCCAAGGAAGTGGAGAGAAAGCCATGTATGCCAGATGCACACATGGAGCTGCGGTGTCAGGCCGCACAGGTGTGATGGGGCTCAGGCTGAATCGAAGGCGTCATTAGACGGGCATACAGATAAACTGTAGGACTTCCCGCACGCGCGGCGAGCGATAAAATCCTAACCCTAGGTGTACACAAACTCGAATAACTCATGGAAGCCCAAAAGAGAGCATGATACGAAATGCTTGCACACAGGGAGCTACAGGCAGATGCACGCTCAACAAACGCGGCATAATTCACATACGCATCACAGTACGGTACAAAGGTAAACATACACTGCCGCGACCTACGAAAGCACCTTAAGATGTCCCCTGCACCTAGAAGCATGCATCCAGAACACCACAAAAAAGGAAAGGAGGGTAGAACGTGTTAAAGGTATAGGGGAAAAGATTCGGAGACTCAGAGCGCGGCCTACGTAGACGCGGCAGAGTACTATAGCCCACCGCAGCATGTCCATCGTAGCAGTAGACGCGCATGGTGACCCCAAAGCAAGCGACTTGATTCGAATCGACAACGCCAAAGTGGCCGAGAAATCGGCCATTGCCTTAGCAATAGGTTCCACTCACGCCAAATACATAAACAGCGACTCCAAAGCCGCCGTACGTAACTTCGCGAGGGGGCGCATCTCGCAGGAAGCACAACGGATCCTGGTTAACTTTCGCGAGCAGCGGGCACTCCATATCACCCGGCCGCACGCTCATTCCTCCCTCCCTGGCAACGAGACGGCTCACGCCACGGCTCGAGCCACCGACGCGGTCCACTAGGGTCGAGAGGACACCGCACGGAGATCAGGACTCATTACAGGTTGAGAAGGGCCCGGTATATCTCCCGCGCACCCACCACTTGCTAAGCAACAAGCGGTGGCCTGGCGCCTCCTTCAAATTAATACGTTTCCGAACCCGGTGGCTTATAGCCACTACTACCCAGTCCAGTATTCCGACAAGTGCAGATTATGTAAAGAATGGGCGGACCTGCCACACATTCTATGGTCCTGCCCTCAGACGAGCCGACAGGGCCGCATAATAACTGATGACGAGCAGTAGGAGACCGTGCTGCTTAGCTCCGCTCCGGAAGTCAAAACTCAGGGCCGTCCAGCTGGACAAGGTCACCGCCAGGGCTCAAGGGCGACTGGTCACCGTTTAGGCTTGGGCTGTTGTCCCTAAACTGCAGGACATTGAATAAAGTTCTCTCTCGTTCGACGTTAATTCTATTGCTGCAGCGACCTGACAAAATATGCAACTCTTAATTCAAGGAAATAAGTATTCGTTATACATTTCGTGCACAGAACTGGGCGCGCATACCCTTCACCCCAAAGCATCTCCTGTCCCATGTTCTACGCCATTCTCCAGTTTGGCTTTCAACCGCCATAAACCATGTCATGCTGCCTCCGCGGCTGCATCTGCAGAGGCTTGTTCAGCCTTTGTATGTGTCACGTATAGGACATCTTTTGTCCCAAGAATGGCGTGGTGGACACAGATGATTCTACAATGACTGTTTTATTACTATTGGTCGATTCTCTAAATGGAAGCTCAGGGAGCATCTGGGTCGGACGAGCCGCAAGGCTCGGCGGTGGAATCAGAGCTCCCATCAGAGTCGCGCTCCAGGTCCAATGGGCTGGGCGTGGAGGCAGCCGAGATGGCAGCACGCCTGGTCATCTTGAGTTTCGCCAAAGCCTCGATTTGTTCGTCGAGGAGCTCCTTCTCACGCCTGAGTTCTTTGATGGAATGCAGACGCTCCCTGTTCTTCCGCCGCATGGACTCGATGTAGTCGGTCGTCCTCTCGAGGATCCGAGCCCGCGATGCCTTCTGCAGCTGTAGACCTGGCACTGCGTCACGCAAGCTTTTGAAAGTCTGATTGACCACGTGCCTTCTTCGTCGTTCCACGTCTCTGTGGTGTGCCCTCCTGGCAGCCTTGATGTCCACATCACACTGTTCGTCGCTCATTGTACCCGTCCTGGCAGGCAATTCACAGAACAAAATGGTCGTAATAGACGTGGCAGATGAGGGGCTTTACAAGAACACTAGCAGCAACAGGCGACCCAGAGAACATGAGCACGTGCGGTGAAACACGGTCAAGAACGTGGCGCGAGGTCGCTGAAGAAACGGTCAGCGCGCGCGACGCCAATTTCCCCCCTCATCGTCTTCCTTCGTTTGTTTTCAGCAGTGCTTCCCTCATTAATGGCTCTGGTCTGTTTTAGTAAAGGTTATCTTCTGTATTTAGCCATAAAGCAATTAGTTAAATACTTAATTTGTGCATTTCTGTTAATTAGTCAACTATACATTTCAATTTTTTTTTTTTGCATGTCTACCTCTTCGAATAGACCAGCTCATGAACTAGAATTGTGTCATCTGCCACTGACAACTTTAAAAAAATGTTTGAAAGTGTTCGCTGAGTCACCTGATTACGCACACATCTTAATTATGAGGCATGCCCCTCATATTTTTTTTTAATTTTATTTGTGGGGGGAGGTGGCCTTCGAGTGAGAAGCTTACGACGCACAAAATGGGGAGGATATATGTACACTGAATTGAATTCTGGGGTTTTACGTGTTTTACGCGCCAGAACCGCGATTTGATTATGTGGCACGCCGTAATGGGGCACTCCGGATTAATTTTAGCCACCAGCGGACCTTTAACGTGCCCCCAGTGCACGGGACACGGGCGTATTTGCATTTCGTCGCCATCGAAATGCGGTCACCATGCCCGGAATTTGGTCCAGTGACCTCGTGCTTAGCAGTGGAACACGATATCCGCTAAACCACCGCGGCGAGTGATATACACGGTGTCCCATAACTTTAGCCAGAGTTTAAAAATATGCAAATACTACGTAGTTCGAGAGAACAAATGTAATGCTGTTTGCCGTCGCTTGGAGATACTCAAAATATTTTAAATGTGTAACCATTTCTATGGCCACCCAACGAGAAAACTGCCCGTCCATCCTTCCTTCGCGTAAGGCGATCGCTTTCAAGATAGAGCCAGCCAGCTGTGGAAGAAGACGACGACGAACGCGCGAGAAGTGGCACGAAGATTTGTGGGTGGGCCAACTTGAAATCTGGGCATGGGTCAAGTTAGTTACGGTTGGGGTTAGGCCAGCTTTAAACTTGTGGGCGGGCCAACCTAAATTTGTGCGTGGACCGACTTGAAATTTGGGGAAGGACCGACTTGAATTTTGGAGATTGGTCAACTTGAAATTTGGGGATGGGCCTACTTATTTTGAGGGTGGGGGAACTAAAATATGAGTACGGGCCATCTTAAATTTGGGTGGGACAACTTGAATTTGGGGCAGGCTAACTTGAAATTTGAGTGTGGCCCTACTTGCAGTTTATTCGCAACTTTCACGGCCTATAGGGGGCGCCACCTTAAATCCAACATGGCTGTCCGAGAGATTAAGAACTAGAGCAGTCGGTGCAGTGCTGCGGTCGTCTTGCTCAGTGACATGTTGTTTCGCGTCGTCATGTTGAAATGTCTCTTCAATTTACACACCCGCTGTCGTTAGCCTGCGTAATGGCTCATATTGAGCGAGCAGAACGCAGGATTCGAAGCCTGTCTTAAGGCGAGGAAGTCCTAAACGCTGGTCATCTTGTGTAGTGCGGCATAAAAGTATGCACGTCGACATCCGTGACTGTTGAAGGACTTTGCATACAAACTCCGCGACGGTGTTATTAAGAGAAGTGACCATGCTTTCTATTTGTTATTCTATTAATCTGACCTCTTTGAACGGGTAACATGAACTTCTACACGGTGTGGTGCTCTCTGCAAGTTGTTACTTAGACCGCTTGAATAAGCCGCCATGTCGAGAAAAAAGAAACCTTCCTGGTGTCGCGCGACCGAAGTCCATCACATCGACGGCGGGAAAAGCAACCCTAAAGCGTTTTGTGTGCGAAAATTTCTTGTCTAGTTATCCCTGGCTGTGTTCACAAAGCTGGATGTTTAACACGAGAACTAAACAAAAAACCATATCTGACCGCTTTTGCGAGCTATATATACGATAACCGTTCACCCTTGTAATTTAGTTATTGCGCTTTATGCGTGCTGCTCAAGCTAGTCTTGCGGTAGTTTTACAGCCTGCGCGAGTCCTACCGCGTCTTGCCTATAGACAGATCAAGCGATACATAGCCGATATTTACCGGTCCGCGGCAATGCTCGCTTCATTCTTCCAGTTATCTTTACAAAATAATATACGCGCAGATCAGCTCAGGGTTCGCTACGCGAACACTGCACAGTAGTTTAACGTTTGTTGGACTAAGATTTGTTACCTCACGAGTGCAGTCATGCGCGCCTGTAAACACGTTGCAGCTGCGCATCGAAGTCGCAGACGATGTACGAATTCCAGGTTCCTCTACGCCTGCGTCACTCTGCTTCGATACACAAGTGAGAAACTCATCTTTCTGTTCGAAAATAGTGGAATGTCAAGCCGGCGTTGCAGAGCACGAATGCGTGAACGAGAACAAGAAATTTTGAAGCAGGTACAAGACTTCACGGAGAATGTTTGCGCTCCAACGTAGCCGCAAAGGCATGTGTGGCAAGAACGCAAGCATCAATCATACTACAACACATTTGAGTTAAGATTGCGCATTATTTCTTTCCCTGCACGTAATGTAGAGCTATGCCTGCATCTTTATGGAGGTGCGTCTATTCGCGATTTCAAGTGCTCGGAATCGTCACTCATCTGTCGTATTCGAAAAAAGTCCTCCGGCATGAAGTGCGCACTGCAAACCTTCATAGCTTCTGTGACAGCTTTGCCAATCCGCAGCATAATAATCAATTTCTTCCTCATGAACGCAGCGGGTAGGAATGAGTGAAGGCTCACATCGCCTACCGCATAACTACCGCTCGACACCCATTGCGGCACGCAGCAAATACGGTTACTCCTATGTTTGCTCATTCTGAACATGTTAAGTGTCCTTCAGGATCCCATGGGAGCTTTGAACGCGTTAAAACATCAACCAAAAGTGAAGGAAAAGCGTACTCAACACCAATACGCTAGCCGAACGGGCGGCAGCCAGCGGCGAGTATAATCTTTCGATTGCTTCCGGCCGCCGCCGCACGACGGCGCCACCGTACGTGAAAGTTGCGAATAGAGAGGGGAGGCGGGCAATGTTCATTTGAGCATTGCTGAGCGTTTTCGAGTTACGAACAACTCGCGGGCAAGAGAGCGCGTTTTCACTGGGCCTTACCGAGACGCATTCAGAACGCAGGCGAGAGCTTGCGTAGTCAAGGAACGCGCTCATAACACGGGCTTGCGTGATCTACCGCGAGGGTGACATGGCATCGCGGCGATGCACTCTCCGCTCACGCAATGCCCCACGCGCTACTGCGGCAACTGGTGTTCGCTTTCGAGCGGTCTGCTCCGTCGAGGCACGCTCATGCCCGGCGTTCCGGTTCAATTGGCACAATTGCACTGAAGGGCTTGGATGCGGCGGCGGAATCTCTCTACTTACGCCTAAGCATTCTTTGCCACCGGAAAGGCCACGGATAGACGTGCATAAGCTAGGAAAGGCAAGTAAGCAACACTATGCAAATACGAAGCCAGGGTCGAGCCAAACAGTGCTTAAGCTTTAGTAGACGATTATCACCATTCCTGTAGTTTTAGTTTTATGCGAAGCATATTACTAGAGCTCAACCCAGCTCCTCAGGCGCGGCGGTGTCGCCTTCAATACCACGTGACACCGTGACGTCACGACAGAGGAGAAACGGGGCTCCAACTCGCGCCGTCGCCATAGAGAAAGAAATTTCAACAAGAGCGGACACTCCCATAGAACCCAGCGGCCGAATTGACTGTAGCGCACCAAGCGGATGTTGTTGACTCCTTCCGGTTTCGGTTTTGGGCGCGCGCGTTTTGAACACCAGTTCGTATACAGGCCGCGCCGGCTCCGCTGCTCGGCGCGGCATTCATTTTTTTCGCTTCTGCTGAACCTCGCGTGGCCTTGGCGTGGAATCGTTTCATTATTAAGTAGAAATGATTGCGATTGACCTTTACAAGACTGCGCCGAATCTGTCAGCTGCTATTTCATAAAGAAAACGAAAGACGTCTTCTGAAATGATGAAATGTTTATTTTGCTCTATATAAATGCTCGTTCCGGGCTTCTTCTGCATTCATCCAAAGTTGTGGCACCAGGTAAGCAGCAGTCGTTGCCGTACGATGCTCCACCGGATTCCATCAGCTGAAAGAAAGTAAATTACAAGCATGTATCATTTCGGTATATTGACCTAGCAGGAGTATTGCGTGTAGAGGCGAAACGTGCGTAAGTGGTGAATGAGTGGCATTACAGATAAATTCACTTTTAGGTACATTTCGCAGCAAAGACTCCTCCCAAACAATGCCATAAAATCTGAGCATCCGATTTTCAAGCACCCCTCCTTTCCCGGGCATTATTTCCTGCACTTTAAGTGCACAAATACGCTGATGACTGCGCGTTTCCCAAACAACTTGGCCTCAGTCGACACGATGGTACGCCAAGTACATAGAGGTGGCTACAACACAGGCTCAGCCAGACCATGTTACACGCTCGCAGAATGCCTTCTAATCGCACTCAAGTCAGACTTGTGGGTGCAAAACCTGTTTTCAGTCGCTCAGAATACATAAATGTCATGTTCTTGAGCTCCTCCGTGTTATCTTTTACGCGTCCTGCCGACGCATGCAACACTCCCGTGTTATCACTCTCCGCAATCGCTCGTCGCGTTTTCGAGAACCGCGAGTACCGAAATAAGGTATATGTTGTTGCAGGGCTATAAAATGCGTCACAAACTTGTACCACTAAAATTCAGTACACGCAAAACTAACTCACTATGGCCGGCTTGCTTTTTTGCTAACAGCTTCACAACCCCAGGCGCAGCGAGCAAGCCTCGAGATATCCCAAAAAGTTACCAAATAAATTACGATACTTTTTCGGGTCCTAGAATGCCTCACGAACTTCTACCAGTAAGATTGAGTACACGCGAAACTAACGGCGGCACACAGCCGAGCTGCTTTTCGCTAACTGCGTCAATTAGCCGGGCGCGGCAACCATGCTACTAAACTACCCCAAATATAACGACGTTAGTTACAAGAATGCTGTGGGCCACAGAATGCGCCACTTGTCTGTCGTACGACGTAGTACACGCATATGCACGCGCAAATGCGTCACACAGCCGAGCCGGTTTTCGCTTACTGCGTCAATAAGCCGGGCGCGGCAAGCGTGCCTAAAAACTACCGAAATAAGTTACAGTAATGTTGGGGCTCATAGAAAGTGTCGCAAACATCTCCCAGAACGAGGCATTAACTCAATATTAACTGCGCCAGGACGGCGGTGCTGTTTTTCGCTAACTGCGCCACTCGAACTAAGCCTAAATGTGATTAAAATGAGCCGCACACTCAAACACAATTTCTCACCTTGCCGTAGTCCAGTAGTGCAGCAGTGCCGTGTCGAAATGCAGACGACACGCAAGAGAAGCATAGAGAAGGCCGGGAGCCCAATAAAATGGGCTGTATCCAAAACAAACGGGTCGCCGAGCACGCGAGCTTCGCACGTACGACCATCCTCGATCACTCCTGCGGCTTGTCGGGCGCATGACGTATGCACGCGCGTCTGGCGTGCCGCTAGCTTGTTGCTAGGCAACGCAACAAAAAGTTGCAAACTATAAGTTCATTTACGCGCAAAACTTTTTCACTTTTAGTGGGAAGGAATAAAAAAAGTAAAACGTTGTCTGGAAGTTTATTTCACATTCTTTTTTTCTGATGCTCGCGTCAACCAACGGATGTTGAAACTAGGCGTGACGTGTTCCTGTTGCCAGTTTTTGAAGAGTGTCCCCTCTTGTTTCTATGCCGTCGCTCGCGGCATCGCGGCGGTATATAAGCAGCTGCGCTTGCCTCTGCTAAACGCTCACGAGGTGAGATGCCTCCTGGAGACAGAGCTGCTCGCTGGAATGAGAAGCGAAGGTTGCGGCGTGCTACAGAGACTGTTTCTAGGTGGCTTTGCTACAGCGCAGCGACTACGCGCCCCGCATCGGACGCGGTGAGCGTCGAGCAACACAGCGTTCGGCGCGACAACGAAATGTGCGCCTGAGCAAACGCCGCACGCCTGAGCCGACGACACCGGCTTTTCTGCGACACGAGCTCCTTAACGCTGTCGCGTTAAAATAAAGGCTAGTATGCTTCGCATCCTGGGCTTAACCTTAGCTAAACCACAGCCATTTTTTATGCGAAGCATATTACGAGAGCTCAACCCAGCTCCTCAGGCGCGGCGGTGTCGCCTTGAAACCACGTGACACCGTGACGTCACTACAGAGGAGAAGTGGCTTTGGCTCAACTCTTGCAAGACGGGCTGGGTGGGAATCGAACCAGGGTCTCCGGAGTGTGGGACGGAGACGCTACCACTGAGCCACGAGTACGATGCTTCAAAGCGGTACAAAAGCGCCTCTAGTGAATGCGGTGTTGCCTTAGAAACGAGCTGTTTCTAAGGCGTGCGTCTCTTGCTCAGGCGCACATTTCGTTGCCGCGCCGAACGCTGCTTTGCTCGACGCTCACCGCGTCCAATGCGGGGCGCGTAGTCGCTGCCCTGTAGCCCATTGTCTTACACCCCTTGGCGGGTCGACGGGAACGCTGTCGCGTTCCACTCTTGAAGGCGAAGCAGTAATGCATGAGTTGTTTCTTCGTCTAGCCGAACCAAATATAGCAAAGCAACAGCAGTTCACCAGGCTAAACAGTGGTTCAACAACTAAAATAAAGGCTAGTATGCTTCGCATCCTGGCCTTAACCTTACCTAAGCCACAGCCATTTTTTTTACAGCGCAGCTCATAGGCGCCCGTTCCTGCTGCGAGCGTCAGCATACTCGTAACCGGGCGAACGAGCGCAGCGAAGGATGAAAGAGCGAACGCAGAGCGTCGATGAAGGACGGCGATACAGGGAGCGCGAGGATGAAAGCGGAGGAGGTGGGTATGGCGAAAGCGGGAGAAGAAAAGTGAAGTACCGCGCAAGACGGGCTCTTGCGGCGACGATGGCTACGAGATGGCGCCAGAGACTCGCGCGTCGGCTATTCACCGATGGCGTCACTGATACCATTTATGGAAACAAAGCGCCGCATGAGCGGAGGTCTATCTGCGGCGGCTTCTGTGAATCGCGCCCATGCGTAACCCACGCCCTGCCTCTTGGGATTTGCCTATTAGCGAGGCAGTCGCGCCACACGTTACTCCGTTTGCAGCGTGCTGCACGAGGCAGGTTGCACGCGCCAGTCAATATATCGCGAAATGAAAACATCTATGCGAGCGCTCCTGTATACGTGTTTTCGAAAGCATTCGGGAGTATCGTAATCGTCGCAGATTTTTTTTTCCATTTACGTACTGCACAGAACCTTCTTAAACGTCTTCTTATTCTCCGAACAGCAGTACAATAAAGAATCTTAAAAAGGAATACTTTGCCGGAAATATTCAGCGGTGTATATTCCTACTTCAAATTATTTATGAACTAATTTGGATCTCTCTGAAGAAGCTTGCTCTATTCATGCGACTACCTCAGCTTCAGTAAGCTTCAAGCCACGCATGTGCACTGAAAGAAAGTGTGCTGGCCAGCGAAGGTTGTTCGCTTACCTTGGGACGTGCGCCTCTATCATCACCAGCTTGTTGCTGGGCGCAATCGTTGACGTGAAATCAAACTATAGTTAATTACTGGGCGGGGAAAGTGTAGTCATCAAGCATCGGCACGGAGACGTGGCACGATAGAAATAATGCCGACAAGGCGCTTCTCTCCCGCTTCGTTTATGCGCTCCGATTTCTGTTTTCCTAGTGACGAGCTAAGGCACTAACACGTTGTATAAAAAAAATTATACGCGCATTCCCGAAAACGCCGGTAACCGCTGGGAGCGCAAGTCAGTCGCTGCGCTTAATTACTATGCTTTTGTCGTTGTCTGTAACTGCAACAGTGTTGTAATAAATTAATTTACGCTTTCCATTCGTGTGCATCACTTTTCACAGGCACTCGCCGTGCAACGAGGAGACGGTCCGCTTTCTTGCCACGCTAGCTGTGAAATCATTTGTAGGACCGCTTGTAGAAGAGTGAATTTACTATGTCAGGCGGTATAATAAGTCTAAAATAGACGCAAAGTCGCCAGCATAGCAAGCGCAAGCCAAAAGATGGCCTTTGAATTCGTAAATTCTTTCCAGATAATTCCGAAACCAAAACTTGCACAGGAATGTTTTGTTCAGAACCTGTTTCTTTTATATAATTTAAAAAATCGCAGTCTATTTAGTGGCATCAACGAGAATTGACTGTGTAATGGAATTCACGCTCAGGTTACAGAAACACTATGACGTCACTAGCCAAGGCGGTTTGAACAGTTTGAACCGCAAGCGCGCAAGCCTGCGTAAGCTCGCAAGGTTTGAACGCGACCACAGTGGCCTCGCATCTGCTAGCAGCTTGATCCGTAGGGTTCGTCGTGTTCCTCATTCGGTGAGTTCGACCACCATCCATCGCAGTTTGCGTTTCGGGCATTGAGAGGCATGCTGCGCGAACATTTTGGTGCTCGTTGTAGGGTGGCCACCCGTTCCGCGACTCGTGGGACTGTCCGCCATTGAGGGCTGTTGTCCCGCGCGAGATACGAATATATTCGAAAATGTCCCGCATTTCACACTTTATCATTGTTCGGCAGCACCTTGAATTAATCTGCATCTAGCCACCCCGTTTGAGGACGTGTTAACTGCAAGCACTCCAAGCTTCCGAAAAAGTCGGTTAGCCGCGCGGTTCACGGCGGGGACGAAAGCTTCTGGCGGCGGCTGCACGCGCCGTCTCGCCGTTCCCCCGATGTGAGCCCCCGGTTGAACTCGCGCGCACCGTCGCGTCTTTAGAACTTCAGTGCTTGGATTTGCAGCGCGAACTAACGTTCGGCTACCTTGCGAACGTTGTTGCGGCGTCCCATTTGACATCGGCAATCAACATGGGCGAACGGGTATTATGAATTGTGCTGTCTGCAGCCAGCAATCAGGCAGCTAGTGGCAGCGAAAAAAAAAAAAAAAACACACGCATTGTTTAGGGGGCAAGGGGAGCAGCTTGCTCAAAGGTGCTGCTTTTCCAAACAAAACAGCATTGCGCTGTCAATTGTGCTGAGCATTCCAAATTTCCAGTGACTAATGCTTTCGAGGGGCGACTTTTTTTTTCACTCTTGACGGGAGCTTGGAGGTGTGAACGAAGTCGATGCAGCGTGGAGCTGCCAAGGCCGAAATATTAGTAAAGGCAGCAAACGTGCCAGGAATTCTACCAGTTCGTGCGATCAGTCCGAGCCATTTTAGGGGCGGTTCGGTTTGACAAGAAATATGACTTCAAGAAAGTAAAGCAAGTGGCGCCGAGTACTTCGCAAGTACTCTTATTCGGTAACGTGTGGAAACTATGCCACTGCTTTGTGAGTGATTATTTCTTGAGTTGCCGAATTTTTATGTTGATATTAATAGGTCTGTTTCGTGTCGAATCATATTGCAATTATGTATAAGATATAGTTAACACAGATACATTGTATTTGAACTTCAACTTGCTGCCACAGGCAACCTTTAAGAATTTTCAGTGTTCGCCAACCTAACCTAACCCACCTAACTTAATCTAAAAACGTTGGTGTTCGCTGAAACACCCCGTATATATCACAGGGCGGTTACGATCGTGTAAGCGTGTTCGAGCGTTAGCTGTTGTGCGGGAGCAAAGCGTATTTCGCATTCAGGCATGCTCGATGAGTTTCGCTATGTCGCTTCACTTCTGCATGTACGACTCGAACCGATCAGCCCTCTCGCTTACGTCACCTTGCGGCGGCCTCCACGGAGCCAGGACCGTTTTGGCGGGCTAGGCGTTCTCGCTCCCGATCTCGCGCCAAATCGCTTGGGGGGCTGAAGGGCCTCCTTCGTCCACGACATTTCAATGTAAAGCATGTCTTGTAGCGATCTCGCTTAAACTGCTACCGTCCTCTCCGATTCCCTCGAGTGCTCGCCGGCTGTCCAAGCATGTATAGACACCATGGCGCAGCAGCGCGCGCTCTTTTGAAATCCGCTGCCGCTGGATAGCCGCTAGCATAAATTTCGTACATGCATCTCCCGCGCCTTTTCTTCAACAGTGACAGAAACTCGGCAAAGGAGTATATAGCTGCATCACTGCTTCACCCGGCATGGGTCTTGTATGCATTCCAAAGGGCGAATATACTTAAGCGTGCTTCGCCGCAATACATAAAATGTGTATTGCGGTGAAGCATAATAATTGTGGCAGGAAGTGACGTGGCGCGTAGGTTTGGAGCCAACAACGATTGTGAGAATATGAACGCAACCAGAAAAAAAATAAAAACTGCTTCGCTGCGCTCCACAACCTTCGGTTCGTTGTTTGGCGAATCCCTACAGGGCTGGTTCTTCCTTTTCTTTGAATCAGCATGGGTCCGCGCCAGGAGTGGTGTAGCCAGAAATTATTTCCAGGTCAGGGAGGGTGAGGGGGTTGGAGAGGAGGGCTCGGAAGGTCGCATGCTACCCCCTCCCCTGGAGGCAAGGGGGGGAGGGTGTTGCGTGTCAAATGGTCTAGCAGGAGTTCCCTCATTATTTTGAATTATTAGGTGTGCAGATAATTCAGGAGGTGTCAGACAGTGTTGCACATACCTGTGGACGTGGGAAGGATTTAAAATAAAGAATGCAGTGGTTTGTTTTAGCCATGTGTAGTCAGTCGGCCTAATCATGTTTGAAGCAGTTGCATATGGTTCCCTCGACAAGAACCGACTGTTGGGCTCAGTAGAGAAGCAATTTTTCTTGTTTGGTTGATGTCTTCACAACCGTCGTTGTCTAGGAGCCTACCAGCCATGTTAGCCTTTCCCATTGTTATTGAAAGTAAAGTGTGTGCATGTTGAAGGGTGCCCCCTATCAACCATTGAGGTTCAGCAATGGCCAAGGAGCAAGCGGGGAGAGCACTTGTGCCAAATTTCCAGTTGACCCTCCACAGCAGCTCAAGTCTGTAGTGCAGGGTGTTTTATATGCAGATTGAAATTGCTATCCATTGGATCATAGCAGATCTCATGGTATTCCTGTGGTAAAATGACACTATGCACTCTTCATAATATAATTATATTGTAATACTATAATAGATGTAATAATTGTAAATGTAAAGACTATATAATAATCGAGGAAAGTTAAGGTATTGAGATGTACGTAGTGTGATATCTGATTTTATGCGACCCGCCGTGGTTGCTCAGTGGCTATGGTGTTAGGCTGCTGAGCACGAGTTCGTGGGATCGAATCCCGGCCACGGCGGCCGCATTTCGATGGGGGCGAAATGCGAAAACACCCGTGTACTTAGATTTAGGTGCACGTTAAAGAACCCCAGGTGGTCAAAATTTCCGGAGTCCTCCACTACGGCGTGCCTCATAATCAGAAAGTGGTTTTGGCACGTAAAACCCCATAATTTAATTTTTTTTTTTGATTTTATGCGATTCTTGCCTGTCTTTAATTTATACAGCATGTGATTGTAAAGTAAAAGAAGAAGTAAAAAGTCATTTGTAGAGTAACAGGTTTTTGCAGGAAATTAGCAGAATAGCAATAGTAGTTGCGTCTTTCATCACCAGGTGGTGCTACGGCTACGAACAAGCTGCAGCACCTCATCCACAAACACAAAGGTCATAAGGATAAGACGAGCTCCTACAGGCCAGTTACAGTAACATTTTTGATACGTAGAATGGTAATGCAAGCCATAAAATTAGAACTGCCAAAGCAGGTGGAGAAAAGTGATGTCCTGGGGGAACTACAGAATGAATTCAGACCAGGCAGATGTTCAGAGGATAAGATGTTTGTAATAACTTGGTGCATACAAACTTTAGTAGCTTGGAATAGGCATTTCTGGATAGCATTCCTAGATATTGATAGAGCCGACGATACTGTAGACAGTGAATTGTCATAAGATATTCTCAAACACGAAGGCATATATGACGATTTTGTGGAGCTGCTGAGGGAGATATTTAGAGACAACCTAGTACAAATTGTATGGGAAGGCTTAAAGTGTAATGAAGTGGCGGAAATTCACCAAGGACTGAAGCAAAGGTGTACTCTGTCTCTGTTGTTGTTCAATCTTTATGCTAAGGGCATGGAAAAAAACAACTTGACAACAGTGGATTGGGTATTCATTTATCCTACATGTATAATGGAGAAACGGTGCAATAGAAGGTCGCCGGCCTGATGTAGTTGGACGACACAGAGCTACTAGCGGACAATGCAAGATTTAGAGACACCTGCAAATATTTGCGGTAACAGCAATAAATCTAGGCCTTAAGTTTTGCCCATACAAATTGGGAATTATAATTTTTAAAGATGAATAATTATGATATGTCAATCTAACGGCAAGTTATACCCATAGTCAAGCAATTTAAATACTG